>NC_046186.1:30041802-30359094 GCF_011004875.1 Balearica regulorum gibbericeps
AGATGCATCTATCCCCTTCCTCAGGATTTCTGTTTTCCAGAATTAGAAGCTAGGAGGATAAAAGTAAGCTGTAGTTTTCCTCATTACTACTTGTATAGTTTGTTTTAGTGGCAAGGAGGCAGTGCTAGTTGGTGCACTGTGGTATCATATTTGCCTCAACATAACCTTTGTAAGATACACAAATGCTAGAAAAATACCCCAGACACTTCAACAGCTTTTCTGGCTCTACAGGGCAGTCCAGGAACAACACCCAGTGTCTCAAAGACTCTCCCTCCCATAAATGTTACCTTTAATCATTACTATCTTCTCTGGCTTTTACGTTGCTACAGAATCAAATGATTTTGAGAAGTGAGCCTAAGTCAGAGAGGAACTGAGACTGAATTGGCTGTTCTTGTTTAGTCAGCAAAACATGAGAACTAGAGCTCTCTTTACACCAAAAAATCTCTCATTTGGGTTTAGGGCAATATTGTACCTCAAGGCAATTTATAAATAACAGAAAGATTTATTATTTAATTTTAAAAAGACACCTACTAATGCATACACATATTTTTAGACACTGAACGAAACATTTCTTCCTGTTTCTCTTTTCTACAAATATATTGTGTTTTCTGGTTTTTTGTCTAACTCTCCAAGGAGTTGGGAAGAAACTAGAGTTCAGACCTAGGGGGGGCACAAATAGAAATGCTAACAGCAAGCGCTTCTTTTAAAACCCACCCTGTGTAATTATGAAATGAATTACCAGAAACTAAACAATATCTACTTAAAAAACTAGCTAAAGTTAAGAAATAGTAATGTACCTATCACACCATTTTCAAACCAATCAAGAACATCCACAGTTAATGACCCCATGAATCTTCTTCTGCTCCCACAATAAACATACTGGTACTTATGAGTAAAGCAAAGTTTATTGCAGTGCAGTGATCTTAACTCTACAGTTGCCTTCAACTTTTTTTTTTTTTTTTGCTCTTATTATTTGAATTTCACTACATACCTGCTAATTTGCTGAGAAAATTAATTATCAGTCAATCAGAAGTAAACCTTTGGTTAGGTACCAATCCATTTAAATAATTCTCAAGAAGCTAGGCTCAGGATATAGGTTAGCTTCAACACAGGAGGTAAGAACAATCAGATATTTACTATGACCGATCCCCGCTTGAAACTGTGGTTCACTTTTCTGCAAAGGGATCTATTAAGTATTTGAACAAAACACCGTGATGATTATTTGGCCTGAGAAACTGACACAATGGAATGGTCCTCCAAAGAGTTCTTTGTGAATACATCAGCTCCTCAAAAAAGAAACAACTAAAAAAACCCAAAACACTCTGTTGAGCATTTAGTGATGCTCTTCTGTGTTCCACTGGCACTGCTGGATACCAAAGAAATACTTTGTTTTGTTCTTACTGGTTTACTTAATCACCATGCAAATTAAAGGGGAGAGCAGTTACAGTGTTGTTCAGAGTCCTGAAAGCAATGCTGCTTAGTGGTATCATAAAGACGGAGATAACAAAGAACATAATTTGAACTGCAGAATCTTTAAAAGTGGAAATAACTTCTGAAAAGACGAAGCTGGACAAAACTCTAGATGAGTTCACGCAACTAATGCAAATAATCTCACATGAATTTTTAATAAAATTGACCATATACTTTGAAGAAAATGTGGAAATCAATAGCATTAATTTTTTAGCAATATTTCCATATTTGGGTATTTCTTTTACTGTTCCAATTTCCTTGAAAAAAATGTTTCATATTGTTCCTAGTAATGATCCTTTTCACAGAAGATACCATAGTGGCAGTAAAAAGTATGTATTCTAGTGGGAACATTCTTACTGCACTGCTGGCTACTTCACACAGAAGGGAACTACTTAAATGTGCATGAATAAACATAAAGGACTAATCTCACAGCAGGACTTGTGCTTTGCACCACCTTGTGTAGTTAAAATCAGCTATTTCCTTATGCTAATCATTTAATTCCATCTGTTGAAATCCTGCCAGCCACATGTCTAACACAATCATAGAATTTGTACTTCAGAGTGTCATTCACATGTCTACCATGCCTATGAATTTCTTCCCATGGATAATGCTGTGGTTGCATACAATCATCTGTAATACACGTGGAAATGGCAGGTGAAACACACCAATGGAGAAGCCAGTATCTTCCTAAAGGAAGTGGTTATTTCTTTAAAAAAAAAAAAAAAAAAAAAAAAGGAAAAAAAGAGCTTCATTCTTATCCAGAAAACAGCATTTGCAAGATAAATTTTCAAAGAAAATGTTAATATGTAGCGAACCAGCAAAAGAAAGGCCAATCTATCTGTATACAAATTCAACTGCTAGAAAAGTCAGATTTAGTTGCTTGAGTAGTCTCATCTGTTCTTATGTACATCCGAAATATTTACTCAGTGCAGATGAAGCACTATTGAAAATATGTGGCTACACAAAGGAAAACTATTCTTGTGCATATATGATTTGCATAGTGACAGATCAGGCATTTTCTATACTTCAACCACTTGACTTTGTAACCTAACAACTGTCATTTAGCATACTTTGTATGTTTTCTGAGAATTCAGTTCAACA
Source organism: Balearica regulorum gibbericeps (assembly GCF_011004875.1). Taxonomy (NCBI): domain Eukaryota; kingdom Metazoa; phylum Chordata; class Aves; order Gruiformes; family Gruidae; genus Balearica; species Balearica regulorum. The sequence goes on from NC_046186.1 coordinate 30,044,374, forward strand.
GGGAAAAAGATACACACAGATATACCCCGCATGCAAGTGTATGACTTGAATCTTCAGTCTTCCATATTACCTGCATATATTTCTGCATGTTTAGTTATGTATTAGGTACAATAGGTGGCACTGCTCAGACTACACCCAAGTGACTGTTGCAGACTTCTCTCTCTCTTGTAGTCACACCTTTCTCAATCCTGAAGAAACTCTTGCACGGCCTGTGCCAGGTCCGCAGACTGCAGATGGTCAGAGACAGGCATCTCCTCTCCCCAGCTAGTAAAACTGCTCTGGCAACTCCCGAGCACTCCCAGTGCAGCCTATGCTGCTGCTGCAGGTGTTGCTTTGGCAGCAGTGTGAGCTGAGCTCTTAAAAATGTTCATGTTCAGTTATTGTTTTGTCAGACCGCCAACTTTTTTCCTGAGGAGAAAGACAAAATGGCCGAAGCTGAACTTTGAATGGTTTGCTAGCATAGATGCAATGAACATGGGGAAAAAAAATAAAATGCATTTGCATCCAACACAACTAGGGGGAGAAAGATTCCTGGTACTGCTATGGCTTGTGGCATTCAAGAAGGCAGTTTAATTATGGTGAAGAAAGAGCTCCTTTTTCAAGTACGTATCTCTCCAGTAGAAGGCTTTATTGATATGATTGTCCTAGCAAACTTGCTGCAGGCTCCCTAGACTGGAAAAGTGGTGGTGATGAATTGCAATGTATTTGAAAGTGTAGGACCCGGGCATGACATAGATGGTATAGAATAAGGGGTGGAGACTGTCCTGGTTTCAGCTGGGATAGAGTTAATTTTCTTCCTAGTAGCTGGTATAGAGCTGTGTTTTGGATTTAGTATGAGAATAACGTTGATAACAGACTGACGTTTTCAGTTGTTGCTAAGATGCGCTTCCACTAAGTCAAGGACTTTTCAGCTTCTCAGGCCCTGCCAGCGGGTGGGCTGGGTGTGCACAAGATGCTGGGAGCGGACACAGCCAGGACAGCTGATTCAAACTGGCCAAAGGGATATTCCGTACCATATGATGTCATGCTCAGCATATAGACAGGAGGGAGTTGGCTGCGGGGGGAGGGGGGGATGGGCTGTGCATCAGTCAGCAGGTGGTGAGGAATTGTGCTGTGCATCGCTTGTTTTCTATATACTTTTATCATTATTATTAGTATTATTTTATCTTCTTTTGTTCTCCTGTTAAACTGTCTTTATCTCAACCCATGAGTTTTACTTTTTTTTCCATTTCTCTTCCCTATCCCACTGGGGGAGGGGGGGGAGGAGTGAGTACGCGGCTGCATGGTGCTTAATTGCTGGCTGGGGTTAAGCCACAGCAATTGCTTGGAAGGTAGAAAGTAAAACTAATAGGAATGTCTGAAAGAATTGCATAGATCCACTTTGCTTGGGGAAAAATGTCGATCTGAACTGGAAGCAAAAATGGATCAAAATTACAACCGAAATTTACAAACTTTAAAATTACCTGGCTATCATTTAAAAACTAAATATTGAATGCACGTTACGTGCCTACATAGTAGATGTTAAATATTTAACATTTAACATCCTCTCTCATACCATGTGCATGTCATGCCATTTTAAAGTTATTTTACATGTAAATAGTGATATTCAAAAACCACTGACATCTGCACTGCCTCCAGTTTGCGCTGTTATTTTTTAATGTAACATTTTCAATGCCTACATTTTCAAAAGTAGAATTCAGGAACCCTGAATTGAAAAGACTAGGTATATTTTCTGAACATTAAGACCTGTTGTGTCTCAAGTTTTGTGCCCACATATTCATAGTAAAGTACAGAACTCGTTAGTTACTATTTGGTTCAGAAACGACATTTGTTTTTTCCAGGTAAAGGAAGATTGGGGTTTATTATTATTTACAGTGATAAGGCTTAATATAACATTTTAAAATATGTTTCTTAAACTCAGTGTACGCAGTATTTAGTACTGGAAATTTGGATTTTTTTTTTTTTTTTTAATTTCTCCACATAAACTCTTATTTCACAACAAAACAGTGTGTGTATATATATATAAAGTATGTATAAAGATATCTATATATAAAATATTGCTGATGCCAGTTTTCATCATGGAATAGTTTTCTGTATGAATCATGAGGAAAGGAGATGTCTGAAATTATATACCAAAAGAGAATGCAGGATTCTTCCACTCACTGCCAGCTCCTGTTGCTCTCCCATTTGAAGGATAGATGCAGCTTGGAGAGGATTTTCTTTATTGTTTTGAAGCAGTTGGCTCTGAGTGTAAAGAAAACATCATGCTGAGCTACCAGGAGTAGCATTCATTCTCATTTGAAAGCAGGTCATGCATTCAGCTTTGCTCTCAATTTCTGAATAATCTCAGCAATATGCACCACACATGCTGCTTCAGGCCTCTGAAAGGACTCATACTGGTAGCATCCCTTAACACACTTGTTAGTGGTCTGGGCTTGTCTGTCTTTTACTTCAGTTTCTAATTTTGCACACCTGCCACAGTGAGGCAACCAAGAAGTCTGCCTATGTCATTAACACTGATTTTTTTTTTTTCTTCTTTCAGGCAGAAACACTCATTTTTTCCCTCAAAACAAAGTGAAAAATAGTATAATCACTGCAAATTCTGTCATTGCTTCTCAGAAAGTATCCACAGATATGAAACAAAAACAAATGAACTGTCAGCGTAATACTCAGAACAAGGGATTTAACTGTCTATTGTCCCCTTCAACACAACTTCCATTACTGAGAACACAACCTGAAAAGGTATTTAGATCCTATCCCCAAAGGTGGCTATTGTTGTATGTCAGTCAATCACATACTCAACTTACTACCCCAAAGGCACTTAAAATGAGGAAGCATTGAATCTTACTTCTAGCTCTTTTGTTTCTGTACTGTACATCAACCAAAGAGGAAAAAGTGAAGACTTAGCAGCAGCAGCAGCTAGTGGTAATTTAGCTACTTACGCTTGGTATATTCACACAGCTCTAATTAAACAACAAATTCAGTGAGGGGAATATAAATTGGGGGCCACTAAAACATTACAGAGTCTATTCCATTTGTCTCAATTTGATTGTATAACAACAATTACAACAGTGATAATCAACTAAGGTGGTATAATGTTATAATCTAATCTCTCCTACTGATCAGCATTTCAGTGTAGGTGTGGCTGTTTGTGCCTGAACTACTAGACAAAGTCCATGTTACTGATTCTACCACTCCATCCAGAGAAAACACCTACACAGATACTTAGTGATGATCCAGCAGGATAAAATGGAAGTTAAACCCTTCTAGGTTCTACAAGGTCTGTAATGTTATGCATACTAGCTGTTGGAGGCAGCCTGGAGAAGACTTGAAAGGTGGACAAGAAGGAGACAGCAGGACTGAATAACTGCTTCTGGTAGACTTGCCTCGAAGCAACCTCATTCTGAAATCATCTGTTTCAAATTTCATGAAGTAAGTATCAGAGAAAAAAAAAAAAAGAAAACAAAAACCCACCACCAAAACCTGGCAAAATAAGCAGTGGCTGCAAAACTTTAGAATAACACAATCGGTTCTTTCATGGGGACTTGTAGGGAGTGTTCCCCATGAGTGCAAAGGTAATGCTTCCTGATGAAATACCCCTTTCCATTAAGAAGCACATCACCATCTGGAATAACTTCAGCTGCAAACGGCTAACCAAGAGGACACAGGTAGATGAACTGTGCAGCTATTAAAAAAAATGATGTATAAGCTAGCATAAAGGAGATAGTTATTATGTGTTACAAAGATTGTAAATTTTTAAAAAGTGTGTAGCTGAAGTTTCCCAACTGTGTTAGTATAAATGAAAGAATCATGAACAAAATCAGATACTTCTTTGTTGTGCTCATATCAGTGGTCAGCCACCCATAGTAAATTAAAAAAATGCTAATTTGTCAGGAAAAGATAATGGCTCTTGTGGTACTTATAACAACAAAGACATTAATGGTGCCAGTGACTTTTGGCTATTTAATAACTGGAAAAAGATTAATATTATGTTTACCTTTAACGAAAGTGGGAAGGAAGACTGGGGCATTACAGGCCAATCAGCCTCATCTCAGTCCCTGGAAGGGTCATGGGCATGGCCTCTTGGAACCCGTCTCCAACATATAAAGGACAGGAAGTTAATCAGGAGCATTTAACATGTATTTACCAAGAACAAATATTGCTGGACCAACCTGTTTGTATTCTGTGATGAAAAGCGTAACTATACCAATGAGGGGACAGTGAGGGGATGTAATATATTTTGACTTTAGCAAGACTTTTGACACTATCATCTCCCACAGCATTCTCACTGGGAAGATGAGAAAATCTGAGCTAGGTGACAAGAATATTAGGTAAGCTAAAAATTAGCTGGACGGCCAGGCTCACAGAGCGGTAACCAGTGGCTTGGCATCTAGTTGATGGCTGGTAATGAATGGAACACCTCAGATATTGATACTGTTCATACTATTGATACATCTTTCTCAGCAATGTTCGTTACACCACCAAGTGTACACTTCATGAATGTCCATGCAGCACAAAGCTGGGTGGGAGAGAGAGGTAACACTCTGAATAGCACAGTTTTAATCCAGGCTTGATACAATTGAGGGCTGGGAGCTGATAAGTAAGCAGTCCTGCTGAAAAGTATAACCTGAGGGTTACAATGGATGCCAAGTTGCATTTGAGACATTCTTGGCAATGGTGTGGATGCATCTGGACTACTATGCCTAGTTTCACCACCCCCCCACCCCTCCTTCAATTAAGCAACAGAATGGAGTCTGGCTCAAAATAATTGAGGTGGCATGATCTACATGGAGAAGCTAAGGGAACCGTCTTGTTTAATATTGTGAAAAGAAGGCCAATGAGTGCTCGAGTAACAACATGCAACTACTTGGAGTGTTATAAAGATGATAGAGATTAATTCTATTTTAGTAATGACAGAAAATACAAGAAGGGCCAAAAGTCACAGATTGTGAGTAAGAAGGTTCAAGCTGGACATTTGGAAAAAAATTTCAGAAAGACTGCAGAGTTCCCTTTTTTGGAGGCTTTCAAGATTTGGCTAGACAAAGCCATGACCTCATCCAGCACTAACAACAGTCCTACTTTAAGCCAAAGGTTGGAACAGGTGACCTGTAGAGGTACCTTCAAGCCAAAATTTCTATGATTCTATGATTATTTCTCCTCCTTATTTAACAAGACCGTGTAGACCTTTTATTACCAGTCTAATGAAGTTTTTGGAGAGAAGCTGGATTGCAGAGGAAAAGACTCAGCCTCTGTAACTTTTATTTAACTCATTAAATGCCATTATTTTCTACTACTGACCACTAGGTGGTAGATGTGCTTTAGTCTAGTTGGATGCTAAGTAAGATGGTACCAACCCAGTGTCTGCAGCTACACTGTCAAGCTGCTTTCAGGCATTTTTTTCTTCCTGCTGGAATGAGGCCAGTCATGCTTGTTCCTGCTGGAATGAGTTCTCCCATTTCAGTAAAACTGGCATTTGTGAATTTTGTAGCTGCAGTGAATGTTCTGTGTTGTCAAAGGGGTAGAGGTAGGACTATGGCCTGAAGCAGGTGTACTCTCCAGCAGCAAATGTATCTGTTAATTTTTTGAGATTCGAATTAATGTATGTCTTGATAAGCTTAATCATCACTACATCATCTTCTGCCACCTCTCATTCAAATGCAAGCACTTCTGTGCCAATGTTTTAATACATGTGCATTTCTTTCCCCACTCCCTTTCTCCTCCTCTGTGGTCTCTCTCTAGCCACTCTCTTTAATTGTAGTATTCATCTCAGGAGGAAAGAAAATGCTTTGATCCATAGTTTAACTAGTCCATAATCAACTGAAGTTTCCTAGTTTCAAACACATGCTTATTTACTAGAACCCCAGAAAAAATTCCTCTGCAACGACAGCCAAAGTCAGTCTTTATTTGCTATTGCTTACTAATTGCTGTTTATAAGCAAACTCAAATGTTTCAATCATAAAAATTAATCAGTTCGGACTATAAGGACACCTATGCTTGGACTTCTCATGTCTTCTTGACTTGATGAGCACACTCTTGCAGAATCTAGATTTGAACATGTGTGTAACTGACACGTGCATACATAACAGTTATTTCTTGGTAGGTTGCAGTCTAAACAATCTTGTTATTGTGCTACTAGGTATCATCAGATTTCACATGTATTTATTGACCCTCATATCTAAAGTCATCTCCTAAAACAAACAAAGCAAAAACCGAACTAAAGCCAAACTGGAATTTTGGTATCTAATCTCAAAGGTACAATCACAGAGATAGTCACTTGTGTTAACTTTCCATATGTGAGTGCTCCTACATATAAAATAGATATACTGAAAGCAAAACACAGTTCAAAAGAATGCATATTCTAATGGTTAAATTAAGTGAAACAGCTTGTCTCTAGGAGACTAGAATGAGACTTTTCCACTTTTTTCCTTAATAAATCAGAAGACATAATAGTTCATGAGAATGTAACCTGGGTTTATTTATTTTAAAATGACTATATTAAAAAAACCCCAGGATATTAAACTCTAGTTCACAAATAGATGGGAAGTTATACAAAATACAATTTTATAGTCATATAAAATGACTAGCTGATATCTATCGTAATTCAGTGAGTTATAGGCCACTGTTAGATACTAAGCCTAAAAAGCATTGTTGTTCTCAGATTACATGCAGTGTCTTGAAAATATATTATCTCAAATGGATATGGAGTGATATATTATGTACACATATATACTTATTGATATAACACAAATTTATAGATACAGTGAGTCAGCAAACAAAAGAAATCACTACTTACTAGAGGTTAACACACATTAAGAAAACTGAATTTCTACCACTGTCTAATTTCCCCCTCTATCCAATTTTTATATCATCATTCAACCAGCTTGTACCAGAAAAATCCTAAACAGTGCCTAATGTACTGTGTCTGGTAGACTTCCCATTGGAGAGAGTTTCAGGAAATAAGCCTGCAGATTGCTGGGACTGCAAATCAATAATCTATAAATTTCATTTTTCAGTTAAAATTGATTTGGTTTTCCAAACCTGTCAAGATCTGGAGTGAAGAACAGATGCTTCTCATGTTTCTTCCCAGTGCATGTCATGTCTCTAGAGAAGACACTTCAAATGATACAATTAACGGCATTGTGCAAGCTTCATATCATCCTGGTTTTTTAGAAGTTTACCATACTAAGATGACTTCAGTGCTCGCATTGCCAATGTAGTACCTAGAGTCCCATCTTAATTTCTGAATCTAGCCAGCTGCAGATAATGAAAACTGTTGAGAGATTTATAAAACATAACACAAAACAAATTAAAGTCGTTACCAGTATAAAAGGGGGTTAGCAAACTGGCTTAAACTTTACAATGTTGTGCTATAAAAAAAGTCTTTAACCTTTTCTAAGCCTTGCATAAAACATCACTAAATAGCTGGAAAGAATAGAAATAAGAGACACCTGTTAGCTGATGAAAATAAAATAAAATCACACACAGTCAAAGAATAGATTTTACTCTTCTAGTAACTGTCAGGGAGTATTTACCAAACAGCAAGAGGAAATTTTCAGAAGTGGAATGGGTTGTAAACAGCCAAACTTTAGGATAGTCTTAGGGACTCTTCTTGATGACTGTAGTCTCTTTCATCTCTTTGGGTGTTTGCATATGTTTTTGTTTTTTTTGTTTTTTTTTGTTTCTATTACCCTTTTCAAATCAGTTGAATATTAGTATGTAAACAAAATATATTCATTCCAATAAAGCACTGGCAGTGACAAATTATGTCTTCCGTTCCTACTTTCATCAATCTTGCAATCAACTAACTTCTGCCAGTCCTCTACAGTTACTTGGAAAGCAAAGGTGGGCAAGTCCCTTTCTAGAGTGTCTCCATTTCTATTTATTTTTTGAGAGCAAACAGGAGTTATTTTTCTTACTCTAAGACCACCACAAGAGGACTGTCAATGAGAAATGAGAAAAAACCACAGAAGTACTTAGGAATGAAAGTATCTAGTGTCTGAAGTACATATTCCCTAGTGGTCACTGAGAACAAGCCAAAGCACCTACAGTCCCGCAGAAAACAGTGTCTCATGGGGTACCTATCCAGAATGCAAATACTTGTTTTGGGAAAACCGGATTCTGGAAGAAATCAAAAGAGGGAGAAATATACAGCAACATACATATTTATGACAGATGATATTTATGACAGATGAGCAATTTTTAATGGTAGACACGTGAAGGAAAGCTTGGAAGATACAGAAATATCCATATGTAATGTAAAAATGTTTCAAAATAACCTTTGGGAAGGATCTTAAACTTATGCTTCAGGGAAATCACTGCCTCTGAGCAATTAAACTAAGACCTGTATGTAGTGGTAGATGAAGAGATAGGGGAAAAAAAATGTTTTTCTACTGAGTTCTTCAGGCATTCCTCTGAAGTTCGGTTGCAGTACAAGATCAGAGAACAAGATGAAGCTCAGGTCTGACATTAAATGGCAGTTCCTGTTTTCTCTCCCCCATTTCTCTACATAATGAGTATAAAGAACTATGTGTCAACATTAGACAGAAAGTTACTGAAAATTATATCAACAATGCAAATAAAAGTTTTACAGCACTGCTCAAAAGATGAGGAATATTATTTTACAATAGTTGACTTGTTTCTAGCACTAGTGCTTCCTAAGATAAGATTACTGCTACATGAAGTAATTCAAGTGTACACAGTTGAATAAAAAAAAATAAATCTGTTTATGGGACCATGGCAGACATTACCTGGTACTGTAGCTTCTGAAAGGAAAAAGTTATCCCACTAAGATTAGTACCTAGGGAAAAGCGCTAATTCTCCAGTACTAATGAATGGAAACTTGGTAAACACTGATCTTTAGCTGTTTCCTACACAACTGAAATTGAGAATTTCAGCATGAAACCTTCAGGAAATAATGAAGCACCTCAGGTAAGACCATGTACAGAAAGAATATTTAATTCCAGTTGCAGCAATACACAGAATTCATGACACTTTAGAGAAATTCTAATAGAATTACATTGTATGTCACATTTGGGCATAGAACAGAAAACCTTATATATATTTTTAAATATGAGTAAATATAAATGTTGAAATAACAGAAGGTTTCAATGGTAAAAAGTATCTTCCTGGTACTATTACTCTGTCAGATGGACTTACTTATGCTTCTTTATAAATATAGAGTCAAATTCTAAGTAGTAACTAACCACATTCATGCATACTGACACACACGTGGCACTTGTCAAAAATCATATGGCTCCCCTGGGGACTAATTCTGAAATGTCCACTTTCAATGCTGAACTTAGATGGAAAAATAATTTTTATTATTATTCTGGGCTTCAAAAATTACTGATTTACCTGAATAATTCCTCCCTTTCCCTTTCCCTTTCCCTTCTCTGAAGACTAACAAGCTGTACATCTGAATGACGTGAAACAGCTTGTGCTGAAAAAAAAAAAGTTACAGTGAAGTCTCTTATTTTTTCAGACCTACTTTGTTTTCTCACTTTTTACATGCAGGGTACAAGGAAACCCAAATACCCATCAGCTACACTGTAACTTTTTCAATATATGCCCTTTAACAAACAAACCAACCAACCAAACCTGTGGAAATTGTTGTTTCATACAATGACTTGATACTGTCCTTCAAATTCTTTATGTAAGCAAAGTTTATGGACAAGTGAATGCAGTTTAGAAGAAGCCTTTCTTATACAGACATATACTTCTACTTTTGTTTTAATTAAGAAATAGTATTTTCTCTTGCTTTTTTATACTTGTGACTATTTTGTATTGTCAACACTGAACATATTCATTTAATTATTCAAAAATACCCTCAAGGATTCTAGTAAACTGTGTCTTCCTGTCTGAGCTAGCAGGTGAAGCAGAGCCCTTTTTTTAACTTGTGGACTGTCACTCAAGGTACAAGGTAATAACATTTCTTATGTTTGCAAAATGCCAGTAGTTGGAACTCTGCACAACAGTAAATAAAGGATTTTAAACAATAATATATTAAACATTTTCAACTATCACATTATATGACTTGTTAATTTAATACAAACAAGTAGAGGAATCTTTTAAAAATTATGTAACTTTTGTGATAGATTTATTGCTGATTTTGTCAACAATCACTATAAAAAGGTATAGTCACTGTTAGCATTATGTGTGCCGTTTGTGTACATACACTTGGAATACATATTTTAGAAAGAAAAAAGAATAATGGCACAAATATCACAAAGTTTTGAAGACAGTAACAGTAAAAATATCAGAGGTGATGTGTGTTTGAATCACTTGTGTAGTATACTTTAGTATTCTGTATGGAATTCTGAATAAATAAGCAGCACATTACAACTTAAAGCACTGTGAAATTTTAAATCTTGTTCCAGGTGTTGGATTTTATCTAGGCATGCATGTTTTGGGTAATGTTGAATTAAGTATTTTCTGTGTGCAGCTAGAAAAAAATGAAATGTTCTGTTACGTGCACATTCCCAACTGTTCAGTCACTGCATCTTGGATAATGGGGACATGAATGCGATTCCCAGTAGCTATTCTTGTTTGGCTTCCGTTTCATGAAGTCAGAAAACAACTTAGCTAGAAAAACAAAGACAAAAACCAAAACCAATGTATACATAGGGTAGTCATTCTGTGCCTTTTCAGGCAATGAATTTTTTAAAAGGTTTGCTTAAAAAAACCTAATATAACAATTGATAATAGCCATTCACATATAAGCTTTAAAATGGTTTTATTCCAAGACTAGGCAGCTGGGTGATTTGTAGCAGATTTGTGTTTTGCTTTGGGTGTGGTTTCTTCCTACTAGTTTTTACTGCCTCATTTCCAGACACTGCTGTCTGCATTTTTGTAGACAATGCTAATTCTCTAGCAGGTTGCACTTTACCATTGAATTTTAGAACTTTAAAATTGTAGGGAGAGTAGGTAATTTTAACTAGATACAGTACTACCATTGTAAATATCACTAGTAAAATGAAATAAGACAGAACATTCATCTATCCAAAAAAAAAGGTAGCCACGTTTGGGATAAGTTTCTTAATGCCTTGCCTTTCTTCATGCTCCACTTTTACAGCCTCTTACCATTTCTAATTTTTCCTATTTCTATTTTGCTATTTAATCAGTAAAATGTCTCTGTAGATATTTAAAATGGTTTGATATAATGTTGGAATATCAATAAAAATATCCACTTGACTGACAGAATGATAATTTTTCTCTACTTTTGCCCAGAAGCACTGGGGGACACAGCTATAGCAGCTATTCCATCAGGCATATTGCACACATTAAACATCTTTAGACACATTATTTGTTTTAAATACTCATTTCAAATCCTGCAAACTTGACCTTCTGGTAAATTTGCTAGTATAGGAGAGACCTCTCTAAAATGGATGTGTTGCTGCTTTACAGCTATGATACGTTCCTTTACCTTTCATACAATATCATACAAAAAGAGTACCCTATCAATTTGACCTAATCTGAACCAGCAAGGCAGCAATAAGGCATATATTAATCAAAGCTTATTAGAAAGTATGAAAGCTACGAGCATCAAAGCTTCTTCTCAACAAGATTTCTAAAAAACATTTCTAAAATAATTCAGAACTATAATTCACTTGGAGAATTACTTTTTTAAAAAAATTACATATTAACATTTTTATGATTACAATTATTGTTTTAGTTGAAATTCTAGAGATATGTTCAGAGTATCAGTTAGCATATGCAATTTATTAAATGCATTATTTTATATTAGCATGTATTAAAACTATGATGTACTTGTTCTTTTTTCCTTTATACGCTTGTCACATAGATAAGTAAGGAATTTTACTATATATCCAGAAAGTAAGAAAAACACAGGACATGATATGCATTTTTATTACACTATTTCTTCTGATAGTATTACAGTTAGTATTTTTTCACATGGAGACAAAAGCATTTCTCTTTATAAAATTGAATAAATGGTTAGAAATTGCCATTAACATAATTATCTATTCTTATTGCTCTGACAGTAACAATGGGATTTTGATTAAATAAAGTGCAACGTAATGAAAAATCATGCATATATGCATGTATATTTATAGATAACCTAATTATACATGGAGTGGTATAGGAACAGGTTAGTATGCCAATTTTATCTAGCCATTCTCCATGGAAACTACAGTTCAGTGATCAGTCAACTTAAGAATAGAACTGAAACACCTGTGTTCCCTCTCTTCCCAGCATCAATGAAATGCTACTTGTTATTATAGGAGGAATAGAAAAGGAGAAAGGAAACGTTATGCCACTGTATAAATCACAGATTGACCCATAGCTTGGATTTTGTGTGTACTTCTTGTCCCCTCATGTCAGCAAAGACAAAACAAATTAAAAAGCCTTGAAAAAGGGCAACAAGGATGACCAGAAGTTTGGGATGGCTTCTGAAGGAGGAAGGACTGGGAAAGCCAGAAATCTAGCCTGGAAAGGAAGGAGTACGGGCACTATGGCAGTGGCCCACAAAAGCAAGGAAAGGATGGCTTGGAATCAGCTGTTCATTCTCCTTTTCAACACTAGAATTAGGGGACATGAAATAAAGCTGGCAGGAGCAGTGCTTAAAATTAAAAAAGGGAGGCATTTTTTCATGCAACATGCTAGACCTGTGGCCTGATTGGTGAATGGTATTGTCACAGAACAGCTGATGTTGGCAGGGACCTCTGGACATTGGCTAGTCAAAGCTCCCTCCTTAGAGTTTATATAGGTTCAAGGGAAGACTGTGTAAGTAGTACCTGGAGACTCACTGTTTTCTACTGAACAAACCACAACACGCTCTGAAAGACCCCTGTTTGAAGGAGTGTGGGAGAGTACCGGAGGACAAATAATATGCATGCATTTTTCATATTCTTTCCTGGCCATCTGCTTATGGCCACCGTTAGAAATAGCATACAGGGTTAGATGGTTTTTGGCTTGAACGAGTATATCCATTCTTGTATTTTCATGTAACCTAATACATACACACAATGCAAACTCTAAGACATTCATGCTTCACTAAATGTAAAGAACTAAGCAGTTGATTATGAAATCAGCAAGTCATGCAGAACCCATCTCATTATCTACATATAAATGGAGGGGCATCTGTTTTCACACAGAGGAGACAGAGAAAAGAAGACAGTACTGCATACGTATTGACAGCACATATGAAAGTGAGAACCTACTGTTTTACGACTTGCCTGTTTCAGAGATTCTGATGTTGCGCTGAATTGGAGTCACTCCTATACAATAAAATTACTTTCTTCTTACATTTATCTCAGTGATCTGAGAAACTTAGATACATAGCTGTGTGTAATGTGTATTCTGCAACTTCAGTCAGACCTTGCAAGCTGTCTATCAACAGTTAAATGAAATGAAGCTTTTCAGTTAACAGTCTTCCAACAGAAGCATGCCTTCTCTGTTACATGGCACAGAAGACCTGAGGGATTCTCAAAACAAATACTTTACCATTAAGTCACTCCTTGGGTTGATGGGGGCACACAGCTGTGCAAATACTCCACATGTAAAGCCTTTTGAAGTACAGGAGAACCTTTTGATTATTGCCTAGAGGTACAGTTGACATGAACAGCTTCAAAGACTAGTTCTATTTCCTTTGGGATGAAGGTCTGAATGTACAGTACTGATAAATAATGACATTTCTGTGTAAAAGACAGTTTCTTATAAATGGTGGCATCACATTTTGTTTTGCTATCTAATTGAATAGGAAGCCATAGGGAAAATTATAATGCAATACATATTCGGAAGCATTCACAGTGTTTTCTATCGTTGATGCTGGCCAAATTTCCGCCTTACTTTTTCAAGGTGGATTCCATCATCACAGCAATTGAAGCATTTTTCAACTTCAGACTGGATTATTACAATTTGCTAAGGAGAATTTATAATGGAGACATGTAGAGCCAAATTAATTCAAAATGTGGCTGCACCCATGTTAAGTATTGTTCTTCAAGAGAGACCTGTATTTTGTTTGATTTGCAATCTGCAATAACTTTTAATTTAAATACATGACTGTCACTTATCAAACCCTAAACAACTTTGATTCTTCAAAATCATACAGATCAACTTCTTTTGCATACCATGACAGAATTTAAAAGCAGCTTTTTTTGCATACAGTTGCCTAGGTTGCCCTACAAGACTCTGCACCCCTAGGCTCCCCCCCAACTATCTGCTTCATACTAGCGATATATTGTTTACCTTATACATGCTCGAAGACAAACTATTCTACTTTCTTATATTATGTGCAGTTTACGTGCCAGAGCTACAGAGTAATACGTTTTTCAGAGTCCAGTTTTCTGCTCATAGAGCATCTCCACTCTTGAATTGTTTTAATTCCCTTCCTGGATCCCTGCAAAGGCTCTAGCTAGTTATAAGGCCTGGTGCTCCAGTGGGACAACTTGTTCACATAGGTCAGGCAAATTAAAATAGAAGGGAACTGGAAACAAGCTATTTTAAAATCTAAACTTTGCTTCCTTATCAGTAGAATACAAGAATATGAATGTATTGATTTTAGTTTATTTTTACCAGCTGTTCCTAAGTAGCACAAGAATAAGAGTGTAGAACAGCTTTAGTTTTTAAATACATGTTCTACAAGTGCTCCAACTGTGGCAAGAAAAGCATTAAGTAAAGAAAATATATAAAAGAATGTAATGCAAATGTTTTCAAGAGCAATTTGATTTTACTAAGAGAAAGAAAAGGGAAGAATAGTTACAAGAAGAAAGCAAAAGGCTTTTCTGAGTGTCAAATGGCACATAAAGAATCCCAAGGAAGAAAAAAACTTAAGTTACTTACAGGTTTTGTGGATGTCTCTTCACTGATACTTAAATTCAATTCAATATGATACACTCCATCATAAACCTAGTCCCTTATCTTTATGAAAGTCAGAAGTCAGGCTAAATTATACAGATTTAGTATTTTTTCCAGCATAATTTCTACCACTTGAAGATGCCCAAATGTAGTATAAAGATCTCGACAAGATGTTCCAAGGAAACTAGCTGATATATACTACTGTGACTGCTTTTGACAACATTATTTGCCCCTTTAACTTAGTATTCAAGTAATTATTAGGTTATATTCTTTTACAAATGATACTGAATTCTTCGTTAAGTATGAGTCAAAGGTCCTTCAACCTTTTCTCACATACATGTGGGATTATAAAGAGCAGTATCCAGCCTTTCACTACTTAACATTGCATTCATTACAATCAGTCCATAGTCACAAATAAGAATGAGTGGTAGATATCATAATAAACATTTACAAATAATTGCACTGTATTTGGAGGAAATATAGAACACCTTATTCCTATTCTAGAATTCTTTCTTACTAAAATCTCATGAGTTGGAAGAAAAACCTTGACATTCTGTTGATCAGGTATTCTGTTGATCAAATATTCACTCTTACCTGCCCTTGGAATACAAAAATCAAGCCCATAGAATTGTTTTGTGAGTATAAACTAATCTCTGAAAGGTGCTGCCAAAAAAGCTTCAGTTCTGAACCAAATAATGTAGTCTAACAAAAGGTAGATTTAAAAAGCACCAGTTTCTCTTTACGAATCAAAGGATAGGATCAAACTTACTTGTGACCCTACACATTTCTAAGACCAACAAAGTTATCTTATGCCACTAAATACATTTGAATTCTGAAAAAAGATTACTCGGAGTAGATGATGAAAGACAGAATGACATCAAAAATTACTTCTGCTTTCCCTAACAAAAACATTACAAAAATCAAATGTGCTATAATGTGCTGAAAAAGTACAATGAAGCTATAACATTCAACAACTTAATCTAAGGCAAGGCTTGTCATAATATTGTCGACATTACTTTCACCTGATCAGACTGAAAGCACTGCACAGATAATCCTTCTCAAGATAGTATGATTTCTGAACCTAGTCAGCAGAAAGTACCTCAAATGCACATTTGAAAAAAAGCTCAATGCAAGCATGAGTCAGGAGGGAGGAATTTTTTTAACTACTATTATTTTTACTATTTTAAATCGTAAGCAAAACATGCCTAATGATCTGGGACCAAAAAGATGCAAAATGAGGAAGAACCAACTGTGGATTAAATATAATGAAAAAAATCTGAGTATTTTATGTGGAATGGTTTCTCTTGCTTAAAATACTTGGAAAATACTATGAGAAGGCTTCAGAATTCCTATTACATAATCATTATATCAACCATATGTAGGTTGGGTTGAATTGTCTTCTGAATGCCCCCCTGAGTCCAATGATAGCTTTATTATTAATTTGCTAATTTATACAGTGTTTGTTGTTGTGGCAGCCAGTTCCTTTAATTAAGAAGACTAAAATACAAAGCAAGGTAGGTGGGCATCTTTTTAGATGGTAATCTGTTTCCTGAAGCCTTGATTTAGTGGCAGTCTGCCCAGGATAGAACTGAATTACAACTCCCAGTACCACTCTCATTTCCAATGAGTTGTTTTAATTTTAAACCAAGGGTTTGAAGACAGAAAGATACTTCAGATAACACACAATTCAACAGCTATCCCAAAGGGTATTTTTCGTATTCATTTCAGGAAGAAGCCTGTAGGGTTGTTCATGTAATTGATTCCCACATAATTAAAGAAAAGTTGAACCATTCACTGTACTACTGGGTAAAATATCACATACATCATAGCTGAAGCTGGCAGGGCTGCCCACAGTTAAGGCAGCTTGACACTTACCCATACTGGATATTTTTCATTACTTGCTATTTCCAGTTTTACCAGCCACAATAATGCAAACATCCCAAGCCAGATCCCCAAAACAAGGAGACTCTAAACTATATGGCATTTCTGTCTTTTCTCCTGCCCATTCCATAGTGAGTGTGTAACAGGCATTAAGACTCCTTATTCATTTGGATGTTTGTGGTGTTTTGCTAGAGTAGGAACTATTTCTCCATTCCTTATTTTTCAACTATTCTGCTTCTCCATCCTCCGTACCAGCCCTATTGTCCAGTCTGTACATGAGGTTTGTTCAGACTGCTTAAAGCAAGTGGAAGGAATGGTAGAAAATGAGGAGCGTTCACATCATAATGTTCACAGTACAGGAGCAAACCCAACTTAATGATCTGTTTTTGTTTCTTATGTCCACGTTGTACACATAACTTGGAATGGTAGCAGCTGCTGAAGGGTAAGAAAGAGAGTTATGTCTGTCTTCTGAAGCATATAAATGTAGAAGAGGCAACCAGCTGAAAAAAAGTTCTTTCCCTGCACCCCTCAGAGGAAGAAATTTATATCAAGTATGGCACTTCTTTTTGCAGGATCACAACCATATCTCATCAACTTACCTTATTGCAGTCTTATATTGCTTGTGGAAACCCTTCTGATCTTGGCAACACTAAAAATCCTCATTTTAATTGTTTGCAATTTTCCTGACTTGATTCCATGAACAGCTCCTCCTGATGGCCAATGCTGGGCTCAGAAGCAAGTGCAAAGTAGTTACCCTCACAATATTTAGAGTAAATTCCCAAGTAGATGAGAGGAGAAATATAAGTAATTTCATTTAATTCAGAAGATTCATTTGTGAAAGAAGAATGGACGCTGCAGCAACCACAGCTTGAAAAAAAGGAGGCTAGAGTGAACATAAGCTGGGAAACAATAAATAGGAGAATGTACAGGATTTAATTTTCAGATTGGTGATTAAACTCCAGGGGCTAAACAAACTACCAGACATCTGAGCCATAGGAACCGACTTTGTGCAGGTAGCAGCTGACTGCAGAAGTAAGCTAATGTGAATTATTTAAGCATGTATTGAGAAGTTAGGACCTTATCAGGCTTGAGAAGTGGCCCCATATGAACCTCATGAAGTTCAACAAGGCCAAGTGCAAGGTCCTGTACCTGGGTTGGGGCAACTCCCAGTACCAAAACAGACTGGGGATGAAGGGATTGAGAGCAGCTCTGCAGAAAAGGACTTGGGGATATTGGTAGATGAAAAATATGACATGAGCCAGCAATGCGTGCTTGCACCCAGAAAGCCAATTGCATCCCGGGCTGCATCAAAAGAAGCATGACCAACAAGTCAAAGGAGGTGATTCTTCCCTTCTGATCTGCTCTGGTGAGATCCCACCTTGGAGCACTGCATTCAGCTCTGGGGGCCCCAACATAAGAAGGCCATGGAGCTGTTGGAGCGAGTCCAGAGGATGGCCACAAAAACGGTCAGAGGGCTGGAGCACCTCTCCTATGAGGACAGGCTGAGAGAGTTGGGATTGTACAGCCTGGAGAAGAGAAGGCTCTGGAGAGACCGTACAGCAGCCTTCCAGTACCTGAAGGGGGACTACAGGAAAGCTGGAGAGGGACTGTTTACAAGGGCATGTAGTGATAGGACAAGGGGTAATGGCTTTAAACTGAAAGAGGATAGATTTAGATTAGATATTAGGAAGAAATTCTTTATTGCGAGGGTGGTGAGGCACTGGAACAGGTTGCCCAGAGAGGTTGTGGATGCCCCCTCCCTGGAAGTGTTCAAGGCCAGGCTGGATGAGGCTTTGGGCAATGTGGTCTCGTGGAGGGTGTCCCTGCCCATGGCACGGGGGTTGGAAGTAGATGATCTTTAAGGTCCTTTCCAACCCAAACCATTCTATGATTCTACAATTTATTTCTTAATCTTCTTCATAAGAAAGAAATTAGTTTCATTTCTTAATAGTGTATTATAAAGCTATCGAATTGTTACACACAGTTAAGAATGATTACTCTTAACATTAGCAGGTGTTTTTTTAAAAATAATACTATTATCCTTAAGCTTCAGTCAAAAGAGATATCGAACACATGATTGTATAGGGGAAGATATTTATGCTTCATTCTTAAGGATATTTCTAAAATATTCTCTTAGTATTTAATATTTCTACAAATGTAGCAATTGAATAGGGACTTACATAATAATTTTGAGTTGATATATTTAGTAAAGAATAATGTATATAATCTATAGAGTAGCTTAATTTTAAAGGAGTTTCACTATATTACAAATATATAAGCTGTACAAGCACATGTATTTAGTCATAAGCCTTAAACAGCTAGACAATGATGATGATGGATCATAGGAAATTTCTTTGGATATATGTCTGTGCATACTTACTACACAAACTACCTGTCACTTAAATTTAATAGCAAATTAATTTTCTCTCTGAGTACAGAACGCAGGAGTACATACACATTTGTAAAAATAAAAATTTTAAATTTTTTAGGGTCAGTTTATGTTATAAGTTTCCACATATAATTCTGAAAAGCACCAGAACATAAGTTTCTAGACAAAGGGCCTGATGTTAAACAGTGAATTATTTAACAGTATTTTTGATCACTAGACTGAGCATCAAATCCAATTGAGTTCACATACTGCAAATATGTGAACACAGCCAACAACACAGCCCTGAAATCTTAGCAAATCAATGTGTATTAACTAAAACAGTTATATGACAGCATTCATACTAACCTGCAATGAAAAGTTCTTCCAGGTCCATCAACACATACGCCTCCGTTGTAACAGAGAACTGAGTTCAGTGTGGGCTCACTGCAAACATCAACATCAACTTCACAAAACGTGCCAGTGTACCCACTCAGGCAAGTACAAACAAATGCATTGTCTGCATCTTGACAAGAACCTCCATTAATGCAGGGAGCAGATTCACATTCCTGAGGAGAGAAATAGTAATATGTTCACTACACAGCTTTAAAACACATTACTTACTTACTCATTCATTTCAGCAGCAAGTATAAGAGACTGAATCTGGAGACGAGAGAAAGTGTTGGACTTTTTTTATTGTCTGATAAACAGAAGTGTATAATTCAGGGCAATTTTAGTTTATATAGAGATCCTTTGATTACAACTCATGCTCACTCTTGAAACTATGCTTGTTCCTACTAATTAATCTTGGAGAAGTGCAAATGTATTTTTATATAAGCAGTCTTACAGCCACAAGTATGTGCTGCCCACTCATCATTCCTTTATTAAAATTTTAAAGTATGTTTTCGAGCCATAGTTTATACAATTATTCCTTCTAAGTTTTTATAGTAGAGCCTACTGCAGTGAGAAAAGCCACATTAGCAAGACAATTCTGGACAGAATAAAAAATTAGTTATATTAACCACTGCACACAAGCCTTTTATCAGCATTTCCTGATAAATGCTTTCTTATTATCAATTACTGTGTAATATTACAAATAGAAACATGTAAAAATGCTGATGTGTTCATATAATAACAATTCCCGGTGATAAAGCTAATGTGAATGTCATCAAATTCAAACCATGTAAAGTAGCAGCAAATTAATGTTTCTCCAGAATTACAGGAGAGTTTAGTTAGTGCAATTGCCAGAGCAAAAAATGTGGGTTTGTCCTTGAGTACAGAAACCTAGTTTTTGCCTAAATCCCAAAGGAGTTTTATTTTGCTGCTGCTACCCAAATTGTCTAGCTAAATCCAGTATTTTAAATTTATTCTCACACTCCTCTAACTTCAGAAGGTTTAATTCTTTAAGGATATCCAAGGGCACTCAGATTTCCTGCAGGTACTACAGTTGCTTTGACAGAATGTAAATTCAGTTACCCATAGGGAATTGTGAGAAAACTACTTATTTTCCTATAAGCTCTCCAGCTGGGTGTATATAGGATGATTTATTAGTGAGCATTACATAAACTAATTGAATTATACATCCCACAGGAAGATGGGGATAGTTCTACAGACTGCCAAAAATCCTGTGTCTAGGTTCTAGAAGTAGTCTTTTGCTATATTAATTACATTTGTATTTGACAAACATAAGTCTTCCTTGTTTTGTTTGTAAAAAAATCTCAATTCACAGTTCAAACTGCATGGCTTTTTTTCTATTCCAGTAACTTCTCTTGTCTAGTCTTCTTAATTTGTATTCACTTGTCTCCATCTCTACTGCTTCTGGTTTTACAGCTTTGCTCATTAGCAGAATAAATTAGAAATCCATCAATTAATGGATCAATTTTTTACCTAATTATAATTCAAAAGTTAAAATTCAAAACACATAAAAATCATTGAAGTAACTAAGGATAAGTTCAAAGCTCAGACAAATGTTCACAGCTTTGGCTCAATATGCCATCACAGTCATACCAAGTTGCAATTTTAACATAAAACCTTTTCATTTTCTTCCATGGAACGTATTGTTCTTGTAAAATTTTACAAAACCGCTCACAGTAATTACTTTTTACAGTAACATAAAACCCAGACAATTTGTAGGAAAGAAATCCCACCTATCATTCTCCAGTATATTTTGATGTGCTGCAGTTAAAAGTTCATCATTATACTTGCATAAAACCAGAGCACACTGTTACCAGAGAAACGCTGGTCTGCACTGCTCTTAGGTAAGAAAAGTGTTTCCGTGAACAGACACACAACTACGTTAAAAGTGCCACAAATAACTTTATCCCAAAGTAGGTGAGCCACCACACTACCACCAAATGCTGTAATTTGTAGTCTAAAAGAACAAGGACATTAGATGCCACCTGAAGTTGCAACACAGCTGTGATCATGTCCTTCCTATCTTAGATCCTACCAGAGACTGACTTAACACCTTGGCCTTAGGGAAAAGCTGGCTCTACAGAAAATTCCCAACTACTCTGATTCCCTGAAAACAAGCTCACCTAACCACTAATGCTATTTCAGTTTTGTCTTCCTTTTTATAATGGGAGAGCGAATCTTAACTATGACCCCTAAGCAGATAGTTGTCAAATCAGAGCAACAGTTGTAGGGACTCACAGTCCTAGAAATACTCTTTTTCTTCTCCAGTACAGTAGGGAAAAAAACACTTTCTTGGGCACCTCAGGTGCCCAGTTCCCAACCTAATAAGATACCCTTTAACCTGTTCTCACCTAGAAGTGATCAAATCCTGTCAAATGAAAATTGTCTTTGAATAACTAAGGAACCTGAAAATTACAAAAACAATATTCACAAAGATGGGTCATTTTAGTTTTTCCAAAACACAAATTTGTTGATATACAGAAGTGTCACAGCTGCTCACTTATTTATACTCAGCCTGGGGGAAAAAAGGCTCCAGGGAGATCCAATTGCGGCTTACCAGTACCTGAAGGGGCCTACAGGAAAGGTGGTGAGGGACTGTTTATCAGGGAGTGTAGTGACAGGACAAGGGGTAATGGGTTTAAGCTGAAGGAGGGTCGATTTAGATTAGATGTTAGGAAGAAATTCTTTACTGTGAGAGTGGTGAGGCACTGGAACAGGTTGCCCAGAGAGGTCGTGGATGCCCCCTCCCTGGAAGTGTTCAAGGCCAGGTCGGATAGGGCTTTGGGCAACCTGGTCTAGTGGAGGGTGTCCCTGCCCATGGCAGGGGGGTTGGAACTAGATGATCTTTGAAGGTCCCTTCCAACCCAAACCATTCTATGATTCGATGATATATTTTGTACCTTCTTATTTTCAACGGGTCTTTTTAACCTTTACTAAATCTGAAATGCTACTTTGATCTGGAATTTAAAAATGCCTAATTTTTAAGCTTCAAAAATGAAGTCTTAATGTTACAGTAATCCTTCCAAACTTTTACAAATAATCTGTTTGAGTAAAACAAACAAATATCACTACCACTCCTGCAGTCAGTGAGAGCAGCACAGGCTTGGTCCCTTCAAAATTTGCACTATTTGTTGGCAGACAGAGAAAATAAATACCAAGTTTAAATGGTGACAAATAACTCAAGCTAATAGACTGAATGCTGTTCATCCACAGATAAATATGGGTCACTGCAACTTCTTGCCATTAGAATCAAATGTTTGCCAGTAGCACAACAGAAACGTATTTTGCAATACTTCACTGATCGTGAGGCCAGTTTCTCTGTTTCATTTTTCTCTTTCCTCTCTTCTCCTCAATCCCATTTCTGGGGGAAAGGAAGTCTAGTGTTGTGAGCAAAAGGGAAGCTCTGTTTTAGCATCACAATACACTCATACACTCACACTACTCCTAAAGTTGGCACCTTCAGGGCAACTAAAAATCTGCAGATTATGTTACAGAGCAGAAATGTACACTCTGATCTTGATCAGCAATCCAGGCCTGAAGCCCAAAAGTAATTTGACTTTCATTTCCTAGTGAAACCAAAGGGGAATAAACTTCTTAAGGAATTGCCAGTGGGTTTAGATTATGAATTTTTCAGGTGCCATTCTGGCTTATGATGTTCTTAATTCCCTCCTCTATTCCCTGCTATTTCCTCATCTCAAATCATGCTGCATTGTCTTCTTAGTTGTGTCAGAATAATAGATGAAAATACTTGTTAAAAAAAAATAAAACAGCAACAAACCCAGACCAAATAAACCTTTTTAAAAATGCTTTTTGAAAGCCACTTCTCTAATTTGTTTCTTAGCACATGACCCATAATCAGTTATGCAGGTATAACTTGGCAACGATTACGGAGGGGAGAACTATTTGAAGATGAGAACGTGGGAAGTTCTTAAGTCAGCATTGAAACTTAAAAGGAACAGACAGAAATCATCAAAGTCTGACTGAAGGTTTTAAAATCTAGCTAGATTAAAAAAAAAAAAAGAACAGGATAGGTTGAAAAGGAATCTCTATTTAAGAAGAAAAAATGCATAGTTATTTTCTGCACAAGCCCTTTTGATAAGGCTTTTTAGAACCTTGATTTCTAAATATATTAACTTGAACTAATAATGCTTATGGAAGCAGGAGCAACTGTGTGCAGAATTTTGTCCTTTGCTAGTGTGACATCACCTGTGTTTTAAATAACCTTGTGCAGTAACAGTGACAAGAAGGTAACCATGCTCCAGTGGACACCACTGTACTCAACAAAGTAGGCAGAAACAGATAGGATATTTGCAAGGTGACTGAATGCACTGGCAGCATAAAAGGATCTCATAGGTGGGACTTTATAATTTCAATATTGACATCTGACAAGAAACACGTGAAAAAAATTCAAAAGAAGGTGAAGAAATAAGTATGAATGTACTAGGATCAGGAGTAGGTAATGCAGCTAGCGGTTCTTGAACAGAACTGCCAATACATCTATACTCAGTGTCACTTACTCCAAGATGAAATCTATGCACATAGAGGAAGCACTTCATGACAATACTTATTCCTATTAAGACTTTGTGTAACTTCTCTCAACAATTTGCTAGCAATGAATGATTAAAAAAAACCCCAAACCCACACAAAGAACAAAATACCAAAATGAATCTTCCCCCCAAAATCACAAAATTCCTTTCAGGTCCTTGTTGGAATTCTCAGCAACAATATTCCTTTTAGAAAGCAGAGAAAGTGCTGAGATCTCCAAGTACCACTGAGCAGTTGTAACACTATAAAGACTGAGGGGCAGTAACAGTGCCAGCTTCCGCCTCTGACTTTTTTGTTTGATTCCTCAGGACTTTCTAGAAACAGCAAGTACTGGTTTTTTATTATTCTCTTAGATTTATTTCTTTCAAGCAACACTTTCATTTTTAGTCGCCTCTGAGAACACAGAAAATCTCATCTATTGCCTGGTGCCTCTTCAGCCTACCCAGGGTGTGACCACGAAGCATAAGGCTTTCCTGTTGCTGCATCAGCACAGCACAGCTGAGCCCCTCAAGCAAGATGGTGGCACCTCTGCAGAAACATATTTAAGAAAGGGTAAAAAACATTGTGCAGCGAAGCATCAGAGAGAGGAGTGAGGAAAAAAGTGTGAAAAACAGCCGTGCAGATACAAAGGTCAGAGAAGGAGGAAGGGGAGATGGTGCTCCAGGCAACATCTACCAAGGAAGACCATGGTGAAGTGGGTTGGCCCCCTCCAGCCCACAGAGAACCACAGTGGAGCAGATATCCACACTACCATGTGTGAGCACTATGCCGCAGCAGGTGGGTGTGCCCCAAAGGAAGCTACAGCCCACACTGGACCAGGCTCCTGGCAGGAGCTTCAGCCCATAGAGCAGCTGGGTGGGTGTCTGGCAGCCAAAGTTAACTCACCACACGTGTTTATTCATAGGCTGTAAAACTTTCTTTTCTGGCCTATCAGAACAAGAAAACTGCCCAAACTGAGCTGTGTTGCCTAGGTTTTCCTGTGGCCATTGCTGCCCTCTATCTTTTCCCTTTCTGTTTTCTAGTTTGTTCCCTTCACAGGCAGCTTCAGTCAAATCAGGGCTGCAGCCATCTACCTCCAAGGAAACCAGAAGACCAGAAGAGCTGCTGCTCAGGCACCACCTTGTCAGGCTCTTCCTGCTCTAAAGGGGTTTGTTCCTTCCACTGTCACAAAAAAAAAAAAAAATGCCCCTTGCTAAGTTCAGTCAGGGTGCTCTGCTCATCCCTCAAAGATCACTGTATCTGTAAATGATACCCAGTGCTCACACTTCACAGCACACCAATACTCTCCTTCCCAGCTCATGTTAAAACACTGACAGTTTCAATAACCTCCCTTAATAATAAATGAAATTATTTAACAGAAATTATATAATTATAATTGTTTGTACATTTCACAAACTTTTCACTTTGCCAATCTGACACATTTTATTCTCATCCAAATGTATTTTTCTTATATACGAACTTAGAGTAAAGCAGGAGGGCTCCCTTTCAATAGGCTTTCGCCCCCCCCCCCCCCCGTCTTTTCCCATTTTGATCCAAAAAGGAATCCATTGAATTTATGTGTTGTTAACAGGCAACGACCTTGGAAAAGATTTGAAAGTTATAATGGTCCACTATCAACATGAATTCCCACTGCAATGCTATGGAAGTAATTGCTAATGCTATCCTTAGGTCTTCAAAGAGGGGAACCGAGACGTACACTTAGGTGATTATTCCTCTTTTTATGGCTAGGGAAAACTGAAACATTGTGCCAAGTTCTACAATCTGTTTATTATAAAGGACTATAATGGATTGAAAGCAGCCCTGAGGAGAAGGTCTTGGGGGTGTTGGTAGACAAGAAGCTCAACGTGAGCTGGCAGTGTGCAGTCGCAGCCCAGAAAGCCAACTGTATCCTGGGCTACATCAAAAGAAGTGTGACCAGCAGGTCGAGGGAGGTGATTCTGCCCCTCTACTCTGCTCTCGTGACACCCCACCTGGAGTACTGCGTCCAGCTCTGGGGGCCCCAACATCAGAAGGACACAGACCTGTTGGAGAAAGCCTAGAGTGAGATACTGAGGTTGTTCAGCCTGGAGAGGAGAAGGCTCCAGGGAGACCTTATAGCAGCCTTCCAGTACCTGAAGGGGCCTACAAGAAAGCTGGAGAGATATTTTTTTACAAGGGCATGTAGTGATAGGCCAAGGGGCGATGGTTTTAGGATGAAGGAGGGTAGATTTAGATTAGATATTAGGAAGAAATTCTTACTGTGAGGGTGGTGAGGCACTGAAACAGATTGCTCAGGGAAGCTGTGGATGCCCCCTCCCTGGAAGTGTTTAAGGCCAGGCTGGATGGGACTTTGGGCAACTTGGTCTAGTGGAGGGTGTCCTTGCCCACGGCAGGGGGTTTGGAACTAGATGATCTTTGAGGTCCCTTCCAACCCAAACCATTCTATGATTCTATGTCAAAAAACTGAGAATATAAAATGATTTAAGTACTATATAAAATGCCTTACAGTAAACTAAGTCTCAGGAAAATAACAATTTTTAGAATTTTTTTCAAAAAACATTACCACATCATAGATCTCATTTCCACATGATACTGCTGAAAACATAAATAATATATATGGCTTAAAAATGATTAGACAAATTCATGGAGTACAGGTCTGCTTCTAGCTATCAAAAGCAATAATCAGTGTGAATTCCTTGCTATAAGAAGTTCCACAACTCTTGAAGGCTGTATGAGTGTTCTTAGGCTTAGTTTGTCACCAGGAAAATTGAGAGAGACACAATGGCAGTGCACAGTTATTTTCACAAAAAGTACTCTATACTAAGAAGTATTTTAACTCCCAGAGAAAGTCTGTACAAAATCAACTACCTGGATTGCTAAATCCAGATATATCCAGCTAGAAATAAGATCCAACTTTACTACTGAGAGTCAGCCACTGTACAACTGTCAAAGTAGTTGATCTTTCACTTCCTTATGTTTTTAAATAAAGACTGTATATATCTCTAAAACACATGCTTTAGGTAAACGTAAGTTAAACACAAGTGTTAGTTTCCAATGGGGCTGTAAGTGACAGGACTATACAGACTTCTGACAGGAGAACAGAATGGTGATTTTCTGGCTTTATTTTTACTAAATTATTGCTATGGCACATGTAAGTCCTCATTGATTTTCTTAGCCTAGCAAGACAATTTAAAAGTCAAGGCAAAAACATGAGAGAAGATTTCTAGTTATGCATCTCTTAAGGGTAGGTTAAGAATCCTTGGTCGAAACAATGCAAAACAAGACCCACTACATGTATAGTGTATAATAATTTATTATTTCTTCTTCTCCAAATGTCATGGTGTAGTAAATCTTGTTTGTAGTAGGAAGGGGATGACTGTCCCTTAAGAGAGCCCACCTAGCAGGGCACAGTCCACTGGTTCTGGTGGCAGGGAACTGTTCTGAAATCTGGGCTCTAGCAGCTGACCTAGAAAGGCACCGCACTTTGCTCAATGCATACTGCTACCTCATGCAAATCTGTGGGTCCA
Organism: Balearica regulorum gibbericeps; assembly: GCF_011004875.1. Taxonomy (NCBI): domain Eukaryota; kingdom Metazoa; phylum Chordata; class Aves; order Gruiformes; family Gruidae; genus Balearica; species Balearica regulorum. The sequence continues at coordinate 30,071,899 of NC_046186.1, forward strand.
TACCAACATCTGTCCGGCATTTCTTAGGCAGGTTGACCTCACTTTCAACTTTCCACATACTGCATTATATCACTTCCAAAGTCACAATCCATAGCTTGAAATAATTATGAGGGGGACACATTTTAGCAAATTAATAAAATAGTGAAAATCTACTATTTTTCCAAATAATGTACATGTGCAAGTTCAACTCTGTTTCTTGAAACAAAATGTAGAAGTCCATTTTAGAAGTTAGGATTTTTTTTTTCCTTTTCCTACAGAAAGGACTATTTTTCATTAGTCCTCCTTGGAAACGCTGACTAGAAATAAAAAATTATTTCTAACAACGCTTCAAAAGCTATTTCTATAAAAGAGATTCGAGGCAAAAAAACTGTGATAGATGTATTTTTATTTAAGTGAAGTTTTGCTTTAGATCAAAAAAGGTAATTATAAAGCAGACTAATTTTGAACATAACTCATGCAAATCCACTATGAGGGGGAAAAGTCTACTGAAAATATAAATAAGCTCTTCACAAATCTATCTTTTAGTATACTTGTATGTATGTGGTGCATCATACAGTCTAATTTCCTGTGAATACTTACGATATAAAGCCCCAAAGACTGTTTCCTGTTTGATTTCTTTGTAGACAACTATGAAGTTATTAACTGTAAGGGAAGACTTGAAGCAGAAGTTAGTGGCCTTAAACATCAGCTCAGGGAAGGGAAGCAAGCACCCTGGTATCTGCTAGAAAACTGGATTCCAGATGGAAGTCACTGACTTGTAAAAGGTAGAACCAAACAGAGCTTTAAAACTTGAATTCGATAAGGGTTGCAAGGAAAGATATAAGAAAGGAATTAAAAGAGAGATACTGCACCAGAAAAGAAAGGTGCTTTCAAGAATCATGTTTCCAGTCATTTAATGATAGGACTAAGGGCAAAATTATTCTCAGGTCAAAAGTGGAGGTTTTAGTGATAAACAAGAGCCATGTGGTTAAGGGTCTGGATTAGAATAATAATAAAAAAAAAAGTAGGCAGAAAGGAAATCAATGCTGTAAATAAACAGTTCAGCAAATAATTCATGTGTTAAAGCAAGGTTTTGTATGTACAAGATGTAGTATGCATATGGTTCTTAATGCACCCTGAATCTACATTTCAAAAAATGTCTAAATTTACAGTATTACTTAATAGGAAACATACAATTTAATGTTTTAATATGATTTCATAGCTATGCAAAAAAAGCCATGGTTCAGTGCATTAGTGGGACACTATATCTATACGTTTCAGTTCCTTCCAAAGATATTTTACCACAGTTTAATTTATGATGAGTGCAACCATCTCATGTAATTACGACTGCTATTAAGAGACCAAAAGGTCCAGGTTTCCTTTGCTAAGTTGAAAAAGAGCACTTAGCTTAAACTGTGTGGTTCATTAATTTATAGACTTTTCCATTCACATGGGAGTTTGAAGCACACTCTTTGGGAAAAAATCTCCATAGTATTGCTACCACGTAAAAGTCTGAGATTTACATTAAGAATTGAGATGAATGCTCCAGACGCCTATTCCTACTTTACGTTTAACAAAATTATAAACAAAGTGTGTTTTTCTAACCAGTAAAATTATTAGTCTACTTTTCCTGTAAAGTTTTTCTTAATATTATCACATATCCATGTTGTTTAATTATTAACTTCCCAAAGCTTTTTCATGGATTAAACATACATACAACATTTTGTGTAAAGAATTGGGAAAACTTATTTTGGTATTTCAGAATGTTGGTTTTATCCAACATCATTCAATTCAAAATGATGTCAAAGTGACCAAAATTTTTTGCTTTGAAATTTCGGATTATGAACACAAGGAGAAGAGAAAAATAACAAAAATAAACCTATTTTTTAGACAACAATACAGACAACATATTGGATCAGACCAGTGTTCCACCTGCCCCAGTATTCTGTCTACAATAGTGGTGGAGAGAAAGCCACTTTAGAAAAATCACGTGAACTTTACCACTTTCTACAGTCTATGTCCCATGCATCCTCCCAGCAAGCAGAACTGTCTAACCAGACATGATAAACACTACTTCCCTGACTGGTTCATTTATCATTCTTTCACGAACCTGTTGTCCATGACTTGCCTCATTTTTCTACTAAAAGATCACCTGCTTCCCCAGCCCTCTGTGGGCAGAGGTTCTCTGCTTCCTGTGAAAAAAAGTACTTTTATTTTTACAAATATTTCTTCAATTATTTTCATCATGTCCCCCCAATTCTTTTACTACAGAGTTTAGCGAAAAAAATTTCCATTTATCTACCACTGTCATAGTTTTCTGAACTTTAATTACATTTCCCTCAGCTTTCTCCTCTTCAAACGGAACAGTTTCAGCTACTTAAATCTCTCCTTACAAGGCAACTATTCAATTAACATAATTTTTGTTGCTCCCTGTAGCTTCTCTAACGCTACATCCTCCTTGATATGCAAGGTCCAGAACTGTGCACAGTACCCAATATGTGAGCTCATTTGGGTTTTATATAGCAGTGAAATCATGTCCTCTGTCTTGCTCTTTGTATTCTTCCTGATCATGCCCAGTGTTTTCGGTTGGGTTTTTTTGGAGGCGTGGGGGAGGAGTGGGGTGTTTGTTAGTTTTTTTCTGTTTGTTTTTTCTATTCTGCACTGTGACTGCACAGTGATACAATGATTTCAGAGAACTGTCAATGATCACTCCAGATCTTCTTTCCTGAGTTGTAACAGTTCTGAATTCAGCTGTAGATAAGTATTAGGCTATTAGATTATTATTTTTTACACGGAAGCTTATCCACCACCTTTTCACTCTCTCCATTTTGCGAGGTCCTTCTGGCATTCCTCAAATGCAAAGAATTCACTGAGCTTCTCTTGCTATGACCTTACCCTGTCTGACTGCCATTTTACACTTTAGCCATCAAGCAGTCTCACCAGTTCCCTACCTGGCTTCCTGGTTTTCATAGATGTGAAGAGCTTTTTACGAGTTAGAGTATCCTTTACAAGACACTTTTCAATTTGTGTTTTAGCTTTTTGAACTTCCTGCCAACATTTGAACTCGTGTGTGTTATACAGACTTTTCTGTTCTTCCCATGTGGACAAGCTTTCCATTTGTTAAAATGCCAGTTTTTCCCCTGTGACAACCTTAAGTTTCTTCCTTATGTCATTCTGGGTCTTTGGCTCACTTTGTGTTCTTGAATTGCAGCACACATTTTACCTGGGCTTTTAACATATTATTTAATAGCCTCTAGTCCGCTTCTAAGTTTCTTGTGGTTTTGGCTTGCTCCTTTTAAATTATTTAACAATGATGTGCCTCATTTTTAGTTTCCTTTCCTGAAATCATTTATTATGGATTAATATATATCCATATATATGGCTGGATATATATTAATGGATTTATTTGGCATGCTCTCTCATGCTATGGTCATAACCCTACCTGTATTATAGTCGCTAACAGACATCATCTGTCATTAACATCTCTTCACCCAGATGCTGTTCTTTCAAGAGGCACACTGAAAATTAGTCATGTCCAGATTTTAAGTTCTGTCATTCTTAAGTATTGCTCTTCTGTACTTGTCAGCCTTTCTCAAGCACCTAGTTTAAACATTCCCGTACATCCATTTTAATTTTCATTCAATAGCCCAGTTCCATGATGACAAAGGTGCAATTCACTCTTGCACACGTTTCTCCAATTTCAAAAGGTTTTCCATTTTCAAACGCATTTGAACTGCTTTTGTCTATACCAGCACATTATCATGTACTGGGGCTGAATCTTCGTCTGCCTCTCAGGTCTCATGTGGCAGTCTTTCAAAGAAAGCTAGATGCCTGTCCTAGACTTCAGTTTCCTACCCAGCCTGAACTTACCACCCCAAGAACATCCCTCCTACGCTTTCCTCCATTAGCAGTTATCCACACAGGTCACAATTATCAGCTGCTTTCCAGTACACTGACATATACCCTCCAGAGATACTGTGAGATCCACTTTCTTTCCAGATGCAAAGCAGGCTATTTTGTTTCCAAAGCTTCTTCAATGTCATAAACCCAGTTACCTATGTACCTAATAATTTAACAGTCCTGGTTTTTAAGATACTCTCTGTTGCTCTTGCATAAAGGGTGCTTTAGCATACCGTGTTATCAGCTGATAGGCTTTTCTTACATAAGAGATGAGAAACATGCCTACGGGTGGAATGTCCTCAGCAGGCTTACCACTTTGGAGGTGAAACTCCCCAGCAACATTCTTGTAGGTCTCACCCATTTCTCTACTTCTCCAATTTCTAGTCTCTATTTTTCTATTACTTCTCCATTTAATAGAATCTCCAATTCAGCCACTCTTAGTTACAATAAACTTACTACCTCAGGGCCAGGAGGTCCCTGCAGTGTTACACACACTGAAATTGTCCCATGTGTAGATAATCACAGATGGGCTTTGCAGAATACAGTGGGTATCTCCCTCTCCTCCTGCTCTTAATCTATCTGCATCTTGAACATAAACTACGTTATTTTTTGAAATTTACATTAGTTTAGCTGTTTTGAAGAAACTACTTACCTTACTCAACTCTCTTTATACTAGTTAGCAATACGTAAAAATACTTGAGAGCAAGAAGTCCCACACAAGCACAAACATGAGCATCCAGCTCATGTGAGGCTCTTTGTGTGTTCACCAATGTTTGCCATACACATATATGCTACACATATACAGAGAGAATTCTGGAGAGGGGATTCCACGCTCTGGCTTAACTATTATAGTATGGTAAGACCCAGTCATCATAGCCAGTGAGGTCTAAACTCACTAATGAGGAGCAAATATCCTTTCAAAATCAGCTGAAAAGCTCTGCAGATGTCACTGAATATTCAGCACTTTTGCATTCACTTTAAGTGCACAGACAACTGGCATTCAGAAAGACACCTCAAGTTAGGCAAGCTAAATCCTTCTTGTTCTCAATCAAATCACAGATAATTATATGGCTGTCAAGTCTCATGTCTTCCGCACAATCTGGCAAATCCTGGTGAGTAACTGCTTATTTGCTTGGACTAGCAGAATATTGTTCTGACTCCACATGTGCATCAGCTGTGGTACCTTTGTGTAGAAAATTAGCTGGTTTTCCTGATTTCCCCCTTGTTTCTGTCGTTCATGAAAGAAGAGAGAAAAGATCAGTAAACCAGACAAAATAAAATAATTCTAGGATGCAGTGTGGTCACAGCTTTCTATCAGATACAAGGAGAAGCACCAACAAGCTGAATATCCTTCTGTGTAAAGACTCAAAACACTTTTTGCTCCCTCTTTCCCAGCATGAGGCAGCCTTAGCTGAGCATGGAAGAAGAACAGCTGATAATGACTTTTCATCAGTCATAACAAAAAAAAAGTACCAAAATAAATAAGAAATAAAGTCTATTACTAAAATTCTGTTGACCATATTAGCAATCTATGTTTACCTATATCAGGGAGAAAAAGATCAATTTTCAGTTATATACATTCATCTTACAATTTCAAGAATATGCAAATGTCAAAGGAAATCATGTGTATTGCAATTAATTCATATATTTTTTCTATTACTCCTTCCTGAATGAAATCCATAAATGTAAAGCAATATAAACTATAGTAGATAGGGAAGTTCCACCATCCACACTCCATATTAGATATACAAAAGTTATAGGCTATACCTATAAAGATATAAAGTGCTTATTTTTCTTCTGAAAGTATTACACAACCTGAGAAAGTCTTGATGTATATTTTCTTGCAAACTATTTCACAACACATCTAGAAGATGAAAAAATCCAAGACGAAAAATCAAAAAATATCCAAGTATGTCTAGGGAAATATATATACACACATATTTCATTTCTAAATTTGTTATTTGTGTCAACTTAGTCACTGACCTTGCCCTGCTGTGCAATGCTCACCCAGCCACTCTCTTGCTCTCCCTCCTCAACAGCGCAAGGGAAGAAACAGAGCTCATGGGTTGATTACAGAAAGATCACTTACCAATTACCATCACAGGCAAAATAGCTCAGGGAAAATTAATTTAAGTTATTGCCAATTAGAAATAGATTTTTGGAGAGTAAGAATCAAAGACAAAACCTAAACCCACCTCCCCCCCACCCCTTCTTCCATTGCTAAACTTCACTCCTCCATTCCCAACTGTTCTACCTCCTCCCTTCATTCTGAGCAGTGCAGGGCAGGTGGGGAATGGGGGATTGTGGTCAGTTCGTAAGAGCTCCTCTCTGCTGCTCCTTCCTCCTCACGCTTTTCCCCTGCTCCACTGTGGGTTGTCTCCATGGGCTGCAGTCCTACAGGGGAAGACTACTCCTGCATGGGCTCCTCTCCATAGGTCACAGATCCTGCAAAAAGCCTGCTCCTGTGCAAGCACTCCATGGGCTGCAGTTCTTTCAGGGCCTATTCACATGCTGTGGCATGAGATCCTCCATGGGCTGCAGTGTGATTATCTGCTCTGGCACAGTCCTCTCCATGGACTGTAGGGAAATATCTCCTCCACCATGGTTCTCTCCAGGAGCTGCAGGGGAGTCTCTGCTCCAGTGCCTGGAGCACCTCCTCCCCTTCCTTCTTCACTGGCCTTAGTGTCTGTTGCATTACACCTCACACTACTTTTCCCCACTCCTCTCTCTACTCAACAGTGCTTTTTACCCTTTCTTAAATATGTTTCCACAGAGGTGCCACCACCTTGGTTGAGGGGCTCAGCTGTGTCCTGCCGTGAGTCCACTGGAGCTGACAAGAACCAGCTGTGTCCAGCACGGTCAAGCCCTGCCCACTTCACACATAGGCCACCCCTGCAGACCCCCCTCTAAACAAAACCTTGGCACCTTCACCAACTGCAATTGCATAAACCTTAATACAAAGAAATGTATCTTCAAGTGAAGAAAATATCGAAGTATATTTACCTGGATTAATTTCTGATTATTTTTTTAAACAAAAGAACTGGCTGATGTTAATCTAGAGGAAAACGATTACAGAACATGAGCCCACCACGATTATCTAGATATGCACACCCCTACATAGTCAGAAAGCCTTGCTGATCACTGTAAGACTTGCAGAGGCACGATGTATATCTGAGCAGGATGAATGCAGTGTTAGAGACTTTAAAAATATGACACCTGCAGCATAGTCTAATCTGGGAATCGCACTGCATGCAAATAGAATGAATATCAAAAAATGAAGCCATCACTCTGACAGACTTATCTGTCAAATGTATATGTATATTGTTTCTTTTTATGAATTTCTAATCTATGCATTTTCAAACACCTCAGTATGAAATGTGGTGATCTTTTGAACATGATTTTATGCGGCTGTCCACAGGTCATTTAATCTCTCATTCTCTTAAAATGGAGGAAAGTGTAAATCATGGATGTTGCTAGAGAAAATACCACCCAAGGGTATTCTGTATTAGCACTGGCAACAGCTGATAATCATACAGATTTGCAACATCATATCATGATGCACACTCTGTTGAGTTGAATTACTTATTTTCTGACTTTTTCTTTCTGTAAAGGAAGTTGGAAGGCAATATTCCAGCTAGATTTACTCCTTGTGTGAGACTGTCATGCATTTTCAACAGAAAAGTTATAGACCATACTTCCTTTACGTAATATGAAGTAATTCTAGTTATCCAGTACTTTTAGCTATATATAACAAACCATGCAAGGTCTCCACATGCATGCGTAAGTTAAAAAGAAGTTTGGATAACATTTTGGAATGTATTTTTGACAATTCAGAAGCATGATATTAGAAGCCAGATAGCCCAAAGGGAGGCAGATCTTAAGCCAGACTTTCTCATGAGACCAAATACATTTAAAAGGATAACATCCCAAGATCTGATTAAACTCCGTTTGGCACAAAACCTGAAAAAGTCTAAACCAATTCAATACTTTCCCCAAAGTGTGGCCAACATTGTAAGGGCTGTTCATCGCTTATGCCAGATGCAGTGACCTTCTACAAGTCGGTTTGCTGACCATGAGAATCTTCATGGCACAGACTCGTGTATACAGATGCCTTCTTATCCACAGCCATTCCCCATGATAATGCAAAAATATTGTCAAACTTAAGAGGAGGAAGTATGCAGTGTATTTGGTACACCACAGTTTTATATCCTAGAATTCTACAACCACCTGGATTTTGAAATTTTAAACATGAGTCATGCCTGCTTTCAGTGTAAAACATTGGATTCTACAAGTAAAATTGAGGTTTACTATTCAAATATTCGGTTAAGCTACAGCAAATGGGACTCGCAATGCAAATTAGGTAGTTATGTCATCCATGCTGAACTGAACGATAAATGATTTTCAGGTAATGTTGGCTTAGCTTGCTGTGGCTTTTCAGATTTATTATTCACACTTCACCTTTAAGGTACTTCAGACATTTTCTCAACGGTCTTTTTAAATGCAGTTTCATGTAACTTACAAATAACGAGCTTTTCAGAACGGATTGGAAAAAACTGAATTTCTGTTATGCATTTTCAATAAACTGACCAATTCAGAAGTCACTTAAATAAAAGTGAGTTTCAAGCAGCATATTACACTTTCCCCTATAATTAAAATAACATTTGAAGACGTACATTAATATTTATCTCACATCTTGAGCTGGTCCATCCTGATTCACAAGAGCATTGATATCCATCAATGAGATCTATACATCTGAAATACAAAACAGTGTTATTCAGATGAAGCTATGTAATTCTAGATTCAGCACGAGTAGTATCATTCCAAACATTTCAAAATCTTCGTCTGATGTAACCTACTGAAATCCATGGCACTTTGAATTAGTTTTAATCATGTTTCAAATGTGTGTATTATGGGTGCTGAAGTTTTATAAGGATAATGATTCTCATATTAAAAGACGTCTTCCCATTTCAACCTGTTGGTATGTAACAGCTGAAGATTTGCTTTTAAGTATATTGAACTCCAATTAATCCGCATGTATGGAAAACTGGTTTATGCTAATGAACAAAAATGAAAGAGAAACTGAGATAATGTAACAGTATATTACATAAGCTTAAGCAGGCAACATCTGTCATCTATAAATGTGCTTGTACTTTTACTTTATGGAAGAACATAACTGAAAGTATATTTATCAACCTTTCCATATCATTAAATCTTAAATATTGCTAGTTAGGTACATTATCTTGGAGATAATAATAGTTAAATAAAAATAGTCACCTTCCATGAAGACAAGGATCTGGCAAGCATTCATTTACATTTATCTCGCAGTTTGTTCCAATAAAACCTCTCCTACAGTGACACTTATAGGAACTGATGTCATCAATGCAACTTCCATTGTTGAGGCAAGGAGCAGACAGACATTCATCTATATTTATTTCACATCTATCACCTGTGTAAAAAAACAGAAGATACAACAAGGTTTAAAATTCTAAACTCAAACCAACTGTTTATTAATAAATATTAATAATTCCAGATAAACTGTTTTTATTTACATAGTTTGTATAGTTCATTATATTAATCAATAAAGAATATCCCACTGGAATTACCTATAGGTGCAAATGCCAAAAAGAATGGTTATATTGCAATATATTACATTGATAACATCTGTAATTGTGGCAAGGCAAGAAGGCTTTGAGGGTCAATTTGAAAGCAAAATAGTTAAACGGAGAAACTGAAATTTCAAGAGGAATTTTTTTACATAGTTACTAGAAAGATGAATAGCACAGAATTCCTATAAGAGGAATACAGATTTAAAATGATACACGTCTTGGTGGTGATTTAACTGTAACACTTATTTTCTCAAAATGAAGTTAAAAAGCAGGGACTTTCAGCAAATGATGCAAGGCATAAAATTCCTTGAAATCTTCTTGAAGACATTCATTATGAGAGATATAGTGGTGCACTTTTGTGCTTGTAATTTTCCTGAAAATTAGTGCCACACATCTTACATCTAAACATCTCAAAATACTTTACAAAATAGTAATTGACAACCAACACATACCTAGGTCTATTTGTAGGCAGCTAAGCCCCACACAGCTGCTTGCTCCCTCCCCCAGAGCAGGATGGGGGAGAGAAATGAAGGGGTGAAAGTGAGAAAACTCATGGGTTGAGATAAAGACATTTTAATAGGTAAAGCAAAAGCCACATGCACAAGCAAAGCAAAACAAGGAATTCATTCACCGCTTCCCATGGGCAGGCAGGTGTTCAGCCATCTCCAGGAAATCAGGGCTCCATCATGTGTAATGGTTTGGGAAGACAAACACCATCACTCCAAATGTCCCCTCCCCCTTCCTTCTTCCCCCAGCCTTGTATACTGAGCATGACGTCATATGGTATGGAATATCCCCTTGGTCAGTTGGGGTCAGCTGTCCCAGCTGTGTCCCCTCCCAACCAGATACTCGCTGGTGGGGTGGTGTGAGAAGCAGAAAAGGCCTTGGCTCTGTGTAAGCACTGCTCAGCAGTAACTACAACACTGATGTGTTATTAACACTGCTTTCAGCACAAATCCACAACATAGCACCATACAAGCTACTATGAAGAAATTTAGCTTTATCCCAGCCCAAACCAGTACACTAGGGATAACGCAAGAATGTTCTCCTAATTTTTCTGGTGTGTGGGCCAGTGGAGGTGTGCAGGAGAGAAAAAGAATGCTTACGAGAAACGGTCCTTCTCTGGAGCAGAGAAAGTGTCCAGAAGCCAGAAGTTACACCAGATCCTCTGGCTCTCCATTTCACAACAAAAATCAAAGGCATTTCTTGCCTTTCTGTAATAAGATATTTACCGAAGTATCTCAGTCTCAACTCAAACCAAGCTATCTTATACACAAATGTGATGAGTAAATGAAAAATTCCTATAGCTTTTTATCACTGCTATGCACCCAACTACTGGCAGCTTTTTAAAGGAAGGAATCAATAGCAAGGAAGAAGCACAGAGATACTCTAACCTTTGTTTAGTCCTTGTGTGAATATACAGCCAAAGATCAAAATCAGGCATTTGCAATAAATCTATAAACATACTACAAGCAGAGTTACTTTAAGATCATGGCAGACATTTTTACGGAGTGAAGATCAGTAGTGTAATATTCACATTAATATTGTTAGTTATGTGAAAATATTGTGCGCATTTGAGGAAATTGCTTTTTTCACAATATACTCTCAGCCTCCTAATTGAGTCAAAGAGAATAAAACAAAATCCCAGATTTTATTTTGAAGCCTGTGGCCTCAGCCCCAGCAGCCCTAGAGCACTGGTGTCGTGCATGACAGGAGATTGGACTTGACATGTACACCCAGGAAAATGAGCTGAAAGGGGCTGCTGTGAGATTCTGTATTTGACCAGACCCTGGCTCAGTGGTACTTCCACTATGCTAAGCTATATATTGGTACAAGTTAGAAGGCAGTTCTGAAACCTGTTTATCCCCCATCCCATGCATGCATTCAGGAAACAGCTCTGATCATTCATGCTCTGTGGACGCTCTTGCTCATTTAGTGTCACAGTCTCTGGATCACTGGAGTCTCATTTGGTATCACTACATATAAGAACTTAAAATTTTCAGAAATAGATTATTTTGTGAACGTATTACCAAAATCTAAATTCAGGAACAGAGAAGCCCAAGTTCATCTGTTCTGTTACAGAAGATATAACTATCAAAGTGGCAATTTTCCTTGTAAGTCAGCATTAGGAAAGAATTCTTAATCTGCTCTTATCGAGGAATACTTCAAGAGCATTGACGGGATGGCTGTACTATACAATAATATACTTCGAGTTCACTTTACTTGCAGCTCTGAAGTGATTATTTTTCTTGTATCTGAAAGGTGAGGGCATCTCTAGAACATCATATTTCACTGCTACACCATTATAAAAAAAAGGTCATTTTGTGATTGTAGATATTTGATTTTCCTGGTCCATTTAGCAAAGACTGTGAGTTTTAAAATGTGATAGTCCCAAGTTTATGGGTTTTTTGGTGAATGAGTAATTCCAGTCTTTGCTCTCATAACCAGGTGTATTTTCACTCAGTCATGCTTTCATTCCTATCTTTCCAACACTGCTGATCACAAATGTTATTAGCTTGCCATGCAAACAAAAAAGTCTGTTCTCCTAAGAAGTCTTATTAATTTAAACTTAACAAATTAGTGAGAGGACATATTAATGAAGTTGATAGCATTAATGTACACAGACTGCTGCTGTTTTTTGTACTATGTACTCTTGCTAAAACAATACGACTTACTTTTAAAAACTCGCTTTCCTAGTTAATCACACATTACTTAGGAAGTGCAAATCTGTACTGTAAGAGCTAAAGATTCTCAGTTCAAGTTTAGTAATTTGCTTTTCATAATGAGATATATGTGAAAGCAGTAATAATTAAAAAATAGTTTTAAGTGTTCCATGCATTTTTAAGGCAGGTGTTTCTGATCTTGAGGAAAACAAACCCTAGAACAGCTTTGTTCAGGTTCATTATTTAAAATAGTTTGCTTTATAAATAATTCAATGCCATTCATTCCTACTGCTGCCTTTCACTGCTGCTGTTTTCTATCCTCTGCATAGGTGTAATACATCCACTAAAGGAAATAATGTTGAAATCAAATTAAATTATTAAAAATAGTATATTGCTAGTAAGATATTTAAATATTAGCTCAGCAATATACCAGTTGCAGATTCCAAAATCACCTAAGGAAATTTGACTAAAATTAACTCATTTTAAGCTTGGCTGAGATACCTCAATAGCTGCAGCCTTGTTTTGAATAGGTTGACAAATATTGATACATTCAATCTGAAAAACAGATTAAGGGTTAAAGTAGTCATTGATAATTATTCCATACTCACATGTGCTTCCATTACTGCATAATCTATTGAGAAAGGAAAAATTACAGTTCCTTCACATTATTAACATCTTGTAATTAAATAGATTCTGGTTTACATTCCTGACCTGCTCTTACTTATGCTACGTTGATCTACTACCTCAATGCCACTGAATAAATTTTTCCTGTATAGCTCAATGAATGCAATGGCAATGCAGTGAAAATCCATTACTTGATTGTGGGAAAAGAAGACTCAGTGCATAAATTTAATGTGTCAATAAATGACTACAAAAATTAAGTTTCAAAAGACAAGATGCATTGGGGAAAACATATTTCATATCTTTTCATTCCTACAGAAAAACCTTACAATTATAACTCTGGATAATTTTAAAAACAGGAATCATTGCAGTATTTCTTTCTTTAAAAAAAAAAAAAAAAGTATTCAGAATTATGTATTTAGAATTACCAAATTGTGGAGAAATATTCAACATGTACATTATATAAAGAGATTTTCCTTTTCTGTAACTTTAAGACTGAATCTAGATATGACTTAATATATTTAATAGTCACAACAAAAGAGAACAAGTCAGTAAAACACCATAGAATTGCAATCAAATATGCAACAGCTCTTAAAAGAAAACAAAATTAATAGGTTACGTCCATTAAAATGCCCAAACAATTCCTTGGTTGATTTGGAAAAGAAAAGAACATTTAATTTAGTAAAATTCTGATCAAAGTGCCACATTAGAACTAGTCATACATACTGTTAATGCAAATAAATGATTCTTTCTTGTATGGTCTCATGTCTTTTATAAAGGCCTGCATACCTCCTCTTGGACAATCCAGTAAACTATTCATAATGAATTAATGAAAAAAGAAACCCTCAGAATAAATACATAAATTGAAGAAAGTAACTATTTTTAGTATTCTAGACAGGGTATGCTTATGCAAGTTTAAACACTATTATTCTATATATATGTAATTTTGTGGAAATGACAGTGAGCAGAATGTATCTGCCCACTCCTCAGCTTCTATGTGGCAGTGAAGAGAGCAGAATTCAAATAGCATTGTGTTAGGGAAGTCGGAGTGTAATAAATCCCACCTAATTTTAACTACTGTAACATCAAGCAGCAAGTTTAAGATAGGTGTCTAAACTCACTTTAAAATGGATAAAGAGAGAAGCAGCGTCAAAGGGTGACCTGTGTCATGTCTTGAACACCACATGGGAAGCTAGAGCAATGCAACTTTATGCTTGGTCTCTTTAAAAAAACAGGTATCATGAGATGTAATTAAGATTAGACTCTGCCAAGAAAGACTGAATCTGATGAAAAGAACAGAAAAGCTTTGTAGTGATATCCCCATACTCTGTCCTTACTAGGAAAGCTTTAGCAATATTAATAGGCAAAATGGATTTTTACTTCTGCCAGTGTTAAAGTTTCAGACATATGCAGAGAGTAAAAGTCCATTTTGTCATTCTGACCCTAAAAGGCATTTGTGAGACATTTGCTGTTAATACAGACTATAATCATTACAGTAATTACTGGTACAATAGGTTTAATGATAAAAGTTAATACATGCAATACAGGAAAAATAATTAAATGACAAATAACTAAATAAAAATAATGTAATTTTGAAATATTAGTTCTAACAAAGAAAATAACTTGCTCAATATTAGGAGCTAGTTCAAATGTTCTTGCCAAAATGCAATAACTCAAAATATTTTTGATAATTTTTATAAAAAATAATTTACATTCAGATGCTAAAATTTCTTCTTTAAATGCAACACCCATATTGTAATACCCTCTGAACAAATCAGGCCAAGTATGTCCCTGGCATTAATCCCTTAGCATCACTGGATTAATCCATTCCATTATGAATAAGTAGTTTCATTTAAATTATTTCCACGAGCAAAATATACTAAATTTGTAATTTGTCACACTGTAGATACAAAAAGGCTGGCAATCATTCATGACTGTAACCTAGACAGTCTGTCATTCTCTTCCAATGTGACTGTCTTTTAATTTGAAACCTGCCTTCTTTTTCAATCCTTGCTCAAAGTTTGAAAACTTTTAATAAAAATAACCTCGTTCTATTATAAACATTATAATGAAAAAAAGTATATAAACATTCTGCAAAGTTTATGTGAGAGACAGACTATAATATCACAGAACTAGCACTTAAAACATCGCCTGTAAATTGTTTCATAGCTCTGACTGTGCCAGATGTTACTGGGCTGAAGACACCCCTTGGAGCTCTGCTTCACAGATTGTATTTACCATGCTAGAAATAATGCCTCCAGGCATCAAAGTAGAGGGAAAAGTACCTCACACATACCACCATAGCGGGATTATTAATATTGATGGTAACCTGGGGACTACCCTGTGTGTCAGGGCTGCAGAAGGCAAGGAAATGCCATAGATGTGGGAAGAGTATGGAATCATAACAATAAGATGAAAAAGAAACAACTATTCTCCTACTCCTTCAAATCATCCATTCACAGGAAGGATCAGTCTGTTCCATATCTTAATAAAGAAAATGCAGCAGCCTTTTCCAATATCCTTCTTATATTCAACGTACTTCGTTAACTGGGGATGCCTCAGCCTTTCTTGGAGCTCATTTGCACAATTCCACATCTACATCCTAATCTAGAGATTGTCACATCTTCCATCAAGACTTTCATCTTTTCAACTGTAAACCTAAATAAGAAATTACCCTTCTCTGCCTTCAAGGACTGTTCTCATCAACTTCAGATCCAATCTAGAATCTCTCCCTCTTCCAATCACTGGGCACTTATTCTCAGCCTTCTGTTAAAAAAAAAAGATTACGTTTTTGCATTTCTTCCCTCAGAAACACATTCCTCAACATCCAACTGAGTTTTTACAAACTGTAGTGTACCTAACAAACTGAAAAATCAGATACTGCACTTGATCCTGCAAGTATTTCGACACAGGAAAGAAGGAAGTTTGAAATCGTGGTGGGTCGCAGAAATACATTTTTTTTGCAAATTCTCCTAGTTGCAAAACCTGAGTTCCTCAGGATTCTTTTCCTTTCCACAGAATAGGACTGTGTGTTGGGTTTGCGTGGCAAGGTTTTGGTAGCGGGGGAGGCTACAGGGGTGGCTTCTGTGAGAAGCTGCTAGAAGCTTCCCCTGTGTCTGACAGAGCCAATGCCAGCTGGCTCCAAGACAGACCCGCCGCTGGCCAAGGCCAAGCCAATCAGCGCCTCTGTGATAACATATTTAAGAAAAACAGTTAGAGAGCGCTTTTGCAGCCAGAGAGAGGAGTGAGAAGATGTAAGAAACTCTGCAGACACCAAGGTCAGTGCAGAAGGAGGGGAAGGAGGTGCTCCAGGCTCCAGAGCAGAGATCCCCCTGCAGCCCGTGGTGAAGACCATGGTGAAGCAGGCTGTCCCCCTGCAGCCCATGGAGGGAGGATGAGGGGGTGTAGAGATTCCACCTGCAGCCCGTGGAGGACCCCACGCTGGAGCAGGTGGAGGCACCTGAAGGAGGCTGTGGCCTGTGGGAAGCCCACGCTGGAGCAGGCTCCTGGCAGGACCTGTGGACACGTGGAGAGAGGAGCCCACGCCAGAGCAGGTTTGCTGGCAGGACTTGTGACCCCGTGGGGGACCCACGCTGGAGCAGTCTGTTCCTGAAGGTCTGCACCCCATGGGAGAGACCCACGCTGGAGCAGTTCGTGAAGGACTGCAGCCCATGGGAGAGACTCACGTTGGAGAAGTTCGTGAAGGACTGTCTCCCGTGAGAGGGACTCCATGCTGGAGCAGGGGAACGATGAGAGGAGTCCTCCCCCTGAGGATGAAGAAGCGGCAGAAACACCGTGTGATGAACTGACCGTAACCCCCACTCCCCGTCCCCCTGTGCCGCTGAGGGGGGTCGGAGGTTGAAGCCGGGAGTGAAGTTGAGCCCGGGAAGATGGGAGGGGTGGGGGGAGGTGTTTTTAAGATTTGGTTTTATTTCTCATTCCTCTACTCTGTTTTGCTTAGTAATAAATTAGATGAATTCCCTCTCTAAGTTCAGTCTGTTTTGCGCGTGACAATAATTAGTGAGTGATCTCTCCCTGTCCTTATCTCGACCCACAAGCTTTTCGTTGTACTTTTTCTCCGCTGTCTAATGAAGGAGGGGAGTGATAGAGCAGCTCTGGTGGGCACCTGGCCCTCAGCCAGCCTCAACCCACCACAGTCTTAAAGCAGACACGGTGAACATAAGAACGGACCACAGAACAAACATCTCTGACTTACGTGTGATCTCTGAGATGCACATTCTTACTTAGGCTCTCTCTTTAAGCTTTCATCCTAGTACTAGCAAGAACAACTCCAAAGTTCTCCAACATACTTTTATATTTTATATTTGGCTATAATAAAGCCAATTTTATACATATAAAAAGATTGTATAGCATAATTCTAAGGAATAAAAATATTGCTCAACTTAAACATGAGCAGAAATACTACAAACCATATTGCAGAGCATATTTAGGTTACAGAAAAAAATTAACTCATTTGTTAAATAATTTCAGCATGAGAGTGTTAAACCTCAAAAGAAGCAACAATATTTTCTAACATGCCTATGTATCATAGAAATTGTGAATAATAATGGTGAAAAATCTCTACATTTGTAGATGAAGTACCATACTTATATGAGCTTAGAGGGGCTTAATTAGTGTTTTTTTAAACTCAGATTTATTTTTTTTAATTACCATTCATCTAACAGTTGTCCTCATAACTGATATAACTCCAAGATATGTATTCAAACATGTTCCACCTTGACCATGAACAGGAATGGTAACTGATCACTCTAAGCTGACTTTTTGCACAAGAGAAAAAACCAAGAAAATAATACAGAGCAAAAACTATATCAGATGAGCTATCTCAATCAAAAGAAATATAAAGGTAAACTGGTATATGGAAAAATAACATAATAGTATCTCATAATTACAGGAAAAATAAGCTGGGATGAGTACTAGGTGAAAAATTCAGGTATTTTACCTACTACACGAAGGTACAAAAGATGTATCTTGAAAAAATATGGTATGTAATAATTTGTATCACCTATAGATTTATTTCCATGGCTTTTGAAATACTTTCTATAATAAATACATTTTCTGAATACACATATTTACAAAACCACATTGTAAATAAATGCTTTAGTCTTCTTAGAAGACATTTTTCAGCAGAATTTGTCTTTCATCTCTGAAATTAACTTTGATACAATATGCCCCAATCATCATATTCTAAAACAACCATCTTACAAATCTAGAAACATGTTGCCTCTTAAAATTAGTAACTGACTGCAAAGAACTAGTACTCATTTTGTCACAGTGACATTAACCTTGTGAATAGCGTAATGTCCTATTAGCAGCATTTTAGTATTGCCTCATTCAGCCTGTTATGAGTAAATAAGCTGTAACAAGTTTGCTAAGTACGCTGCATGAAAAAATAGGGCTGATAAGGTTGCCTAGCTTGTTTTTGTTGATTTCATCTTAAGAAAGTTTTATTATAGCATACTGACTAATACCAGAGATTTAGACTTCCTATATTTCTAATGTAATCTGTGTCAGTAATAGGTTTATTTCAGTCCTGTCACTTTCCTTATATTAAGTCAAGTTAAATTGGTGCTGATCAGACTGCAGAAAATTTGAGTGGCTGCAAACTATTTTGAAGTAAATATTTTTTTCTTTGTTCAGACAAGGTTTGATTTCCACTCTGGATGGGAAAGCAAAGAGAACTTTATAAGGTAAGATTAGACCACAGGAAACAAAGGAATTAAAACAAATACAGATTAATTTGCTTGGTCTAAAATTTTTAAGATACTTGTTTTCATTAACCGTATCTGCCCATTTAAAAATACATGCAAGAACCAGAGGGATTAAACACAAAAACTTCACTTGTAGCTTGCACTATTATTTAGATATTTGAAATCTAGACTGGAGCATGATGAGACCATCAGAACCAGCAAACTACCTAAGCATGTTACTTCTTCACTTATTGCTGTGCCTAGTCATAGCATCACATCAAGCATCGGATCTTAGTGATTTGAACATTTTCTACTAAAAAAACCCAGAAATTCAAAAATTCATAATCTTGTGACCAGTGAAAGGGAACACACCATATAAAGAGTCTAGAAATCAATGACAGTCTTATTAATGTTTTAATAGTCTGATAGTCAAAATTATCAGTACTGAAAAGCATCGATACTAAAATCGTTAAAATGGTTGTACCAAAAATCCTCACAAACCTTGCCAGTATCTAACCCTTTCCACTGGTGGTGTGCTCATGCTTCATATGTTCCTGTGAGTCTAAAGCATGATGCTAGTGTTTTCTCCCAAAAACTGTACATGGGGGAGTGGAGGGAAGGGCATTGCAAAGATTTGCCAGCATCATGATATCTTTGCCAGGAGGACTGTGATGTGCCTGCTTAGGGATTTCTTTCTTCTCGTTGTTTGAAGGAACGTGAAGTTGATACTTTCTTCTTCCCCTAGTGTTGGGCTCTGCTCAGGATTAGAATCATAGAATCATAGAATGGTTTGGGTTGGAAGGGACCTCAAAGACCATCTAGGTCCAACCCCCCTGCCATGCGCAGGGACACCCTCCACTAGACCAGGTTGCCCAAAGCCCCATCCAACCTGGTCTTGAACGCTTCCAGGGAGGGGCCATCCACAACCTCTCTGGGCAACCTGTTCCAGTGTGTCACCACCCTCACAGTAAACAATTTCTTTCTAACATCTAACCTAAATCGACCCTCCTTCAGCTTAAACCCATTACCCCTTGTCCTATCACTACATTCCCTAATAAACAGTCCCTCACCAGCTTTCCTGTAGGCCCCCTTCAGGTACTGGAAGGCCGCAATTAGGTCTCCCCGGAGCCTTCTCTTCTCCAGGCTGAACAAGCCCAACTCTCTCAGCCTGTCCTCACAGGAGAGGTGCTCCAGCCCTCTGATCAGCTTCGTGGCCCTCCTCTGGACTCGCTCCAACAGCTCCATGTCTCTCCTGTACTGGGGCCCCCAGAGCTGGACGCAGTACTCCAGGTGGGATCTCACAAGAGCAGAGTAGAGGGGCAGGATCACCTCCCTCGACCTGCTGGTCACACCTCCTTTGATGCAGCCCAGGACACGGTTGGCTTTCTGGGCTGCAAGCGCACACTGCCGGCTCATGTTGAGCTTCTCGTCAATCAATACCCCCAAGTCCTTCTCCTCAGAGCTGCTTTCAATCCATTCCTCGCCCAGCCTATAGTCGTGCTTGGGATTGCGCTGACCCATGTGCAGGACCTTGCACTTGGCCTTGTTGAAATTCATGTGGTTTCAACGGGCCCACCTCTCCAGCCTGTCCAGGTCCCTCTGGATGGCATCCCTTCCCTCCAGCATGTTGACCACACCACACAGCTTGGTGTCGTCGGCAAACTTGCTGAGGGTGCACTCGATCCCACTGTCCATGTCGCTGACAAAGATGTTAAGGAGTGCCAGTCCCAGTACTGACCCCTGTAAAGGCTTCCCTTTATACCTTTCCCTGTCACAGCCTCCTTCCTTCTCCCAGGCTGCAGCCTGGCAGCAGCCTTCAGCCCCACACACACAGAGCTGGTTTGTCAGGCAGTGACCAGGGGAGGGAGGAGGGAAGGGTGTCACCCCCTCCCCAGTGGGGCCACCCCCGAGCTGGAGCTGGAGCTGGAGCTGGAGCAGGGCAGGCAGCAGTCACTGGCCCCAGCGCAGGGGTTAAACCAGCGACACCCAGCTCAGGCCAGGGCTGAGCCCCTGCACTGCCGGGGCAGCGCACAGCCGGGGCATCTCCCTGCTGAGGGCAGAAATCATATTTACTGGGCTACAAAATGTTAAAATCAAGTTACACCTAAAGATATCACAGTTTAGAATTATGATTCAGTTCACAGATGAATAAACTTACAAAAAGGGATGGAGAACAAGATAAATTTGAAGACAGTGCAAGTAAAAGCTATTAATTCTTGTCTGAATATTGGAAACTCATGACAAAAATGTCATAGTTGTCAATATTACCAGAGGAGGTCACATTGTAGCTGTGCAAGTTGCAAATATCAATTCAATATTTATGACATTTTAACTTTGATTTTAAGAACATAAAGTTTAGTATGAACAATTGCTTTTTTAAAATTGAGAAAAACTTTTAAAACTAAAAGATAACAGAAAACTTGTAACAGAAAAACAAACTTCTAAGAAGCCATGTATCTCTCATTTGCACTAATACAGTTTAATATGGAGAAAAAAACCTGTACTGGCATGTTGTTTTGTGTATATAACATATATTTCATATATTGCACATATATATTAATAGAAATACATACACATAGTCTTACAGAGAAATAACCATGGTTTTTTCAGTATAGTCACTATTAGCCATTTTAACACTGTAATATAAAATGGACTGTAAAAATTAAAATCAGGGAAAATTTGAGAGCTGTACTATGTGGTAAAGGCATCAAGAAAAAAGATGTTATAGCATCACTCTAAAATAATATAAGCATAGCTTTGTGTAAAAAAAATATGTTCACATTTACTTATGACTCTATAACCTGAATGCCTCCAAAATATACTAATATTATTATTATAGCTTTTGATTCTCTTCTCTATTAGGCATGCTTTATTAGTCTGTAATAGACACATTTAAAACTGAAGCACTTAGGCATTTTTACAATCAAATGATAATAAAAGTCAAAGTTTACTGTAGACCTAAAAATTCAACTTGCCTTTCTCTTCTTGGGACACAAGGAATCACACTTACTACTACTAAATGTATTATTCCATTACAGTTTAAATGTCCCATCAGAAATGAGAACAATACTGTCCTTGGAGGTTTTCCAGACCCAACTGGACAAAGCCGTGAGCAGCCTGGTCTGACCCCATGGCTTAACATATATATATATATATATATATATATAAAAAATATATATATATATATATAGCGTTAACTATGGGTAACACTGCTCTCAGCAAGAAATTGGATTAGAGACCTTACAAGGTCCCTTCCAACATGAATGATTGTAATTCAAGAATGAAATTTCCCCTAGTAGCTTGACCTGGTAGCCTGGTTAATGGCAAAATGCATGGGATCAAAAGTATGCAATGGGTGCACAACAGCAGATGACAATGCACCAAGAATTTGATCACAGTTACATGCAACAGTAATTGTGAACAGCATTTATTTCATCATACTCTCATGATTTTATGGGGGACTTCAACCACCCTGACACCTGTTAGAGGGGCAACACAGCAGGGCACAAGCAATCCTGGAAGTTCCTGGAATGTGTTGGTGACAACTTCCTCCTCCAAGTGACAGAGGAGCCCGTGAGGAGAGGTGCCATGCTGGACCTTGTTCTCACCAGCAAGGAGGGCCTGGTAGGGGATGTCAAGCTCAAGGGCAGCCTTGGCTGCAGTGACCACGAAATGGTGGAATTTGGGATCCCTGGGGCAGTGAGGAGGGCGCACAGCAAACTCACTACCCTGGACTTCAGGAGAGCAGACTTTGGCCTCTTCAGGGACCTGCTTCCTAGAATACCATGGGACAAAGCCCTGGAAGGAAGAGGGGCCCAAGATAGCTGGCTAGTATTCAAGGGGCACCTCCTCCAAGCTTAGGAGTGATGCATCCCAACAAAGAAACAGCCAGGCAAAACCACAAAGAAGCCTGAACAAGGAGTTCCTGGGCAAAGTCAAACAAAAAAAAGGAAGCCTACAGAGGGTGGAAGCAAGGGCAGGTAGCCTGGGAGGAATACAGAGAAACTGTCCGAGCAGCCAGGGATCAGGTTAGGAAAGGCAAAGCCTTGACAGAATTAAATCTGGCCAGGGATGTTAAGGACAAGAAAAGCTTCTATAGGTATGTTAGTGATAAAAGGAGGACGAGGGAAAATGTGGGTCCTCTCTGGAATGAAACAGGCGACCTAGTTACCCAGGATATAGAGAAGGCTGAGGTACTCAACGACTTCTTTGCCTCAGTCTTCACTGGCAAGTGCTTGAGCCACACTGCCCAGGTTGCAGAAGGCAAAGGCAGGGACTGGGAGAATGCAGAACCGCCCACTGTAGGAGAAGATCAGGTTCGAGAATATGTAAGGAACCTGAAGGTGCACAAGTCCACGGGACCTGATGAGTTGCATCTGCGGGACTTGAGGGAACTGGTGGATGAAGTAGCCAGGCCACTCTCCATCATATCTGAGAAGTCCTGGCTGTCTGGCGAAGTTCCCACCAACTGGAAAAGGGGAAACATAACCTCCATTTTTAAGAAGGGTAAAAAGGAAGACCTGGGGAACTACAGGCCAGTCAGTCTCACCTCTGTGCCTGGCAAGATCATGGAGCAGATCCTCCTGGAGACTATGCTCAGGCACACGGAAAATAAGGAGGTGATTGGTGACAGCCATCATGTCTTCACTAAGGGCATATTGTGCCTAACAAATTTGGTGGCCTTCTGTAATGGGGCTACAGCATTGGTGGATAAAGGAAGAGCGACAGACATCATCTACCTGGACTTGTTCAAAGCATTTCACACTGCCCCACATCCTTGTCTCTAAATTGGAGAGCTGGATTCAGTGGATGGACCACTCGGTCAAAATGGAATTGGCTGGATGGTTGCACTCAAAGAGTTGTGGTCAATTTCTCAATGTCCAAGTGCAGAACAGTGACGAGTGGTGTTCCACAGGGGTCAGTACTGGGACCGGCACTCCTTAACATCTTTGTCAGTGACATGGACAGTGGGATCGAGTGCACCCTCAGCAAGTTTGCCGACGACACCAAGCTGTGTGGTGTGGTCAACACGCTGGAGGGAAGGAATGCCATCCAGAGGGACCTGGACAGGCTGGAGAGGTGGGCCCGTTGAAACCACATGAATTTCAACAAGGCCAAGTGCAAGGTCCTGCACATGGGTCAGCGCAATCCCAAGCACGACTATAGGCTGGGCGAGGAATGGATTGAAAGCAGCTCTGAGGAGAAGGACTTGGGGGTATTGATTGACGAGAAGCTCAACATGAGCCGGCAGTGTGCGCTTGCAGCCCAGAAAGCCAACCGTGTCCTGGGCTGCATCAAAGGAGGTGTGACCAGCAGGTCGAGGGAGGTGATCCTGCCCCTCTACTCTGCTCTTGTGAGATCCCACCTGGAGTACTGCGTCCAGCTCTGGGGGCCCCAGTACAGGAGAGACATGGAGCTGTTGGAGCGAGTCCAGAGGAGGGCCACGAAGCTGATCAGAGGGCTGGAGCACCTCTCCTGTGAGGACAGGCTGAGAGAGTTGGGCTTGTTCAGCCTGGAGAAGAGAAGGCTCCGGGGAGACCTAATTGCGGCCTTCCAGTACCTGAAGGGGGCCTACAGGAAAGCTGGTGAGGGACTGTTTGTCAGGGAGGGTAGTGATAGGACAAGGGGTAATGGGTTTAAGCTGAAGGAGGGTCGATTTAGGTTAGATGTTAGAAAGAAATTGTTTACTGTGAGGGTGGTGACGCACTGGAACAGGTTGCCCAGAGAGGTTGTGGATGGCCCCTCCCTGGAAGTGTTCAAGACCAGGTTGGATGGGGCTTTGGGCAACCTGGTCTAGTGGAGGGTGTCCCTGCGCATGGCAGGGGGGTTGGACCTAGATGGTCTTTGAGGTCCCTTCCAACCCAAACCATTCTATGATTCTATGATTTTCAAAATTCTTATGCTATTTAATAACTCTCCAGTCAAATTCAACATCCCCCCAAGAAATCCAAGAAGGAAATATGCAAAAAAGGTAAACTGGTTTTTTTTTTTCCTTTTAGATTTATGCTAATCACACACTGAGACTCCATGCAGGCAAGCAGAAAGTATGAGTACTTGGAAATAATCTTAATTACTGATGAGAAAATGTATTACTTAGAATACAGGTATGCCTGAGGCATATTTAGGCACTAATGTTTGGTTCATTTAATTACTACAGCATACCACCTTCACTATTTGTTTCAAATGAGACCTTGGCAACTTAGAATAGTACTTTAGGCTGACTTCAGGGAATTAAAACAGATCCAAGTCATTTATAATCAGTGAGACCCAGAGAGTTGCCCCATACATTTTTGCACTACAAACTAGGAAAAAAAAATAGAATTGCTAAGAACACTACTAGATTCTTGGCATGAAAGGTCAACGCATTCTACTTTAGTGAACAAAATATTCTTCATGAAGTCATCTACTTCTCTGAATCCTGTTGAGAAAAAATTACAGAAATTCTGGCAGAGGTAGCTACAGAGAATGAAAAAAGTCCATGATGCTTCCATGGCCATACTTTTCAGAAATAAGCACAACTTTACAGTAACTGCTCTAACATAAAGTACATTGTGTTCTGCGAAGTGAAATCATCACTGAGCAGTCATTGCTTTAGATATTTATTGCTGTGACTGATTTAAACATCCACAGGTTTTTAAGTGATGAATTGCACGTTTTTATCTAACTAGTTCCCAGTCATGATTTTTTAAGTGAATAGCAAAAAAACCACTCCATCAGAAATAGCTATTAAAACACTCTTATTTAATTTGTAACATTATCTTGTAGAAATACTACAATAATTTAATATAAAAGATTTAGATATTAAATACATTTACAACTTACACAATGCTCAAAGAAATATCGCAGAATCACAGAAGAACAGACTGGCATTATGATGCATAATGTTCCTCTGTGGTGTTCTAGCATTAAAGCTGCTTAAAAGTTCCTTTGTCACAGTATTTGTAGCAGAGCAATTTGTGTGGAAATTGAGATTTCAATCCCCTGAGCCTTGGTAACTCTTACAGAATAGATACTCCTTTAAAAGCATGCACAGTGGCAGACTTGAATACATGCAAAGATCCCTCCAAAGTTACACTTGCTGAATAGTACAGAGATTTTCCTAGCTAGCAGTAACAGCTAGGAAACAACTCGAACAATTGAATGAGGGCTTTATCAAATTTGTTGTAGGTATAACGTGAAGCACTGATTTTGGCTCTAGAAGCCCAGATAATTTAAATTCTCACCTAACAGATTACCATAATAGATACAATCTAGATATAATCACTGACCACAAGCTCTCAAATGTTTTCACTGAATAGTTCTGTATCCTGAATTCTGCATTTCAAGCAGCTCAAAAAAATCTCTGGGGAAGCTTTCTACATCTGCTTTAACCTGACACACTCATCTGACAGATTATATTTATGAGAAGGTAAATTAGAATGTTATCAGTTTTAGTTACTATCTGTTTAGCTGGCGATTGTCTCAGTATTATTAAATGTTCCTGTTCTGTTAAACACTATGTGTGTGTCTTAAGATACTTATGTTGTCCATATACCATCATGATCAAAAACATAAACCACAGAACTTCACAGCAGCATTTCCATAATTAGGATACAATGTTCAACAGTGATTCTATTCTTGTGTGGAATGGTTTACTGGAGGAAAGGAGGAGGAAGAGGAGGAGGAGGATGATGATGATTACTATTATTACTATTATTACTTTGATTGCCACTTTGTGGCAACAAGACAGAAATAACAAGAATGGTGCCAATATTCTTGGAGGCCTCAGCAGAGAGACAACCAGCCTTTCCATGTAATCCACAAGGGAAATTAGGTATTGAAGTACTTCAGAAACTAGAAAAATGAGGAAAGAACTATCAGCACATGTCTAGGTAGCATAATGCAATACAGTGTTAGAGTCCCTACGACAGATGTGCAAAGCAGTAGCTCTGGAAGGCCAAAAGCACTTGAGCCATGCTAGTATGGCACTATATCTGGCTTTACTGCCATGCCTCCGAGGAGAACTAATTAGCCTGGGGCTGACACCATTCTGATGCAGCTAACTCTTTCTTTGCTATTCAATCTAGCTTGCAAACTTTGAACTGTGATGTTTGAACTTTCTGCTGTCAGCTGCATGAGTCTAAGGGACCACCTTCCTCCATTTTCACTAACAAATTAAAAAAACTGTTCTGAACCACTTCCAGATCTGCTTGATATGAGGCAAGAATGTTTCACATAAACTGACAGAATGCATGGATGGCTCACCTACTGGATATTTTATATTGAAAATATTTCTTCTGGAGTTTTTTTTTCCCCACTTAGTATAAATTATTAACATTAAACAGACCAGCTACAGAAAGAGAGACAATGTAGGAGCAGGTGCATCACCATAATCTTACTTCATGTGCAATAACTGGATTCAAGACTTGGTTTCGGTCAATATGGAATGATGTATGCAAAAAGAAGCAGAAGTTATTTGAAACTCTTTATGAATGACTTTGCATTTAATAACCTCTATGAACGTGCAAGAAACTTGGAGGAAAGTCTGTGAGAATCAAATTGAGATTTTCTCCCAATCCATGATACCACTTTAGGCAATGAGTACAATAGGAAATGGGTGTAAGTCCTAACATGTACATGACTGCATCAACAATGTTCTTTTTATCATTACAAAGTGGTGTCCTCTGCATTGATGCTATTCATAAATAACGGGCTGTTTCTTTTCAGCAGTCAAAAATAAGAAGCAGAGTTAGTTCTATTCCTCTTTTACCGACTCCTATGAATCCAGAAGAAGCTGGTTCTGTTTGAAGACAAATAGTAATTAACTGTACAACACACTGGTGAAATCACCTTAGAATTGCTGTACTAAATACATTCAAATTAGACAGTAATGAACATAAAGAACAAACACTCCACATTTAGATATTCTTTGCCAAAAGACAAGGATTTTCCTCCCTAAAGGCACAGATCTGTAACCCAAAACAATTATATTTTACTAAACAAGGGGAGTGTACTGTCATCCAAGTTCCTAATCACCAGATTTAATTTGTATACACAGTGAGAATTCCTGTTGCCAAACACTCATTATGAATGGGCTGTAGCATCACATATTTTGAGCATAATCTGTAAAAAAATGAGGTAGTTATTGACTTTGTCTCCTTAAGGTCCAGAGACTTTGCATGCACTATAGAGACCTTTCTTACAAATAGGATTCTTGGCTGCTCAGTAACTTCACTGCTTTCAAACTACAAATACATTGCTCTTGCTTTAGGTTGAGGTCACTGCTATATGGTATTAGTAACCTTTACAGACCACATAAAATAAATGTTTCCTCAAAGAAGAAAATATGTACTGGACTATCTTTTCCTGTTGCTGAAGCTGTAAATACAAGATTTGAAATAAAATTATCAAAAGGTCACATACAAATACTGAACACAATAATCTAACTTGGTTTCTGTTGTGGCACACAGAATACCGGGCCAAACGCAAATTCTTGTACTCAATTCTTGTATTCATTTCCTGTAATACAGTACTTTATGGTCTGCATCTGAGGGTGCTAAGAAAGCTGTCCTATGTTCTTGGAAGGCCATCTTCTATTGTGTCTGAAGGGCCATTGAAATTGGGGAAGGTCCCCAGTGACCAGGAAAGCCAAGCTTTGCACTTAAAGCCAAAAGGATGATCTAGAGAACTACAGGCCAGCAAGCCTCACTTTAGTCCCTGGGAAGATCATGGAGTGAATCCTCTTAGAAGCCATTTCTAAGCAAAAGGAGAAAAAGGTAACTGGGAACAACCAGCATAGGTTGAGAGTAGCCCTGCGGAGAAGGTGATTGATGAAGGTTGATTGATGAAAAGCTCAATGTGAGCCGGCAATGCGTGCTTGCAGCCCAGAAAGCCAACCATGCCCTGGGCTGCATCAAAAATAGCATGACCAGCAGGTCAAGGGAGGTGATTCTTCCCCTCTACTCTGCTCTTGTGAGACCCCACCTGGAGTACTGCATCCAGCTCTGGGGTCTTCAGTACAGGAAAGGCATGGAGCTGTTGGAGCGGGTTCAGAGGAGTGACACAAAAATGATCAGAGGCCAGCAGCACCTCTCCGATGAAGACAGGCTGAGAGAGTTGGGCTTGTTCAGCCTGGAGAAGAGAAGGCTCCTGGGAGACCTTATTGTGGCCTTTCAGTACTTAAAGGGGGCTTAGAAAAAAGATGGGGAGAGACTTTTCAGTAGGGCCTTTTGCGATAAGACAAGGGGTAATGGTTTTAAACTAAAAGAGGGTAGATTCAGACTAGATACAAGGGAGAAATTCTTTACTGTGAGGGTGGTGAAACACCAGAACAGGTTGCCCAGACAGGTGGTAGATGCCCCAGCCCTGGAAACATTCCAAGGTCTGGATGGGCCTCTGATGGGCCTTTGAGCAACCTGATCTAGTTGAAGATGTCTCTGCTCATTGCAGGGGGGATTGGACTAGATGACCTTTAAAGGTCCCTTCCAATCCTAACTATTCTATGATTCTATAGGGTTATCAAGGGAAAATCATGCCTGAATAATCTGATTGCCTTTTATGATGAAATGACTAAGTTTGTGGAAGAGGAGACAGCAGCAGATCTAACTTCTCTTGATTTTAGCATGGCTTTGACACCTTCTCTCACAATATTCCTGTACCCAAGTTATGACGTTAGAGTCTGGAAGCGTGGACAACTGGATGGCTAAAAAGCTGCTGGTTGGGCTCAGAGGGTTGTGGTTTATGGATCATACTCTACCAGAAGCCTTGTTAAAAGAGGAGTACCCTCAACTCTGCCGCTAGGCTCAGAAACCTTGGGGGCTAGAGACCAGACTTCAGTAGTAAATCCTGAAAAAAAGACAACTTTGAGTACCTCAGACTCTTCCAAGTCTTTTGTCACTAGGTCCCCCTCCCATTGAGAACCAGGCCCACTTTTTTATTGGCCTTCCTTTTGCTGCCAACGTACATATAGGTTTTCTTGTGGCTTTGCACATCCTTCTCTATTCTCAGCTCTAGCTGAGCTTTTCCTTTCCTAATTTCAACTCTGCACACCTGGGCAACGGCTTCATATTCCTCCTAAGTAGCCTATCACTGCTCCTTCCACCAAATACGTGCTTCTTTTCTGCGTCTGAGCTCAGTCAGGTGTTTCCTACTCATCCTTGCTGTCCTTCTGCCATGCCTTCTTGACCACTCTCCTCCTTGAACAAGGATGAGCAGTAGTTGTAACAAAGCTGCTACCAGACTTAATTGGTTAAAGTATGGCTTAAAGCTCTGATTAGTAGACAGTAAGTCACTTTGAGAGGAAAAAGCATGTTTATGTCCTGCCCATGGCTCTCAGGAGAGGGAGAGGGAACTAGCAGTCTTGACTTTGCACTTCAAGTCAAATATTCAATGAGGTTACACATTACTGTTCTATGTTTTTTCTGGACCAGGAGATCTCTGGTGAATAGCATTGCAGCTCAACAAGTACAGCAAAAGCGCCCCCTCCTTTCCTTACAAATCTGGCTAACTTATAGCATGGACATTATAGCACTTCTCAGGAAAATGCCTGAAGTCAATTTGCTCCTTCATGATGGTGTGTTCACTGAACCTATTCCCAAAACTTATGTGAATGCTCTAATCACTGAACTAAAAGATGGATACCATTACCTCCACATTTAGTACAGAAACCCAGTTCTGTCAGCATACATGTTAAATTTGTTCTTGGCATGCCAATCAGTTTTGGCCTCTCTTGATATGTAAGCTGTGTCTTGCTTTGACATCTCAGGGAGCATACCATGAGATTCCTCCCCTCTAACTCTAAATAAATAGTCACTTCAGTTAGTAGTGTAGTTGCTCTTCTTCTTGTAGAAATACAGACAGAGGTTTGAGGAGTGCAGATGCAATCACTGCCAGAGTTTGCTGGCAGTACAAAGCTGTAGAAGTTGCTGAGGTCAAAAAGATAAAGAAAACTTCTCTCCCTTTTCATTGATTAGATCTTCTGGGACTTTTTTGTTAGGTCAGCCTGTTGTATAAAAAGCAGGAAAGGGTTCTCATTGTCATGTAGAAAAAATGAACAGCAGGTTCTGAGGGCCAGGATAAGGAAGGCTGGGGCTCAGAGGTGGCATTAAAGATAAAATACAAGATGAGTTATTTAAGCCAAGGTTTTGACTTGGTTTAACATACAAATTAAGTGCACCCTTAGTCACTTCCAAATGTTAGTTCATACTGATCTCATAGACAAGATCAGACTGTAAGGGTAGATCTGAGATTAAGTGAATAGCTATTTAGAATTAAGGAACAATTGGTGCTCTGCAGAAATGATGACTGAACCTTCACAGCAAAAAGTGATTTCACGGTACTTCATCATTTTTAGGCATATTTTGGATCAGATGTCCAATAATTGCCAATTTGAATCAGAATTTTGAATTAATATACCTCAGTTTAATATACATACACATCAGCCACTGAAATCTTATTTTGAGTATTGGGTGGAGGTGTCAAGGTGTTGAGGTATAGTGGTGGAAGCTGCAAGGCAGCTTCTGTGAGAAGAGACTAGGGGCTGCCTCATGCTAGACACAGATGGTTCCAGCTGGCTCCAATGGACCCACTGCAAAACACAGCTGAAGCCCTCAGCCAAGATGATGGCACCTCTGTGAAAACATATTTAAGCAAAAGCAAAACACCACACAGGCTGAATGAGGAGGGGAAAAGTGAGAACAATCCAGTGAGCACTATGATCAGTGAAGAAGGAGGGGGAGGGGGGAAGAGGTGCTCCAGGTGCCAGAATAGAGATTCCCCTGCAGCCCAGGGAGGAGACCACAGTGCAGCAGGTATTCCCCTGCAGCTTGTGGAAACCACTCCCTACACAAGCAGGATATCCATGCTGCTGGGGTCCATGGACGACCCCATGCCAGAGCAGATATAACTTGAAGGACTACAGCCTGGGGAGAGGACACAGGTAGGAGCAGGGGAAAAGTGGGAAGAGAAGGGAGCAGCAGAGAGGAGCTCTTGTGGATTGACTGCAATCTCCCATTCCCTATGCCCTGGGCTGCTCACGGCAGGGAGGTAGAGGAGTTGGGAATGAAGTTGAGGGGAGGGGGGGAAGGAAGGATGGAAAGCATTGCTTTATTTTGTCTTTGTTACTATTCAAAAATCTATTTTAATTAGCAATAAAATATATTAATTTTCCCCAAGTTGAATCTGTTTTGCCTGTAATGATAACTGGTACGTGATGTCTCTGTTTTCATCTTGACCCGTAAGTTTTTTCATCTTTATTTTCTTCTTCTATCCTGTTTGATGAGGGGATTTAGAGAGCACTGGGTGGGCAGCTGGCCAAGGTCAATACAATACATTTTAAGAAAAAAAACTTTAGTCATTGCAAGACATCTTAGAATTACTTAATTAACCTCAAACAAGGAAAATAAGGACTTAAGTATTACCAAGTCTGTCAATGAAGGCAGTAATGACTTGGTAATCCTAGAATCCTTTCAAATGAAGCAATTAGGAATTAACAAACAAAATTCTACAGTCAAAAAAACTTGTATTCTTATTAAGCCTATTTTGCAGCAGACTTGGTATAACACTTATGGTTTATACCTGAATATAAAATAAACTTTTCATGAACATGAAATATATATTACTTGAGGCATGTCTGAATCATCTGGATTATACATAAGGTTGTTCAGATGCTAAGATTTCTAAAGAAGAAATGATTAACACCTCAGTCATGAAAATGACCTTCAGGGTAAGCGATCATAATACATTATGTTCAATTACTTATTCCTTTTAAGATGTTATATTGTGCAGCTGAAGAGAAAGTGATATTAGTGTTTTAATTAAGTCTTTTAATTTCAAACTCAGTGGAATATACATGCATGTATTTTTTCTTGTTGTATTCTTTACATAACTGTGTACCAGTGCACACTTAGAATGCAACACCACGTTGATTTGTGGTAATGAAGATATAGCTATACTCATGGATTATATTTCCTTAGGTTGCTTTTAATTTTAAATTGCTGATTATGTTCCATTTAATTTTTAATTCCACAAACAGTCATAAGAGTTCCACTTGTTTCACTGAATCTTCAGATTCTCTAACAAAGGTTTAGTAATCTACCAAGCCAAAATTAAATCTGACATAGCCTTTGATTCTCCTTTGAGTTCCTTAGATTATGAGCAAATTTCCTGTATTTATAGTAACATTTATGAATTCCAAGGATTCTGGAATCATGTAGAGGAAAAACAGGCCCTGGGTAAGACATACTTAAAAGAGTATCTTAGTGCTAAAAGATTGCTATGTAATTGTGGTGTTTTCTTACTCAAAAGATCTATCCTCTATGTACATTAAATCTCCTATTTGGTACGTTACAAAGCATAATGTTTAGAGTTGCTTGTTTCTTTACAACATTTGCAGTACAAACTCAGTAGTTCATGTTATAACCATTAACATTTATCCCTCCAGCCAACAAATGGTTGACCATTTAGACAAAAGAGGTTTTAGATTCAGTGACTCTGGAGGTATCTTTCAGTTTTATGTTGTTATATCTAACACCTAGGTACCACCAACATAGAAGCAATAAGCAGTAACAAATGTGATCTTGAGTAAAGAGCTATTCTACTTTCAGCCACTGATTTTTTTCACAGTTAGTTCTATAAACAAGACCAAACTTTTCCTATGTACAGACAGGAGATATGGAACAAGAATGATCAGACTGGGGAATTTAAGAGCTCACAGAATTTTGTAGCTAACTGGTTATCTAGAGACTTTATGCTATGCTACTGTTAAGTTTCTTTGTGGTGCCTAAGCATTAAACACCAAAAATAGTTTTCCAGGCTTGTGTCCTTCAACATGAAAGTTTAATGCTATTTCAAATAAATCAATATTTTTTGCAATGGAGTGTAAAACTGGAAAAACTAGTGATGTTTCTGTGTGCTTGGAAGTGAGTGGTCAAACTAATGTAAGGAGACAGTTTGTACTTTAGTACGCCAAAGTCATATACCTGAAGGAACAATGTTTGTTTACAAAGATCCTTTTGGGCAACAAGAATGATGTATACTGTGTATATACAGTTGCTAAAGAGCAAATACAAGTAAAAGAACAGCAGCTGCTGACAGAGCTAGAATAATTAGGTCTTGTGTTATCAAGAGGACCCAATATAACTTAGTTGTATTATTTCATGGAGCAACACTGGCCCGCCAAAGCAATTAAAGAAACAAGATGGGCTAAGCTGGGGACAGAAAGTTCATGTCACTGGGTCGTCTGCACCTTTGATGTGGCCTTGCTAGCCAGTGTGATTGAGGATGACTAAACATATGCAGAAGGCTACTACAAAAGAGGGGATGCAGTCATCTCTAGAAGGTATTTTGAAAAAACAAACAGAAAAACCCCCCAAAAACCCAAACCAAACCTGCAACAAAACCCCCACCAAACCCAGAGGAAAGGAACTGAAATAATCATTTGTGTACTTTTGAAAAGGATGAGTTGATTATTTGGTATTATCCTTTTGTTACTTTTCTCCTTCTCCTAATATAACCCTGCTTTATTAAGTCACTTCTCATTTTAGGCCAGGGAAAAAACAGTTTCGTGAATGCTCAGATCACTTCATTTTATTTTCTGAAGTATCTGGGGTCAGGACTTTGACCAGGGTTTATTAGTGATATCTAGGGTTTAAGACAACTGCCAATTGTTGCTCCTAACAGAAAGAATACATTTGTGCATTTGTCATCTGAGCTGTGATTGCTTTTTCTAAGAGTCTACCTGAACTGCAAAACAATACATTTTTATCTTAGCATTGTTGAGAAAAAGTTATATTTTAATAGTTAATAAATTATTTGTTAATCAGTGAATTAAAATGGAATAAAATTATGAACACTGTAAAATAAATCCAAAATAAGATAAACTTACGGAAAACTTAACATTTTAAGAGATACGTTAGCTGTCAAAATTTTAGAGCTTACAGAGTGGAGATCAGACTGCCTTCTCTAAGACATTAAATTACATCATGACCAGAAAAAAGATTCAAAATGTCTGATCAAAGTTAATACTTTTAAAATAAGGTTTCATAAATAAAATGAAATATACTAACATAATTTGGCCAAACCCATTTAATGTATTGTAATTTTTCCATTCAAATTTATAAATCTATACTATTTTAATAATTAAATGATTAAATTTTTCTCTGTACATTAATGTACTTTTGAAATTCAAATGATCATTGACATCAATAGAAACTGTTATGTATCTGTAAAGGTGCCTTGTCTGTGACAAAAAAAAAGGCTGTTCCTAAATTATCAAAATTGCTGAAAATGAAAGTGGAAATACACCTATCTTTCAAAAAGTTAAATTATTTTTGTTATACTATTATAAATTCAGCACCTTAAATACTAATATTTTGTAGTTTTAAAGTATTTTCTTTCATTATTCATAATTCCAAAGCTTGGTACTCTCAAAAAGTGTAATCACCTTTTCTGTAGTGTAGGTAACATAAAACAAACAAAAATTGTTAAATTAAATATGAAAAATCATCCTTTAGGTATTCAAATTGTAACTGCTAGAAAAAGCTTTCAAAACCTCAAACTATCAAAGAACTACTTTACAATTGTGTATGTTTGCCAGAGAAACATACACTTAACACATGCTCTTTTTGCTTCATAATCCAGAAAAGTAATGTCTTGCTTAGAAGACCTCACTTTGAAATCACTTTCACTCACTTCTGGGCCTGCTAACACAACAACTTTGTTTTCAAGTCTTAGTTCAACTGCTATACCAAACACTTTGCATGGGATGAATTATTCCTTCAGACTTAATCTAACTGGTACATTGCATAGTGGATGTCCAAACTGTCACTTTAAGTGGGGGAAAAAACCCACTGGTTATAATTAAGTGATGGCCAATCTATGACTAATGTTTCAATGTTTGACACCTGGGTATCACACCATCCTTGTTACTAAATAACTAACACTAAACAACTATTCCTGTTATATACTAAAAGATTTTTTTATGGTAAATAACTACTTGTAACAGTAAACAACAACTACAGCTGATTAAAAACGCCTCACAAAAAACCCCAACAAAACCCAACATCCTATCCTTGTTGGTTAAATGTGTTAGGGAAAAGAACTCAAGTCAAACTGCTTAGTCAATAATGAAGAATCATAAAAGGAAAGCACACCTGCAGATTGCTTGTTCCTTTTCAAATTAGTCTCATAAGCCCTTCAGGTACAGGTGTCTTGTCTTTTATGAGTGTAACTGGGAATTCTTACAGAAACATATACATAAAGGTGAAGACAACTGTTTTAACATCTATTATTAAAATTATAAATCTGCAGCACCACTGCCTAATGAACCAAACTTTCTGTGATACCCAAGAAGTAATATTCAGAACACAGCCCTTCTCCAGAAATACTGTGGGGGGGGAGCTTTTAAAGTTTTAGGCAAGAGAATTATATAGATTTTTTCCATTTTTTGCTGAAATGTCAAGGATAATTTTGAAGTACACTGCACATGCGATACATGGAGTAAAGTTTGTGGTGGACGGCTATATGTGTCTCCCCAAAACTGTACTTGTTTTTTTCTGTGGAGAAATTACATTCCTCTCACTTCAGAGAATGTGAATTGTGTCCTTTCTAATCTTACGAATTATGTGGTATTTATCACAGGCTGGAATGGGTAGGAAAAAAAAAGTTATGCAGAAATCATACAACTTGAGGTAGACAACTAGAAACACTTCTGTAAACAGTCATATGACCTCATGTGTTTTCAGGTTGCTTAAGCTGGATGTATCAAAACATTAAGTATGAACTACTTGTTCTGCGGCATGGAGAGCATTTAAAAAACCATCATTTTCGAGAAATTTTACTACAACTCTACCCATTAAATATTTTCTCATTAGTTCTGTAAAAATTCTAAGATTAACACTAGACAACAGTGTCAGTCCAACAGGCCACCAAGTCAAAGTGTTACTATGGTTATGTGGAAATTCAAATGACAAGGTAGAATTTTATTATTATGTTTGTAAAATTTACTCTATATCGTTGGGAATACTTTTTTACTCAGCTGAATTCAGAAGACATTGATTTTCTTTGCACTATACACTCTCTCTTTTAATGTGTTTCAGCTGGGGTGACTAAAGAAATCATAAATCAAGCCTTAATGTAAATAACATCTTGAGCTACTTAGCCAGAATCGGATCAAAGTTCTATTTGAATTAATATTGATTTATCCTCCAATAAGGAGTGGATCCTGTGTACCCTTCCTTCATTTAGTTGAGGCCATTGCTATAAAATTAAAACTACGTAAAATCTGTGAACTAGCCTTCTCCACTGTGGCAGAGTGGACTATACCTGTGAATCCAGGGGGACAGAAACACCGATAGCCTCCGAGCCTGTTGATACAGCTTCCTCCATGCAAGCAAGGCAAAGTTTCACACTCGTTTACATCCATCTCACACAGAGACCCATAGTATCCAGGTGCACAACTACAGATGAATCTTCAGAAAAGGAAAAGTCAGGTAAGTCAACAGAAGTAAACATCATGATCTATTCCAATATTCTGAAGCTACAGGTATGTCCTGATGTCAAGCTGGTGTCCCTAATCATCACCCATATTAAAATAACTAACAGACTTTTCTCATTTCCTTGTTTCTGAAGCAAGCAGAGCAATTTACTCTTTTTTAAATTAGTACAAAAATTGTCCACAATAATTTTAACTGAAGGTATAAAGAATCACTTAACGGCTCATGTTCTCTTGACACAAGTCTCTGAATAACTGTACGGTGTTGCAGAACAAACACAAGATACAAATTTTTCTCTTGCTTGCACTTAACTTTTAGTAAACATTTACATTAGAAAAGGTCATTGTTAGAAGCTGAAAAGAGAGTTGTAGATCAATTTTCCTCTATTTCACTCTTATTCCAAACTGAAAAAAGAAAAAAAAAAAAAAAGGAGGAAAAGAACAAGTTGTGCTGAAGGCAGTTTCCCTTCTATTTTCCTCTCAAGTCACATAAGAAACAAATAGCTGAGTCAGTAGCATTGGTCTATCTTGAATCCCTGTCATATGCTGAAGGTCCCATCCAAACCTCAAGGCAGCAAGCAGGCATTACACATAAGGAAATCGGGGAATTGCTTTTCATATAGTAGTAACTAACCTGTTTATGAGATCCAGGCAAGTTCCATTGTTTTTGCAGGGTCTTGATGAGCATTCATCAATCTCCACTTCACATAATGTCCCAGTAAAGCCATGTTGGCAGATGCACCTAGCCAAGAGGATGTTACTGTATTACTTTTTAGTTTAATATAAAAAGATTCCAGAAAAATGTGGCAGATTTTGAGGGGTATGAATTAGGTGGTTCCAAAACTGTTTGTTTTTTTCTGATCACTACAATGTGCTGTACTTTAACAAGCTTCACAAGTACAGTGACTGCAGCCCAGGAAATAAGATTTTTGCCATTATCATTTGAAGGCCACAGGCTTTGTGCTGACCCAGCTGCGCAAGGGCTTAGAACTTGCCTTGGCCTGAGTTGGTTTTCACCTGCCCCGGAGCCAACTGACTGCTGTCTCTCATGCTTTAGCTTCAGCTCTGGGAATAGCACCTATGGTGAGGGTGTGACACACTGGGATAACCATGGTGTTACAAACAATAGCCTTTTGTGACCATATGGGCTGCGGAAGCTGGTGAACAGTGCAAAGGAAGTAAATCATGATAAGGAAACATAGAAAAATACCTCCAAGCAGGCCTGAGACTGAAGAAAAACTGAGAAACCCCCCACCATAAAGATCACGCTACTCCTGGCAAAGATTTCCAGATGCTGGCGACTTGCAGTAACACTGCCAGTTGAGGAAGACTGAAATCACTGATCACAGGACCCAGACAGACATTGTGAGGGTTATCATAACAACAGAGACAAGAGCTAGACAATTGCAAGACTTCTTATGTAACAAATGCAACTACATTGTTTATGAAACTTTTCTATTAATTTCAACTTAGTACTATTGTAACTGGACTAGTAACCACTGCTTGTTATATTTTGATTAGATTGTTAAGATTTTAATTAGCCCTACAATAGATTCTTGGGTTCACATTATGGTATGTCTTTTTGCCCACAAGAAAATGTTGAGTGTAATGTAACAGTGTAATGTGTCAAATGCATCACAAAAAAGACATATTACATCACTGAAGGACAGCAAACATAATACAGGGAAAGTACTAAAAGAATATCTCGATTATAAATATCTATGTATCGTACTGAATATCTGTCAGTCAAATAACTTTCCTCACCTGTAACTGTTAACCCCGTCCACACAGAGACCTTCATTCTGGCATGGATTGGAGATGCACTCATCACTGTTAACTTCACAGTAAGCACCTTCAAATCCTGAAACAAAGATTTTATTAACTGTGAATGAGTGAATTCTACTACATAATGTGACTATAAGGGTCACAGAGGTTTGGCTGCCTGAGCTCAGGACCAACTTAGACAATGCAAGTGGCAGGCCTGAGAAACCTCTGCTGCCCTTGAAGCTGTTCAGGAGTTGACAGAAGCATCAGTGGTGACTAACCCTTCTCTCGGGAGCATCTAAGCTGAGGCTCTTTGCCCTTAGTATCTAACCGACCTGCGTTGCAGCCACATGCATACCTAGCCATGTACCTGTTTATCTGGATGCTGACTTTGGCCTCCAGACTAGTTCCTTGGCTTGACCTTGAACCTACCCAATCCCCACAGACTTGGCTGGTGATCTGGCATACTATGCTGATCCTGGACACCGTCATTTGCCCTGCTTGCCTTATTCAGGCAAGATTATAAGACTGTCAGACAGGACTCTTGGCATTGAGGTTCCTGCCCTGGGAGCCTTGTAAAACTCCTGGCTTACCTTCACTTCTGGAGCAGGCAGCCCTCCCTGCTCCCTCACTCTAAGATTAGGGCAGCAAGTGGATGCAATCCTAAAAGAACTTTCTCCAATTGATTTTGTTCCTTAGCATCAATAAGTTCATTTCTGGAGAGCATAACAAGTTTTAACATACTTTAACGCACCAGAGAGAAGAGATTTGTATGCACCATCTGGCTAAATGTACTTGGGAAATGTAATCTATATTAAAGGACTTAAATGGCTATCTTGGGGAGTGTGGGACAATATCAGAAACTAAAAGCTAATTCAATAATTAATATATTACAGAGCATAATGGCAGTTAGAGACACCACATTTATTCAAAGCAGTCAGTAGATGAGAAAAAAACACTTAACTGGTTTTAATATTTAAATGAAGAAAAAATGTGATCAAGATCTTATCTGCACAGTACATTACTTCCACAATACATTCACCTGTGTAGACATCACAGAGTAAGTGCTAAAGAGAAATAAGATCTTCCAGTGATATAAGACTACTACTTTTGCTCTTAGACAGCATATTACATCTTACAATGTTCACATAAATAAGTTTTCTACTTAATACACAGTTGTGTTAAAATGCTATACAGTGGATACACTAGAGCTACTTAGTTGAATTTTGCACAAACTGAATATATGTTTCAATTGATGTAGTAATGAATCCATTACAATAAACAAACTACTTGCACTGTAGCAACCATAATACACACGACCCCACGTAGCAGACTGACTGAAGAGCATTTACGGTGTTCACCAAAGTGCTTCTGAACACCATTTAGATATCAAAATTAAATTAAAACAACTATAAAAACAGCCACTGAAATTCAGTGTATATTATTATAAATATGATGAAGGCTTTACTGGATTCTCTATTAAAACAACAAGTAAAAATTGTTATCAGTACTTTTTTTACATACTGAAATAAGGATAGTAATGAATGACATTTATTGCTATATTATTTATTTGTGGTTTTCAAAGTACTTGATGAAAGTGGGGAAATCATGAAAGATCACAGTTAGAATAGCACAGCTCGTTTTTATTCAGAGAAAATCATTGCTAGAAAAATTAAGTGGCTTGGTCATAGTTGGAGAACTGGGCAATCACCAACCGCCTGAGGTTTAACAAGGGCAAGTGCTGGATTCTCCAATGTATGATCTAAACATCAGCCGACATCAAAGCAGCTGGTATTTTCTTCTTACCAGGATTTTTTCTGTTCAACAACTTTCCTAGCTAGACCTGACTGAAATGAGCCCTGAATATTTGAAGATTTCACAGCAGTAGCTGCTACAGAGCTGGAAAATAAAGCCTGGAATGTATCTCAAACTAACCCTTCCATTATAGCCACCTGTATGCTTATGATGCTATTTTTTTCAGCAATATCTTGAGTGTGAAGTGATGCTCTCATTTATTTCCTATTTGTATGACGTTTCACAAAAATTTTGAAAAGAATTACCATAATAGGGGACAAAAATTCTCTGTCACAATGTACTGCTTTGAAGTAGCTCCCTCAGCACAGGCAACCTTGTTATATTCTTAATGGTTTATTTTATTATTTGCAAATGGACTGGAACCAGAATCAACGATCAAAACACTTTTGTTACTTGTAATGTATGTAATCTGCATCTTAATACTGCCACTTGAGCCTTCATCTACATTTGCCTGAAATTTGATTAAGGAAAAAAGAAAGGTGAAAGGACTATAACTTGGGCTGTGGCATGCAAGTTCAATGTTCAGTATTAGACCTGATTACATCAAGTAGACAGCAGTCGCTGACACACACACACAAAAAATATAAAAGAAAAATATAAATCAGGAGTTGATCTTTTGACACATGCCACTGATAGAGAAACATTATCATCTTTCATCTAAGTCTGGTTTGATTAAAAAAATGGAGGATATAGCAAATGTGAGAGACCAGGACCACAGGACCATTCGTAGCCAACTTCCTCATCTGTGACTTCTTACAAATTACATTTATTTGTAATGTTTGAAATTTCTGAAATTAGATTTTGTTACAGAGTAGGTGGCTATGTCAACGGGCAGGGGAAATGGGACTTCACTGAAAAGTAGTGCACTGAAAATAAATCTGTGTAATATTATAAATAACTCAAAGATACATAGACTGTTTAGTTTTATAAGGTAATCAGAAAAGGGTGTGAAGCCAACAAAGTAAAACTTAAAAAAATACTAACAGAACTTATGTGGAATAGCTTCTTATTCTTTTGTGATACTATAAACATTTGAGCAAGCATCTTTTTTTAAGAAAATACCACAGCTGTCAGATTAAAATACATAAAAAGGAAAACGGAGGGCATTCATCATTCTGCTGCTGCCTGTCGTCTTCACTTGGTTATGGATGTTTTATAGTTTTTTGAAGTAAATAGTACTGAAGTGAATACATAAAGCACCATTTAGACACATTTTTGATTGCACTAGTACACATTTTTCCAGCCCACAGCAAAATATAGCTACCTTGAAAAGACATAAAGTAAGTAAACATACAGCAGGCATGCTACTTTATCTATTATTCCTACAAATGGAGAAAAATACTGTTTTCATCACAAAATTTTACTGGCCATCTACTACATTAAGAAATAAGCTATTTATGTGTTCAATTTACTATTGAACATTGTCCTTTTCTAACTGACATAAATTAGCTCAGTCCTTTTTAACAAAAAAGGTCAAACATTTTTTTCTTAATGACATTTACTGTTAAAAATTACATAGAACTATCCAGATGATTTTTTGATCCACAGTGAAAATTTTTAAACTCACACAGCAACTTTTTCTAAGGAATTTTTAACCTTGCTAGCATTTTTATACAGATTTCAACAAAAACTTCTGCTTTCAACTAAAAAGGTTATTCAGAAACACTCAAATCTGCTTAAAAGAACCTGAAAAATTAGCAGTGTTATTTAACTTCACTTCATTCATAATTTCTGCATGTCTGTGCTGTAGTGTATTTATAATTTATGAAGCTTGTACAAAGGATGTTTCAATAAAAGCAATAAGCCGATTTTAATTCTCTCCTGATATATATTCTCAGAGTAAATTAAGAAAAAAAAGTGTTACACTGTGTACATCACCCGTACAAAACAGGACAGGTCAAACTTCAAAATGTACACTGCAATATTACGATTAGAATATTTGTAAAATGTTTATTTTATGAATATGCTTGAACAGACACCAATCATACTATTTTCATATCCAAAAGAATACTTAAAATGCTCATACCTACGTGTAACTGGTTTAAGGAAAGAATTACCTTGACAGTTTATTTACATAGTGCTTGTTGAAGCTATGAGATACCTCATGAACTGAGGTATACCTCCAATAACATTCATGGACTCGTGTAGTTCTTGTATTTTACACGCTATTCAAGCACAATTTAAAGGGTAATGTAATACATTAAGTTATTTTGTATAAGCTACAACTGTTGCCACACATAGCTGTGATCTTCTGGCTTACTTAAACTAAAATTAACATATGGATGTGGTTTTTACAGTAACGTAGACATGTTTCCAAATTATTTCATGTGTTGCAAGAGGAAAGAAAAAAAGACAATGGGGGGAAACTGACTTAAAATGTTTAACATGTCAGATATACTACTGAAACAAACATTTTGCAGTTACAAAGAAATCTGCAGTATGTAAAAAAGCATTCATTTAAGGCAGCCAACAAAATTTAATGTTCAATTTGTAGTTTATACTGTGAATACAGTTAATTCATTCGAATTATAAACCACAGTATTTATTTAAAGTAAACTACTGTGTAAAAAGTGGTACATTACTTGAAAGCCTGAAAATATGCATGGTGCTGTAATATATTGTTACTGTAGCAATATTTTAGTACTACATGTAGGAAAGTAACGTGCATGTTTAGATGCAACTACTTGCTGCCTTTACTAATGCGAATCAGTCAAACTTAAGATCCAAACTTTAAATCAATAGCACATGTAAATGATTTGACGTAGCTCTCCAGCCATACACTTTACAGGGTAGCTTCTCCACATGTCAAACACGACTGATGCATTAAAAATGCGGTTTTTGACCTTAGTGCTTTTTATGTGGGAAAGCTGAAATTTTTCTGAACTCAGTTCAAACCTTTCTGAACTTCTAAATGAAAAGATGCGTCTAATCAATGGGGAAGAGCAAATGGCACACCTTGTAACTTGTGAATACAGAATTCCACTAGATACATGCTCAAAATTTCCAATACTGAATTCAAGAAAAAGGTAGCTTTTTTTTTTTTAATCCAGGTGGCCAATATAAAGGTTAGACAGATGTAATTGTAAAGTCTGACAAATGGGTTTTATTGGTCAAACATATTTTACAGTATTTTTCTCACCACATTAGAAACTAAAGATGTAAATAGACTCTCATTGATATTACTGCTTATCCACTTTTTTTTTTTTTTAAATCATATGGGGACAGTACTTCATTTAAAACATTTGTTTATCATTTTAGGGAAACTGTATAGCATTTTTGAGGAAGTGAAATATACCTCAGAAATGTTAACACTTTTCATAGTAACAGCAATTTCAAGACTTTCAGAAATTAACGGAGATGAAAAACAATTGAAAATCATTGCAATTCTTTGTGTTAGACAATTTACTTTTGTTTCTGTATATTTTTTAACAGTCCAGGTAGCATGAAAGTAACTTCAATAATATGAGGTCTAAAAATACCTGCATTCACAGGTATTTGGGAATGTCACAAAAGCAGCTCATCTAATCTCAAGCCCTAGTTTTTTCAAACTCAAAATTAGCACTAGAGGGTGTGACAGTATGTTCAAATTTGCTTGTAATTTATGTGCGGGCAGAACAATATATTAATTTTAGTTTACAGAAATTCCAACATCTCCTGGTAGTTTTGTTGTCAATAGACGAAGGATTAAATGCTGTTACTTAAGATGGGACAGATCCTATTGTTCCTTCTGTTTCTCTGAAATAAGGGAAGTGGCTACTGCATGTCTCAAGTCTGTCTATGGGACTTCTGTGAACTGTGAAGTGCAGGAATATGCAGTGTGTAAGCTATGCATATGCTGTTATGGTCATTTTCATCTCCTTATTCCATTGCAGAGAAATATTACACAATTTACCTCTGCAAGTAACACAGAGGACTAACGGGATTCTTTCCCCAGAAGCTCTCTACTGTTTTACTCATCAGCACAGTATCGTGGATTCTATTTGCCTCCTTATTGTGAACCATTTATGAACCAATGTTTGCAGCAGAGATATCACAACAGCCCCATAAACATTAGTATAGGGATTCAGGTTATTCAGTATAACACAGGTAGGTACATATAGCAAACCAAAGGTGTGTGAAATGTTAGACATGGTAAAAAAGCTACTTCCCTTTGTGAATTATATACGCATGTGTTTGGAATAGAAACTGGCACTGAAGGGCTCAGAAATCTGGCAATGGCAATCTCCAAGTTAAATGACTTCTGTTCTTTAGCACCTATTCATTAGTTCTGCTTGATATTATAAATTTTGTGCAGTATGATAATTTTCATGATAATAATGTCTTATTTCAGACATGGGTTGAAAAATCATAGAATCATAGAATGGTTTGGGTCAGAAAAGACCTCAACAATTATGT
The DNA here is from genome assembly GCF_011004875.1 of Balearica regulorum gibbericeps. Classification (NCBI taxonomy): domain Eukaryota; kingdom Metazoa; phylum Chordata; class Aves; order Gruiformes; family Gruidae; genus Balearica; species Balearica regulorum. The sequence continues at coordinate 30,116,819 of NC_046186.1, forward strand.
AGTTCCAATCCCCCTGCCATGGGCAAGGACACCCTCCCTGTATATTTTGTCTCAGTTCAAACTTCTAGCTGTAAGATGCTATAGACCAAATAAAAATCATCATTACCATGCTAGGACAAAGGGTATTAAAAAAAGAAGGTGTCACAGGAAAGAGTTATTGACAGTAGTCTGATGAAAAGGGTCAGAAAGTCCTGGAAAGAACTGTTTAAAACAAGGAGTTCAGAAATTACCTTGAAGCATCAAGAAAAGAACCATGAAATTTTTTCAAGAAAGAGATTAATTTCTACCTTCTATTATAAAAACCAGAAATTATAAAAACCCTCTGAATTCAACAACCTTGTCCTTCCCTTCCTGTCTTTCTGTCAGCAACAACTACATCTGCTGTTCCTACTTGTCTTACTTTAGCTCCTTGATATATCTACTAATAATTCTTGCAAAAGAATAAATCACTGTTAAATAAGTCTTTTATTAGAAAACACTAGATATTTTCTGGCCCATGGATTATGTTGGCCAATTATCTTTTGTCTTGTTAATTCTCTGGAATATTTACGTGTTTGTATTTCCCCAGGTTTCACATTTCTCCATGGTAACTGTTACCTCTTGTCTCCCATTTCATCATCATTAGGCCTACTGTTCAACAGTCCCAGCCAGAGAGCTGATCTTGCACTCTGTAGTTGCATGCCCTCTCATAGTTTTCCTTCATTTTGAACATATCTTTTTCAGTAATTTGTTTCTTGGAACACAACTGTTCTCAGAAAGCTGCACTATTTTTACCAATCTGTCTTGTCTTCCCTTTGGGTTGCCTTTATGAAACTAACACTTCTGTGCTTAGCATTATCTAGAAGGGCATGGTCTAATGTTCATCCTCTAGTTTACTGACCCTCTACTTCACTTATGTATGCAGCTGAATTGCTCTTTGGATCTTTTGCATGTAGAGCTTCTGAGGAATTTATGAACAATTCCCCAGCTACAAATAATTCAATATTATTTATATTCTATAGCTTTGTTCATGTTTCCTACCTTTCTCTTCTGTTCCACTAAATTTTTTATTTCTTCTATAGATTAATTCCAAGAATGGAATTCTTTAAGAACTGGAAAACATGTTGATAAATTAAGCTATAAAACCTTCTACTATTTGCCCTAAGTTGTCCTTTCCTCCGTTTCGTCTGCATTTACTATGTAGCACTTCAGGAGAAACTAATGGCAGGATTCAATGCTGGGTGTATGAATAATACCTCAAAAAGCCATCTCCTCCCAACTGCCTTCATTAAACCTTTGTTATCAATTACTGGCAAAGTATGTAAGAAGAAGTATTTTCTGTACACTTCTTGGGAAACTTGCTCTACCACAGTGATTCCTGAACTCTTGCAATACTGGCCTACCCTACAACATTCTTGTAACCATGAGTATACCAGCATACATTTGTAGAGATCACAATTTTTTAAACTGTTTAAACTGCTTGTGTGGGCAACTTAAACTCATGGCCTAACACTGTTCCATAACCTACAATATAAGAGCCCGGTTTTGCGTTATGAATGTTAAAATCCATCTCTCTGCAGAGAGCAAACCTCTACATCTAGGACTGACACTTCAAAAGGAAGTTTTGCATTTATATTATTTATAGAATTTTAAAAATCTTTAAAGCAAAAGCCAGACAACTCCTCTACATACATACAAGAACAAAGATGTGTAGTTTTGCTTACTACTAATCATGACTTCATTATCTCCTTACAAATTTGCTGTAATAATTCTGTCCTATGCTAAACATCTCACATCAAGTTTGACTGTGCCCAATTTACACTCTATCAGCTAGCATAGCATCCCAATTCCAGCTCCCTGTAGTCAGTGGATATTCTCTTTTTCTTCTAAATATGTACCACAGTCAATAGCATGATTTGTGGTCCTATTGTACCCATCTCAGATATGGTTTTCTAAAGATATTCTTTAGAATTTCCTAAGTACAGCTATATTTTGCGGCTCTTGCTAAACCAGGTTCATACCTTCTAATGACTGGACTGTCCACTACTGGCAATCTGCTATTAAGTCAGGTATCTTGATGTAATCTAACTACGTCAGTGTGACTGCCCTTTGTGATCAAATCCGCACGACAGGTTTATTGGGAGATAGAGAGGCACACAGTAGAAAAAATAGGAGAAAAAAAGAAAAGAAGACAACTGTGGAAACAGATTTCCATAAACTGTTTTCAATTAAATTTTTGTATTCTACTGTCTCTCCTTTTTGGTATTGAATAAACGGTTACATTTTTCCTAGAATGAATTATTAACTCATTTCATGAATTATGCCTTTAACCCCTTTTCAATACTGAGATATCTTCCACCTTCCAGGATTTGTTAGCAATGCATGTTACTGGTTCACATAGCTCCCCTGCTAGTTCCCTGCAGATTCTTAGCTGCAAGCTTCAAGAATCCTTGAAGATTCCGTCAAAGTTCCCTGAGAATCTTGGCTGCAAGTTTTTTGGATTCTTGAGAAACTGCACAAAAATGTTTTGTAAAAAAAGACTCTTCTGAGGATTGTTAAGACTTGAACTACATGTCTCTCTACAGATCATTTCTGAAAAAGGTTTCAAAATCAATACATTGTATTAAAAGCTGTTTTAAAAAAGCGGCTTTTCTAAAAGCTGCTTCAATAAGCAACCTGCATACCTCCCCAAGTGAGTTTGGGGTTTGTTTCTTTTTTTTTTAACTCAGCAACTTGTGGTAACCTTTACCTTAATAGTAAAAAACTCAAACTATAAATACTGCTGACTTCTACATATTATCTCCAAACCTTTGCAGCTCAGTAAAGAATGAGTAGAACTACTGTGGTGTAACACTGCTATTACTATATTTGGTATCCTTGGTCCCTAGGACACCACTATATCCCTACTGTTTATAGGTATCAAAGTGATGACTTCAAAATCCTGCCTAAATTCCAAATTCAGTAATTGTACTCTCACTACTTAGATTTTCTCTACAGTTTTAATCAGCTAATGTATTCTTCAATTCCTATGCAGAACTCCACAGTAACGTTCTGCACAGTTAAACTGTTGGTCCGTTCCACCTTAGCAGTCCTTGTACGTCCAGGGAGAGATTGTGTCTTTTAAGCCATGGCCCAGGAAAGCTGTCAGCACCTGTTATGATTTTGCTTGTTGTGCATACAGAGAACAATCCGCTCTATTCATTAGGCAGGGCAAGATTAGTCCCCTGACGTGCCAGGCCTTCCTGACAGCTCAGCAGGAAGAGGAACCATTTCCAACTTGCTCCAATTTTTGCATTTTTAAGAATTTGCATATATTTTGTCCATTGCTGCCTGTCTGTTTTGTCAATTTAGTCTGTTAGCTCTGCTGGCCAGGTGCATGTCTACCTCTATGTTGTTGTAACAATCGACTCAGAAATAGTAATTCTGAGTGCTGGAATCTAAACAGTCATAGATTTAATAAGTACTATAATATAATAAATTAATAGTAGACAAACTGACAGCTATATTACCAGTCTTTTAACATAATTGACAGACTTGCTGTAATTTATGACGGTTTTATGTGCTTTGAAAGGTATACATTGTTACTTTCACTGACACTAGCATTAAATTCAACATACATTTGCAACTCTTCTGCAGCACAACAGACAACAGAAAAGATTAACTATACCAGTTCTCACCTGTTTTGCAAATGCACATTGGGTTTCCATCAACTTGTGCCAAGCAGGTTGAATTGTTTATGCATGGATTGTACGGCAGCTCACAGGGACTGAAGCGCTGATGGCAGAAGTCACCAGTATAAAATGGAGGACAAATACATACAAACTGTCCCTGCTTAACAGATTCATAACAGGTGGCTCCATTCAAGCATGGTTCAGAATCACATTCATTTATATCTTCACTGCAGTCCGGCCCTGTCCACCCTGCTGTACACGAGCATCTGCATAAAAAAAAAAAAGCTGACATTGTGGAAGAACAAAAATCAACAACTTAGCCCAATCAGTTCTAACTATTTTAAAAAAAATACAAAAAATATCAAGACTCTTTCTGTTCACAGCTTTTTTCTGCCAATTGTATTAGACTGCATTATGAATAAAAGTTATATTGAGGTTCTTCTCCCACAATTTATATGAGCAAAAGCAAAACGACTTACTCTAAATCACAGGATTTATCCACTTGGAGAACCACCTAGTTTAGTTAAGGCTGACAGAATCATGTGTGGATCTTCTTTAAACTGAAACACCACCACAAGTTATTAAATGGGGAATGTAAATTTCTTTAAGCTTTAAGATTAGAAAAACATCTTTTCGTATATGTGAAACTACTAAGTAGGTACTTCAGTGTTTACAATGAAATGCACCAGGTAGCATTCAGTGCACTTTTAAGAAAGAAAGTAGGAGGTCAGAGGCACAATAAATGAAAGAAGAATCCTCTTTTCATTGTTCTCTTTTTTGTATGCTCTTATGAAGACCTATTATTGACAGGACAGAAGAGAAAACTTGGACCAAAATCTACATTACATCTGATTGCAAAGAATCTAGATAAAGATGAATTAGATAAGATATATATATCTTTTATATACATTAATATGATAAGGTTCTAAAAATTCAAATATAATAATTTGCTAATGATTTCAAAGTTTGCAGACACAATTTGCTCATCAGCTGCAATAAAACAAGGGTCTATGTGCTTTAAAAGGTACACACTCTTGTTACTTTCACTGAAGAGAAGATTAAATTCAACATATATTTACAACTATTTTGCAGGACAACAGACAATACGAAAGATTAACTATACCAGTTCTTACCCGTTTTGACTGATCTTGATTTTGGGCAGTAAACCATTCAAATATAGTTTGATAGAAAAGGAATTGTTCTTAAATAGTAAACAGGTCATTTGAAGGAGAACCAATTAGGTAATGCTATTCTATAAAGCACAGGTATTGCCTGCCACGCAAAAGGCAAACTTGGCCCCTGTAAAGCAAACACAGTGTTTTCTTTGAAATTTTTAATGTTCTGTGTGATCGATTCGTGGGGTATAATTTCCATGTCACATGAAATGACATGGGTATTACTAGGGAACTTGATAATTTCAAAGTCCTGAGTATTTCAGCAATAAGGATTCAAAACTCAGGTTACTGTATGTTTTTCATGGGAAGAAAAATAGTTGTCACGATCAAGAGGCATTCAGGCATTCTTAAAGTAACTATGACAAAAATCACATTTCAGGATTCATTTATCAGTTGCAGCACCCAAAACACATTTTGGAAATATGTTTACAAATAAATATGTTTTGTCCACAACAAACATATCTGCTTTTGCTCTACATGGCAGCATTGATTTGGCATCTGGAGGCAATACCCACTGAGTAACACTGAGTAACAGTGCACCCACTACTCAGCACTTCATTTACTTTTCTCCTAAGTAGTCAATCTATAAAAGTACAAGCCCATATTACAAATTAAGTATCTCCAAATCACTGACACTGGATGTAGTAGAACACTCTATCCCAACAGATCAGAAGAAGTATATTAGATGTTAGTTGTTTTACAGCTGCTCATTTTTTTCTTGACTTAGTTTATGAAGTTCCTGCTTCCTCTATGCTCCATTTGTAACTTGGAAAGATGAAGATGGAGAGCCCTTCATCTCATGTTAGGAGAATGGGGTTCAATTCTTAACTGGTCCAACTGTTATGGGTGTAACTGAGGTGCAGAGAAGCAAACAAAAAACATGTTCCATTCCCTTCTTTTCCCTAATGAGTTTTGTAACTGCCTTTGAGTTATCAAAACTATTCTGTATGGCCACAGGGAACATTATGTCTGATGTAGATCACTGAGATACAGCAATTATCTACACTACACAACTAGCCAGTCCTACCCTGGCTTCACGCCAACTACCAACTGAGATGCAAAGGTTAATATTAATACAAAGGAGACAATTAATAACATCATTTTATTGTACTCTCATCTGTATTATTAAGAAGTTGCTGGTGCCCTCGTTAAATGTGAAAAAATACAAAGAAGCATCTATCTTGAGGCCCAGTTCTAAGAGCCAAGACAACATTTTGTCTTAATGAGACCTGTTATTTAAACAAGGTAAGGAGGTGCTAGGAGTATTAAAAGCACAGAGTATAGAGCAGAATTTTTTTAATGTGGATTATCAATGAAGCTACTATAGCTGATAGTCCTGTGAATTACCTGATCAAAAGGCAAAACCCCAAACAAGTTGTCCTTTTCAAACTGACCGTTTCATTCACTACGTTACAAAAATCAAGATGATTTCTAGGATACTCAAGCAAAAGAAACAAAAAAAGTAACACATGCTTTTATGAGACCACATAAAGATAAGGCAGTCATTGCTGAACTTCTCTGTTCTTTTACCAACTTGTAAATTCAGATAAAAACTTCTAATAGTGCTAGCAAAATATGCCACTTGGTGTTTATTCCTAAATCGTTTAGAAATTATATTAACTTTTTTTAACTCATTAGCCAGTATTTGGTGTTTAAATAATGCCAATTTTTACAAAAACAAGTTTTATATATATAAAAAACCTATCATATTCATCAAACATAGTGATTAAAATATATTTAAGCATGAAAGTTTCCTATTGCCTGTAAATTTCTCTGCTGTATTGACTAGGAATACATTCAGAATTTTTTTTAGAAACTGAGAGATGTGTTTAGTCTAAAACTTACATAAAGCTAAGTTAATATAAATCTAAACCAGTTATATTTATACGTGTTTAGTCTAAAACTTACATAAAGCTAAGTTAATATAAATCTAAACCAGTTATATTTATACATATATGTATACATACATATATATACACACATCTATAAATACAAATTACTTTGGGTATCTGAAACAATTTTGCTAAACTCATAAAATTAAAGAAACAATGCAGGAAACACACTAAGCTCCAGAAAGAAAATAAACTGGAAAATGTCTTTTACATTTTCTCGTAAGAACAAACAAAATCACTATTTTTATTCACACATTAGTTTTAAATTCTGAAGCTAAAGTTTTTACAAGGCCTTTTTTACAAGAATTTTGGCGTTTATGAAAAAGTTACAAAATTACAATTAAATCCCTAAATAAGGAATATATTTCCAATTAATTACAAAAACATTTAAGTTATATTATGCAATTAGGCAAACAGCATTTTATCCTTTCATACCCTAATTACATACTTGTTTTTCCTAACTGTTACGAGCAGCAATGAGAAGATAACCCATCAGAAACATCAAGAATAGTCGTATCCTACTCTTTCTATTCTATATTTTACAATCAGTTGTAAAAAAAACTTTGGGGGGGGGGAAGCCAAAAAAAGTTATTTTTTGTTAAAAATAATCTGACAGGCTGTTGAAATGATATTTTAATTTTAAATAATAAAGATTCTATTAAACAGTAGAATAACTAATAACATCTTCAAAAAGAGGAAGAATACACTAGCAAGAAAGCATGCACTAGTACATGTAATGAGAGAAACATAAGATTTAGCTTGATTTAACAAATTTTAACTAATTTCACTTCCTTCAGAATCCATATAAATATTTTCTTGTATATAACCAAATCCAAATATTTCCATTGATATTACAAAATCAAATCATGCATGATTCTTTTATTTAAATTATTCATTTTAATAATATAAATCCCACAAGGTGCTTTGATTGTGACAAGTGTAGAAGTCCTCCAACTTATATAGATCAGCTTTTTTAAGTATTACCTGTTGACTTTCCATACATCTCTTCATAGATTTAAGAGCCTTCCATACAGACACAAATAAATGCATTCATGTATTTCAGCTTTTGCCCACTACCTCTTGTTCAGTCACTGGATACCACTGAGAAGAGTCTGCCTCCATGATTTTCACTCCCTTCCATCAGTTATTTACACATATTGGCAAGAGCTGCCCTGAGCCAAAGTCATTTTTTCAGCATGTCAACCAGAACTGCAATCTACTCTGAATCTTAAGAGTTCTAAAGTGACTTTCTATCAATTAGAAATGCCTACTGGTGGGCTCATTCCAACCTAGCTCAGCAAGAAGCTCTGGAAAAATGCCAAAGCTTGACAAAAGCAGTAATGCAAATGATTATACCACAGCAAAACAAATTTCACAAGAAGCCATTTTTTGCTTTCAGACATCTTACAGCAGAAAAGTACAAGAAAATAGTCATTTCAGTCCTCTGTATTTTGTACCAAGTTTTCAGAAAATATCAGTCAAAGCACTTGCATGTGCCACAGATACAGGTGTTTCTACAGAAAAAAAATGCAATATTCAAGATGCAGAACTGTTTTTACCTTAGTGGTTCAGCCAAAGCAACAGGAAACCTAAACTGAACCCTCAGATACACTGTGGTTATCATTCAACTGCCTCTTTATTTGACAGAATCTTGATGAGAAATGGCAAAATGTTCAGTGAAGTTTAAGTCAGCCTAAACAATATTAGCTATACAATACACTCAACAATGGTCCATTCTACAATAAGAGTTTATGTTGTCTAGTATATTCAATGAAATCAACTAACAGCCTGAAAAGCCGCAGTCCTCAGTGACAAATTTATTCCTTGTAAGCTAGAGGCTATCAGACCATCCTAAACAGTAAAATGAGAGCTCACTTCCAATATATGTACAGCTTTGAATTTAGAGCACCAACACACACCACAAAGCTCCAAAGACACACACTTTCAATCACCAGAGACTTCAAATACTCATTTTTCTCTCTCCCCTTTCTTCCCACAAACATCTTTCATTCTCTGAAAGCTTAATGCACTGTTCCTCAGACAGCTATCTGACCCACCTTACATACTCCACCAGCTTTCACCTGCAAAAGCCCTGTTATGAGTTTATCTCTGATGAGTGCTTCTAGTCCCACTAGTTGTCACCCCTAGATGTTCTCCTCAAATTTCCACTCGTGTCCCTCCTCCTCTCCCCTAAATTCACCTGAGCCTTTGTTTACTGTCACTTCCACTATTCCTTCTCTACTTTCTTCCTAGAGCTCTTCATTTGTAAGCAACCAAATGTGACATAGATGAACTAATTACAGAGGTCAACATTGGCGGCAGCCTGGGCTGCAGTGTCCATGCCCTGATGGAATTCACAATCTTGAGGGATATGGGCCTGCTGACAAGTCAGGACCCTAAATTTTAGGCAACCAAACTTTCAGTCATTTAAGGAATTAGCAGATGGGACCCCCTAGGAAACTGCCCTCAGGGACAAAGGAGCTAAACAGAGCCGGTAGCTCTTTAAGGACCTTTTTCTTAGAGCATAACAGCTCTTGATTTTTCTCATATAAGAAATTAGGCAAAGAAGACAAGAGCCAGCATAGCTTAGTAAGGACCTCCTGGACAAACTGAAGTGTAAGAAGGAAATGCACAGGCAATGGAACAAGGGACATGTATCCTGGGAAGAATATAGGATGCTGACTCGATATGTAGAAATGGGATTAGGAAAGCTAAGTCACATTTGGGACTGAATTTAGCAAGGGATGCAAAGAGTAATGAGGGCTCTTACAGGTATGTTGGCCAGAAAAGGAAGATTAAAGAAAATGTACCTCTGCGATAAATAAGACTGGAGAACTGGTGACAACTCACACAGAGAAGGCTGAGGTTAACTCAACAACTTCTGGCCTCAGTTTTCAATGCTGATCTCTCTTCCCACATCTCTCAAGCCTCTGAACCTCATGGCAGGGACTGGGAGAGAAGAAGGTCAGCTTTGAGACCTGAGGCACCTGAACATACTGAAGTCCACGGGACTCAAGATGCACCCTAGGGTCCTGAGGGAATTGGCTGATGTAGTTTCCACACCACTCTCCATCACAGCTGAAAAATCATGGCAATCAGGCAAAGTCCCCAGTAACTGGAAAAAGCGAAACATCATGCTCATTTTTAAAAAGGGTAAAAAGGAGGATCCTGGGAACTACTGACCAGTTAGCCTCATCTCTGTGTCTGGGAAGAACATGGAACAGATCCTCCTGCAAGCTATGTCAAAACATAGAGAAGACAGCGAGGTGATTAGAGACAACTAACGTGGCTTCACCAAGCAAGGGCAAATCATACCTCACTAACCCAGTGGCCCTCTATGATGGAGTGACTGCATTACTAGACAAGGGAAGAGCTGCAGCTGTCATCTACCTTGACTTCTGTAAGGCCTTTGATACAGTCCCACACAACATTCTTGCTCCTAAACAGGAGATGGTTTTGATGGATGGACTGTTAGATGGATAAGGAACAGGCTGGATGGCTGTATCCAAAGAGTTAAAGTCAATGGCTCAATGTCCAAATGGATATCAGTAACGTGGTGTCCCTCATGGGTCTGTAGTGGGACCAATACGATTTAGTACCTTCATCATGACATAGTGAGATTGAGCGCACCCTCAGGAAGTTTGCAGATGACACCAAGCTGAGTGGTACAGTGGATACCATCCAGAGCGACCTTGACAGGCTTGAGATGTGGGCCCATGTGAACCTCATGAAGTTCAACAAGGCCAAGTGCAAGGTCCTGCACGTGGGTTGGTGGAATCCCAAGCACAACTACAGGCTGGGTGGTGAATGGATTCGGAGTAGCCCTGAGGAGAAAGACTTTGGAGTGTTGATTGATGAAAAGCTCCACATAAGCCGGCAAAGTCTTACTCCTGGGTTGGCACACTCGCCAGTATCAATATAAGCTGGGGGATGAATGGATTGAGAGCAGCCCTGCGGATAAGGACTTGGGGATACTGGTGGATGAAAAACTGGACATGAGCCGGCAATGTGTGCTTGCAGCCCAGAAAGCCAACCATGTCCTGGGCTGCATAAAAAGAAGCAAGGTCAAGGGAGGTGATTCTGCCCCTCTACTCTGCTCTCGTGAGACCCCACCTGGAGTACTGCATCCAGCTCTAGAGTCCTTGCTACAAGAAAGACATGGACCTGTTAGAGCTGGTCCAGAGGATGGTCATGAAAATGGAGAAAGGCTGTAGGTCAGATATAAGCCTTTCAGCTTTGCCTTTGAGAAATACTAGGACATCCTTCATTATTACAAAATCACTCTTCATTATTACAATTACTACAGTAGTCATCATCACTTTTTCTAAACTATCAATTTGAGCACAGAGACAGAACTATCCTCTCATCTTCTCAATTCAGTGCAAGGAAGTGGTATTAAACTACCACCACTGTGGTTAGTCAATATGGAAGTTCAGCTCCTTGGGCTGTCAATCTGACAGTGGGAATTTTCATTAGCAGTGAAATAAACAATAGCTTGGTTTGATTTCGATGAAGTAGTTCAGGGCATAAAAAGAGTAAAACACAGGAAGACCCAGTCAAGAAGCTCATGCATTATCCAGTGATTTTGATTCCTCAAAACACTCATGTCTGTCATGCTTCCAAAGTACGTTTGTACAGCAAGAACGTGGCCATACCGGAAGAAGTATCACCTCTTTCATTCTCATCTCTCTCCAAAGGATTAATTAATGAGTAAAAAGCAATTTGTCTTTCACAAAGTAAATTGATAGGTATCAATTTCACAATTAAATTATAAAATAAATTCCATCTGCCTTTATCAGCTGTTAGAATAATGACAGGAAGCTGAAATTAAGGAAAACTAAACTGTTACCTTTGTCATACATGCACCTACAATTTCTTAATTTAACAGAGATGTAGATGCTGTCTTATGGGAAGTATATGCACCACCTGCAGTCTTCAAGCTGAATCTGAAGTGGTGGCTACAAAAGCATGGATAAAATACTCGGGGAATGGTACCAGGTAATAACAGACATGCATGTATGAACTCTTTATTATGTGCCTAAGCGTCTGAGAAGTTTGTATCATGTAATGCAAAATACATGTAGTAGTACAATGACTAATAATATAGTGCATGAACTGTAAATGCAAACGACCTTGCTGCCATTACACCTCAGGAATCAAATTAATCTGCAAAAGAACACTACAGTAACATCTACACTGAATACGTCCTAAGATATTTGGTTAAACTGGCTGAAACAACTTTCATTCTTCTCCTCCGCCCATATGCTGTATGAATTGTTGAACAGTATGCAAGTCAGTTTCCTAAATGAACACTACTATCTGTAAAATAATCTATTATTTTGAATATATTACTTTTCAAACAATTTACGCAACTTGACCAACTGATGCCTTGTGTATTATCTATTCAGTAATAGCAAAGTGAAAGCACTGAGTGAATATAAGCTATTGATCCCAACAGCCATTGCTAATACAACAGCGCCACAAAGTTGATCAGTGGGCTGGAGCACCTCTCTGATGAGGACAGGCTGAGAGAGTTGCGATTGTTCAGCCTGGAGAAAAGATGGCTCCAGGGAGCCATCTCCAGGGAGATCTAATTGCAGCCTCCCAGTACTTGAAGGGGTCTACAGGAAAGATGGTGAGGGACTGTTTGTCAGGGAGTGTAGTGACGGGAGAAAGGGTAATGGGTTTAAGCTGAAGGAGGGTCAATTTAGATTAGATGTTAGAAAGAAATTCTTTACTGTGAGGGTGATGAGGCACTGGAACAGGTTGCCCAGAGAGGCTGTGGATGGCCCCTCCCTGGAAATGTTCAAGGCCAGGTTGGATGGGGCTTTGGGCAACCTAGTGTAGTGGGGGGTGTTCCTGCCCGTGGCAGGGGGGTTGGAACTAGATGATCTTTGAGGTCCCTTCCAACCCAAACCATTCCAATTCTATGATGACTCTGTATCTAAAAGGAACCATATTTTGCTAGTGTTTGTCCACTAGTTCAGTAGGAATGTGAGTATTGTTGAGCACTGGAAGTTGTTTAAACAGTAAAATACTAATCCAAGTCTCACATTTCAGCAATTCATGTTCTACTAACAAAACAAACTACCAAGAACTTCTGCAAAGGATACGTAGCATACCATTGCAAAGGTATCCATAGTGATCCAGACTAGAATACCACTGCGCATCAAGGTGTTAAGTGATCCATGTAACAGTTAACCTGAGTAGGTGTGTGCTATGCTGTGCCACGTAGCATGTAGAGGTTGGCTTTGTGGTCTGTGCTGTGTGGTGTACATCCTTTGACCACTGGATAAACTTTGCTGGCTAATTTTAACAGAGGAGTCTCAGTACATGTAACTGCACCAGCTGCATGTCCTTGCCTTTACCTAAGATTGCAGCAACAAGTTCTCCTGCGAGCATCCTTTCAATTTAACAGTAGAAATGATAACTTGAGTTGTTTTCTTGAAAGAAAATCCTGTAAGAGCTCAGATAACCAGAATGCAGTGATCTTTCCATAAAAAGACTCAGCATGTCATGCTGCCCAGATGGGAGGCCCACCGGATGCTGCACAACTCAGGGTTCCCTTAAGGGATGCAAGATTCTATACTATCTTCTATACTATCTTCTTCTTTATAATGTTAGCTCCAATATATGGCATTCTATTCATGATACTGAATATACAGTCTGAGTGCCTTTCTTTGTGGGATCATAATGAAACAGCTCCTCCTGTTGCAAAACATCATCTTAGTCCGATTTTAAAAAGTAATAAAACAAGGTGGTTGCCCAAGCCTCACTGGTTACACCTATGCAGCAGAAGCTGTCTTCTTTACACTGCCCATCCTGGACCTGTCATTCCATGCTGGGATGACACAGAGGAAAGAAAGGAGCCAAAGGCTATGCCCCTATAGTATGGCACAAATAGAGATGATGTGTGAAGCAAGAGTTGGTGTAGACCCAACATAACCACTATATATGTTTTGCCTGATTTACTTCAGACTAGTTCTAGTCTTGTGTCATGGACTGAATATCCAGTAGTATTTGTATCACACAGGATACACTGAGTGTATCCTCTAATTTAGTTTCATCCAGAAAGATTCCAGTTTGCATGTATAGGATCATTCCACATTGCAAGCCAACCAAAGTATAGTAACTGGGTATGTCTAGATTTACTCCAAAAATCTACTCACTATCTGAACTAAAATTCACCCTGGAGTAAACTCCATTTCACCTAAGTAGCTGAGAGATCTGGCCTTCAGAAACACTGCAGAGCACGCTAGCTAGGACTTGTGTTTCACCCATGCAATTCTAACCACTGAAAGTTTGTACATTATGAGTTAAGCCACTTTGAAGATGTTGTTTTGTCAGTGGACAGATGTAAGTTACTTAGAAGTTCAGATATCAGATGAGTTGAATGGCTTTCAGAAGGAACCTCTCCATCTACTCATATTCATTGGCTATAAAGGAAACAGAGCAAATAGGCTTATGAACTTAGGGTTCTCTGTCAGACACACAAAGAACTATCTGGACCAAACCGCTTTCCTCAAATTTGAAAATACTATCTAACAGTCTAAATAATTCAGGTACTTTTGAAAATTCAACTCTGTGGGCTGTTTTTTGTTTTTTTTTTGTTTTTTTTTTTTTTTAAAGTATGCTATCTTCAATCCAATATGCTGTGTATTCCTGATATTTCAAAGGCAGTTGCATTCCTTTACTAAAAAGGTAGTCCAACGGTGAAGAGTTTCACATAAATTTCTCATAGAACTGAAGCAGAAATTATTTTAGGAGGGTTTTGGTATGTGGATCTAGTAAAGCTTATGTAATTTTAGTCATTATAACCATAATAACAAATACTTATTCCCTCTACCTTTACATATTCCAGAGTACTGAAACAGTTAAAATTATAATTCTCTTTTAAAAAGTAGGCATAAAACTGAAGTGTATCAGATATTTAACTGTTAGTTTTCATCATGTCCTACACAAAATATACCATAAACAGAAGGTTCCACAGCGACCGCTTGGTTTCTCCTTAGTTTTTCAAAAGCTAGACCTGTACTTTTAGAATATATTCCTGATGGTACGTTAAAAAAGTTATTTGTATTTTCTCATTCTGAAGATGAGATTTTTCTATTTTTAGATTTCTAAATTAGAAATCAGAAGGATTAACCCTTTTACATAGAAAACAGGAAGTACAATACAAATAAATAAATAAATAAATAAAATCTACAAACATGAGTATGCTGAACCCCTTTGGCTTGCTCTTAAATCTGGAAATAGAAGTGAATATTGACCCCAAACTATAGAAAAAGGATTTGGCAGGCACATTGCTGGAAAGAGAGATAAAAAGATTACGCTTCTGCTACTATAATAGTAAGCGTGTCTTTTGCGTGTTTGAGGCATATAGAAAAACTTCAGAGGGCTTCCCTTCCAGTTTAATTGCTCCAGCCTTTTTATCCTTGTCCTTTTTTCTCATTTTTTAGGATATGTTTTCTTTATTCTATATACTTTTGCTCACATCATCCTTTGCTCACATTCTTCCTTTTGGTAGCAGTAACTAAAATTTATTCCTAATATTCTGTGTATTCAGGGACATGACACAAAGAAAAAAATGTTTTAGAGGAAGAAATATACAAAGTTTTATTTGCTTGTTTTCCAGATATTTCTTCCTTAATCCTATATTTGAAGCAGTGAGTTCACAAAATCACAAGGTAACATTCAGCTCAATAAGACAGCAAGCTGTATTTCGGCTTTTACTTTAAGCTCTAGTTCAGCTGCAATATACGTATTTCTGGTTTAGGAAACAGAATTTTAGGTCCTACAAAGGGTATTTCAACTTTCAACTATCCATTTTTTAATGCAGCTTTTTTCTTTTTCCATTTTCCTAAACCAAAATACAAGATACATCATACGTCAGACTGCATGCAACTTTCAGACTACTGGACCACAATGAAGAGGTACACTCAGTTCCTTTTCATATCAATAAAACTATTTGCATATTTATCTCAAGAAGGATTTTGCAGCAAACCTTCCTATCTACAAAGCCAGATGAAATTAAATTGTTTTCTGTTTTGGCTGGGAAATATTAAAATAATTAAAAATCACCAGGAAAACAATCACTAGAGGGCAGTCTCATTAGAATGAACGTTTGTGCTTAAAAAAAGCAGAAACCGAATACTCTGAATACTTTTAATTAATGAAGACAATAAGTAAAACTGAGAACCGCTGTCACTCAGGTCATATGGCTTGGAACCAGAAAATACAATATGGCTTGGTATCAACCATCTTGTTCACAGACCATGACCACATGGAAAATGGTGAAGTGCCCTCCCATCAGTCTTATCTCCTGAAACTCCTATTTTAGATGCCACCAGAAATCATTAAAAATTACAAAAAGAAGTTTTTCATGTTTTGGGAGGTTTTTTTTTTTTACTTTTGCTTTACAGTTTTGATTATTATGTAGGGTGCTAGGAAAAACTACTTACCATGCTCAAGATTTTTAGAAGAAATTATACAAAGTGTAAAAAATACCAAATCAACCCTTAAAAAAAACAGGAACTTCCTTCTCCTAAATTCCCCAAGTTATATCAGAAGGGTGTCACAGTCATGTGAAAATTTTGGAATGCAGCTTAGCAAGTTAGCACACAAGGAAGAGTAAAGAGAAAGAAATATCTGTCTAAATTTGTGTTCAGTGTGTAAAACCATTTTCTGAGTAGCAGCATTAATTTCTTGAATTACTGCAGACCCCCATATAGAGTGTTTATGCATTCTGGCATGTGAAGCTGCTCTTTTCAGTAACATCATCCATAAATAAACCTGCTTTAGACTTCCTTCTGTTCCTGACAAAAGGGAAAGGGAAAAGGACATACATTCCTTTTTATCCTACCATCTGTTGTCACTAACATCAAGAGCTGCATTCTTTGCCTACGCATCCTTCATCCCACATTGGAACAACAACAATCACTACAACAGCAACAAGGTAACTCAAGATCCCATCCAGCAATCTGGGGGAAAATACGTAATTTGCATCCTTTTTAACAGGCAACATTTCTCCAAAGATTGAGTCTGCCAGAGAGAAAAACCTTCCTTTGTGAAAACATGGTATCCCTAAATCAATGCTACAGTGAATAGTAAGTAAAGAATCTACCTCCAGTATCTTGGATGGTACTGATTCACTTTGGTAGAGAAAAAGAGAAGTATTCATTCTTTCAAGAATCAGAGGGAATCAGCTGTCATGCTGTGTCTAAGAAGCTGATGTTATATAATCTGTTAGAGCCAGATGTTGGATAAATCAGCTATCTAGAAGACTCTCCATCTTTGAAGGATTCCTGAACAAAAGGCTTCCACCTCCCTAGTTGCCTGTTTGCTTGTGCTCCTCCAATCTTAATGTCAGTCTTTGATGACAAATCTGGTAGTACTAGGTTTATTGCTGCACCTATGGAAACTGGTACCTTCAGCACTATTCCCCTTGGAAACCGCTTACTACTAGATTTCAGTGTAAAGAGCCTAGTTGATATGGAAATTAGCTTGATGCCTTTTTTCAGTTTAGTATTGCTCTGATATTTTCTGAGAGTTACAGGTAACTCTCACCGTTGTTTAGTCATTATTTTGAGACAAGCCCTCTTTGACCTGAGACATATGAAAGGAAAAAGAATGCTGCACTGAAAAAATAAAAGCTATCACCTGCAAGCAGGTAACAGCCCCTGCAGGTGAGATATTTGTTAAATCTGGAAAGTTTAGCAATGCAACAGTAGCTCTGTCAATTGACCTAAAAGCTCTGCACCTAGTAGACACAGATGGCACCGATTACAGAAAAGAAAAATGAACTCTTCTGGAAGAGTCCTAACAACGGAAGGTAGTTTTGCTCTAAGGGAGGAATGGAGATCTTTCCTGGTCTGTTCCTTTCACCACAGGCAACAAAAGACAATCAAATAAAGGTAATTACAATTGCTAATCTTCATTAGTAATAATTAGCACAGCAACATGAAGTGGTAGATGATATGCTGCAACTCTGAAATTTTATGAAGTGCAATACGTATCTAACCCTGAAGATAGATTACTGAGACATTTAGAAAATTTGACACAAAAAATAATTGAATGTAATGCACGCCCATTCAGAAGTCTATGCAAATAGTCTCTGCATAATGATTTGAATGGTTTGAATGGATGAGATAAACATTTCTCTCCCTCATGTTTCTGACTGCTTCTGAACTCTGTGTAGACTTTTGTCATTTAAGCAAGATGTCTTTATCATCTTTTTTTTCCAATGTTCTATCCTTATTTTTTAAGCTACTTTCCGGATTGTCACTTCACCTTTACCTTAGGTCTACTCAAACTCCAAGGAGGTATACCACAAAAGAAACTGTATGTCTTTGGCTCAGTCTGACATCATAGCATTATTAAATCCAGGAATGGAAGCAATGGCATAAAAAAACAAACTGAGTAATGTTCCATGTTAAATAACGGTCTTTTTTTTTTTTTTTCTTCATTCCAAATATAGAACACATTGAATACTTTATGCCTAGAATCAATTAGCTACTTGTAAACAACTGATAACCAAGGATAGCTGCAGTATTTAGTACAGCAGAACATATCAGGTCATCAGGACATCACTTCACCATATAGTACCAATGTTTGTACATTTTAAGAGCACTATTCAAACATTTTCATTAGTCAGTAGTAGTCAATTATACATCAAAGTTTATCTGGTAAATCGTTTTAGCATGTGAACAACTATCATAATGCTAATTTCAACATTATAAACTAAGATTTTTCAAAAGAGCCTATATAAAATAAAACAGCTGGAACGGCTACAGAGCTTGTCATCATCAATACTGGCAGTCTATAAAGGACTTTAGAAAAAGATTAAGAAGCAAGGATGCCTCTGTTCTCACATTTGTTATTAGAATAAGCAAAAGAAAAGAAAAAAGGTTTTGCTCAAACTGACCTTCATTAATGTTTTAAACTACTATGCCAAATTATAATCTCTTACTATTCACCTAATCATGTATGAGGATTGTAGCCTCCAACAAATAACTGAGGCAGTAACATTTCATTTTGCCACGAATAAATTTATCAAAGATCACCTAACACAGGTCTTGCTTAAGTCTGCCTAAGAAGAATTATTTAAGTAAACCTATGAAATATTTTATGAAGGACTGCCACAAATTCCAAGCATATAAACAACAGGAAAAGAGCAAAAGTAAGTATTTTTAAGTTCAACTCAGACAGTATTCCTCAATGTTTAAATAAATAAACAAACAAACAAATAAGCAAGCTGCTCAAATACTGCACTCACAAGATGAGGTAGATACTTCCCTACTACAGATTCCATTACAAAGCAAAATTGAAATCATCATGTCCTGGCAACCAGCATTTCAAAAATAGCTTTGTCCTTAAAAAAGATTATTGTTCTGATATAAAACTATAAAAGTAAACAACAAAAATTATTTTCAATTGGTCTCCAAGAGTCAGTTATGTCTTTATCTACCTTTGATATCTACTGTAAGATATACAATCCAATTTCCTACTATGGCTGTCTCATTGAATTATTTCAATAGAGCAAACCTATGAAAATTTTATGACTGCCCCTTCCAGATAGCAAATGAATAAGCCTAAGAGATATACATAACAATACTTACGGATGCTCATAGAGAGGTGTGACTTTTACATTTGTGCTCCCTTTTTTCTACTTGTGACCTTCAAAGATAAAGGCTTCCTGTTATAACTGTGATAGATATTTTTCACACATCCAAACTGGCATTTGGTGGAAGCAAATATGGTAATTACAGACCCTGCATTAGTCCGCTTGCTATTGTTGAAGAGCGAGCACTGCTTTATAGAGGACCTCTAATAGTGTACTATCTGTAATGCAGTCTACATAAACTTTCCTATAATACTTCTATTGATCTAACAGAACATAACGGTTTAAATCCCAGACAAGCCCAAAAAGACTATTAACTAACATTCGATTATCTATAGAAACTAGCGGTGGGGAAGATGATATCGATTTTCTAATTACGTATTGTGTACAGTTTACTTTTACTAGAACCATTTCACATAATTTGTACATGTATACATATATTTCATATTGTACTATCACATAGAAGCAGTAATTTGAAAGATGCAACTGCTTTAGCTGAATAGCTCATACTTTTTCGAATGTTTATTTTCTAAACATACAATTATGCTCTTCTTCAAAAACAATTTTGCAGTTGCTAGCATAATCTTTTTAAAAAAATATTTTTTTAAAAGAAAAGTCTTAATTTATTTTATCACATCTTAAATGGAAAAAAAAACCAAAAAAAACCCCACATCCAGAACGATCTTTCTTTTTGCTTCCATTAGCTATAGGCCATATACTGCCAGTTTCACATATGCTAGACTTTATTCTGTTAATAGTCTTGCAGAATTCTTTTTCGCATATGTTATCTTCATCACCCCAGTGACCTAACGACAGCAATATAATCTACTCATCTAAGGTATCTGAGCACCACTGATGAAAATCAATGCTGTCTGAGCTAGATAGTATTTCACTACTGAACTGCTTGACATAACTAAAATGTATTCACCTACACTACAACTAAATATATAGTCAAGCTTCATTTTCTCTCTCTTATCTCCCAAAACAGAGAAAATGCTGTCTGCAAAATAGTCTTGTATGTTGTTACTAATAAGGAAATTGTGACTGCTATTCTCTAAAAATCTTTCTCTACTTCAAAAGAAAATGCCTCAAAACTGAAGATGAAACCTTGCTTCTGTTTTGGCTGGAAAGTTATTTTAGTATAAAATAAACATGGGTAACACCTTGGCATTAAAACCAACACAATTAATTTACAAAAATTTTGACTCTTAACCACTTCAGAATTGCTTTAAGGTATGTAGGTAAAAGGAACAATACCTATGAAACCAATGAAATTTTTTTCTAACATGTGCAACATATAATTTTACTAATGTCCTTCCACATCAAAAGGAAAAAATACAGATTTTATAGTAAGAATGAGGATCTACATCCTCTCCTTTTACATGGAACTGTTTATTACCCATTCTCCATGGTTCAACAGGATATAATGTCAGCAGCAATGCCCATAATCCTTTCTAAATTTTATTCCTTTGTGCACGTATTAGACACTGCTGATGCATGAAACATCTAATCTGTAGCTAAGAATGACAGATGGTTTTCCCATTTATTTCTAATGATCCATTTTTAAAGTGTCAGCACCATTTTTTGTTTGTTTGTTTGTTTAAACTTCCTATTTTACTAAGGTTTCCTGAATAAAAAAAGTGAATGTGCTTTTAGGTAACTGTTAAATGAAGGGCAAAAGAACAAGCAAAATTGAGTCTATTACAGATCACCTGCAACAGAAGCATTATAACAGATTTGGATTAGAGATAACGAGGTAGTGAAGTCTGTCTTGCAAACCTTTTCAGCCATTCTTCTGTTCATTGACTATCTTATTTCTATCCACTCTAGTTCTAATTCTCACTGTCCCCCGACGAAGAATGCTTAGTGGTGGCAGCAGTTTTGTTGTTGCCTAGAACTGTAGCTATAGAAGACAAGCTACTCAATTTAAATATCATTGCCATATAACACAATGGGGGGGATGACTTCCATCTAAGATCTGTCAGGTAGAAAAATGCCAAGTATTACAAGTCACGTAACTCACTTTATGGTAACCATAAACAGGTTATGGAAAAATAAATATTTTAAAATAGTCAAAGAAACAATCCTACCTGTTGTCATTTGCATTGAAGGCAATAAGGCATCTTTTTTGTTCTATCATTTTAATTTATTAAACCAAATCTCATTATGAGCACCCAGCTTTCTATCTCTCTCGCACTTCTCCTTAAGATTCATCCACTATTTCAACAGCAGTTTAGCTCATATACTTGCCTTCTAACGTACCACCATCTTATCTTCAAGCCTGAACAACAGGAATATTCTGAGATGGTCCAAACTGTTTCTCTAAACCTCTGCTTCCTTTGCCTCAATGCCTTTGAGCAAATTCTGAATTTATTTCTTGAACAGCTCCTTTTTTAGAAAGGAATTCAATGAAGTTTTCTAACCCAGTTTTGGCAAACTTCTGCAGAGTCAATTCTTCCACCTCTGCAAAACTATTTGACTACTACTATTTTTAATCTTTGTGCTTAGATGCAAACCATTTCTCTGTCTTTTACACGCACTAGAGTACTGAATTCACCTGTTAATATACACTTCAGGCTGTTCAGTGTGTGCCTGTACAGTTTTAAAACTGGTCCTTGCAAATGACTGGCAGATTTCTCCTTTGGCCCTCACTACTAGTGTCCTTCCAATTGCATGTGTTCACTTTTCTGTGCATTTTCTCTTCAGCAGTGATCCTGAAGTCAAGGAGCTTAGGCTTGAAGACAGACAAGAAATACCTCAATGTGCTCTAAGAATTTACCCTAAGGCTTTTCCTCAAAAGCAAAAGGACAATCAGTCTGCCTGTTCTCCACACCCTGTCAGTGCAGGGATAAGAATCGGTACAACTCAGTATTTCTTCTCCAAATCTGTTACAAATTATTCCAACCTATGCTTACAGAAACTGGCACCTCCATCCCACCCCATCTCATCATCTGTGGGAGAAAAAAATGAAAGCAAAGTTTACATCCATGGTTTTTTTTTTCTGCATTCTCATTTCAGCCACCAGAGGAGAAATGAAACACAACAGAAGCACAGTTCAGTCTGTCTTTCTTCTTTAGCCCTTTCTTTCATGTCTTTTAAAGGTTTCCATACAAATCTTACATACTCCACTTTTTTATTACTCCTAACTACAATAATTACATGTATGATAAACATCTTCCAGTACCTGAAGGGGCCTAGAGGAAAGATGGTGAGGGACTGTTTATCAGGGAGTGTGGTGACAGGACAAGGGGTAATGGGTTTAAGCTGAAGGAGGGTCGATTTAGATTAGATGTTAGAAAGAAATTCTTTACTGTGAGGGTGGTGAGGCACTGGAATAGGTTGCCCAGAGAGGTTGTGGATGCCCCATCCCTGGAAGTGTTCAAGGCCAGGTTGGATGGGCCTTTGGGCAACGTGGTCTAGTGGAGGGTGTCCCTGCCCATGGCAGGGGGGTTGGAACTAGATTATCTTTGGGGTCCCTTCCAAACCAAACCATTCTATGATTCTGTGATCTCAGTTTATGGACATATATGAAACTTCCTATTTAAAAATGTCAGAATCCCAAAATACATACCAGAACTGAAAAACCGCAAATATGAAATCGCATATATTTCACAGACATTAAGCATAAGAGTAGATTAAATTTAAAAGAGATTTGAAGTGCAGAGTAACTGGTGTATACGTTTATGTATACTTTTGCTGAATTTTACTGTCAATTTTACTTGTGCCCAAACTTTGAGGGAACTATGAATATAAACAGACAAAAAACCTGGATAATATCAGAAAGAAACAGAAGTGCACAAAATCATTGAGGTTGGAACGGACCTTTGGAGATCATCTAGTTCAAACCTGCTGCTCAGACCAGGGTCAATTACAGCAGGCTTGCTCAAGACCTTGTCCAGTTGCATTTTGGCTATCTCCAAGGATGGCACTCCACAACCTTTCTAAGCAACCTATTCCAGTGTTCAATCACCCTAACATTAAAGAAAAAAAATATTTTTCTTACATTTAAATGGACTTTCCTGTATTTGTTTGTTGCCTCTTGTCCTTTGACTGGGCACCACTGAGAAAAATCTGACTCTGTCTTCTTTATCTGTGCCGTCCCCCTGTCCCCTTGTCCCCCCACTATTACACACATTTATCCTGCTAAGCCTTCTCTTCTCCAGGCTAAACAGTCCCAGGTCTTTCTGCATTTCTTCATATGGAGGTGTTCCAGTCCATGTCTCGCTTGTACTGGGAAGTCCAGAGGAGGACATGGCACTCCAGATGTACTGTACAAGCACTGAGTAGAGGGGAAGGATCATCTCCCTCAACACGCTGTTGATGTTTTTCCTAACGCAGCCCAGGATGCTCTTGGCCTTCACAGTTTCCCAGATCCTCCTTCTTGCCTCTCCTGAAGATAGCAGTGACATTTTCCATTTCTGGCCTTCCTTTTTCTGCCTTTTTCCATTCCATTCTCTGGCATATTTCCATTTTCTTTCTTTCTTTCAATCCTCGGGAACCTCTCCCCGTCACCAAGACCATTATCAAGAGTGGCCTTGCAATGACATCAATCAGCTCCCTCAGGACTGATACATACTGATACTTGTGATACATCCCACCAGGATCCTGTAGCAGGGCATCTCCCAGTGCACTCACTCACCCTTTCCTCCCATTTCTACCTCGTGGCTCAGGTTCAACTGATTCAGATGCCTCACTGGACAGAGCTTCCAGTCCCTCCTTTGCTACCAGGTCACTGAACCTACTCTGCAGCTGCAGAGCTGCAAATAGGACAGAAGCCCTCATCCTATTGTCAATGTCACAAGCTTCCAGCCTTCATTATCACCGGAGTCTCCATTTCCAAGCCTCCTAAGCACAGGCTCTGCCTGGTCCTCCTTCACTACGGTTAGGACTTCAGGTTCTTATATCAGGGTCTTGCAAAACATGATGTTGTTGTTATCATCTCTGAAGCTGCAGAGTCTGCTGACTGCCTCCTGCAGCTAATCTCCTTGGCAGCACAGATCCTCCTCCAGCGCACAAGTACCTCCTGCAGGCAAGGACACTGTATCTTCTGGTCCCAGCCTCAGCAAGAGACCCCAGACATCTCTGCAGCCCCGGACCTTCAGAACTACATCCCACCTGAGGAGCTCAGTCTGGTTTGAGGTCTCTGCTGTGCTGAGGTACTTGCTCCTGCAGATGGTCAGGGATAGTGCCCTAACCTTAGGTACTCACTACCTAAGTACACAGTTTCTGGCCCCCTTCTACACTACTGCCTCTGTTGGCTGTGCTCTAGGCTTGGTAGTTACATACAATCTTTCTAGCATTTGCTGAAAGGAAGCTTGACTCTCCCTAAAGAGGAGTCAGCTGGAAACAAAAAGCTAGAAGTCCCCATCAATCAAAAGTTGACAACAAAGCTTGTGGGAAACTGCTACAGCTTGCTAGCAGTCATAGCCTCCTATAGCTACCCTTTCCAGGAGCAGCAGGCACCCTGAAGCTCCTCAAAGAGTTCATAGTAGTCCTCTGATGACCTCAGAAAATCTAGCATATCTCAAGCCAGAGCCCAGAAACTGCTGTGCAAACTGCTTCATCTGTTAGCTCTGCTCATGTATTTGTACATTATTTACATTGAAAGTGTTTAACTCCCCTACAGCTATGATGAATTTGGACAACTTTTATGTAAAATTCCTGCACTCTCAAAGCTATGCCTCAGGTACTTCACTATTTTAGAAACTGTTTTGTACCACTCCATTTAACCTGTGAGTTCATCAAATGATCATTTCATGTCTCTTTGGGTGTCTGTAACTGAAAGATATTACAAAAAAAATAGTTAAAATACGTCACCTGATGATTAAATATACCAGAAGGAGAAATTCTATTGTTCAGGAAGGAAAAGTTGATGAGCTTGTTTGGAGGGGTGAGGTATTTTCCAGGTACTTACTATGTGTTGTTTTAAATTTCATGTTTCACTGGGATTTTGAATAAAAATGCTACTGTCCTTTCAGAAAACTGTTGAATAATGGCCAAAATATATCTTAAAGGGTGCAAAATGTCAGTGACTTTTTAGTAGATGCTACTGAGATGGCACAGCAATATTTTGTTGTTTGCCTAAGGCAACAAAAACCCTAAAGCTGATTTCACACACTGTAGTATAACAAACAGCACACTACACATTTCCAGTTGTTAGCAGTATTACCAGAGATGAAACTATAAACCTCTTGCTATCTTTGGAGGAAACATTTGTTTGCACTTTCACAAATTTATCTAATTCATTAATAAATCTCCTGACTGTCCATATAAATCTTTTGAAGATGGTTTTGAGTACGAGGTGCATACATAACTTAGTACTAGGATGAAAAAAAAAAAATTACAAGTCAGAACTAAAGTCGGAAGCGCAACAGACAAATGTTTTGGGAAACGTCTCTGCAGCAAGAGAGGAAGAGCCTGCCAAAGAACCCTGAAGAAATGCCAGCTAAGAAGCCAGATGCTGCTTGCAAAAAAAATGTTCCAGAGTTTGGCATCTGGGACCATTAAATGCCAAGCTGATCCCCATCTGTAGGAAAAGCTGTTTACTGCTTCTGGGGGAGAAAAAGTAAGAAAAAGTATAGCAGTAGTTTATAGGAGTGCCAGTAAAAACAGAAGGCAGACTGAACTCAGCATTCAAATTATAATCATATCACAATTTACTTTTGAATTCCATGGTAGTTTAAAATCCATTCATTTAGAAATAAGCATATCTTAAAAATATACTGCATAAATATGCATTCTTTTACTTCTGGATCTTTCAGATATTCACCCATCCCTAATTTAGGAATCACCTCCTCATACAACTTAGCACAGAACAATTCTTGCATAGTTCTGAGAGAATACAAAATATGGAACCTGATTTTAACTTTGCTTTTCCAAATAAATCCTCTCCAGAAGGAAAAAAAAAAAAAAAGAGCAAAACAGTATGCTGCTTTTCTGTAACAGTGCAATTAAAGTTCATGGTATGCATAACGCTGAACACACTAATGATTTAAGACGGGTCCTTTTTTAAGGACTCAGAGCAGTTAGATGACAGTCACACCAATGAAAAACTATTTTTTTTATTCTGAAAAGAAGATGTGGTTTCAAATGCTAAGAGGCAAAGAGCAGAGCTACAGGGTGAGATGTTGTATTTGGGAATGGACTGAGAAAGTAACAGGAAGGAGACGGAGCAAGTCTAACTCTGGTTGACAGCATAATTACCCAAATTGTCAGCTGGTCTCAATTATTATCTAAGTAAAGATGAAGAAAGGTGATTGTGGCATGGTTATTAATTGAAAAAGCATTGCTAAGGAAGACCAGCACAGTTTTGAGATGAGTTCTGAAATTACTCAAAAGACCCTCCACTGCAAACACAACTCAGTATTTCAAACTGTAGCCTAAAGGGAAATAGGAAAAACAAGGCCTCTTACAGGACAGGATAAACAACAAAAGGGTTTAAATGACAAGCATTTAAACATAGACAACATTTTTGTACATTATCAGTAATTTCTCACAAGTGCTTAAGGAACTTCAGCCTCATTTTAAAAGGTGACACTGGCATTTACCTACTTTTGTCTTTGGAGAAGTTAGTGAGAAAGGTATTTCAGCGCCAGCCATGTCTGAAAAGAAAAAGCTAGCTCCTGGAGTTAGAGGCATACAAATAACATTACAAAACTATCTACAATTTTTTACTGAGTACCCGCATGTGACCCAGTCATAATGTTAGACAAAACTCAGATCTGTATCATATGTAGCCAAAGAGCAGCACCACTGCACCCAAAAAAGGGTGCTTAGAAGCAGGCTAAAGGAACCGTACCTTGTATTTGTTCCAGACATAAGCACACTAAAATAGCATAACTGGAGAAAATGAGTAAGCATTTCCTAATACTGTGACAACACTTACAGCATTTTGTAACACAACTGGGCTTAAATATATAAATAATATCTCTAACTGTGAAGAGGCAAATGGAGACCTGTGATATAGCTGCACGAATAGGGTGAAGAAAACATGTGCCAGAAGGAAAATCTGCAGGATAAGAATGACCAGGCAGGAAAGATGTCTGTGTCTGCAAAAGTAAGTGAAACAAGAAGGGGTCCCCATTTCAAAAGTAAGATGTCAAGGGCAGGTAAGATCAGAGTTTTCTTTTGGAGACGAGGCAAGAAGCACAAAATATTGATGATAATGAGGAGAGAGAGGGAAAAAAGAAGACAGCCCACTGTGGTTCCTGGTTCCCTCACTGAAGAACTCTAGGGACTGACTACCTTGACCTCAGCAACTAAGAACTATCAACAGCCACAGCCAGCAGTGCTAACTAAACAGCTTCAGTTCCATAGTATTGCACTATTATACAAATATAAATAACACATAAATATACCTATATAAATGAAAATAGTATTAGCTTGTAAAGTTTCTAATGGTAAGGACTAATGGTGTTGTATATGCAATGATAATAAATAGCAGTGATTAAGAATTAACCTTTGAGAATGTGTAATGTTAATGAATATCAGCAATCCAGTGAAGAGTCATTCTGAAGTTTGGAAATTGCATAGTTTGTCAATCTTTTTAAATATACCCATCACAGAGATCACTAATTTCCTAACAAATATATGCATCTATATATTCAACAAACATCTCTAAAGAACAAAAGCAATTTATACTTCATAGTAAAGTCACAGGGAGTAGAGATTCTGGATAGAGCTCTGGTGCTAAGGACTGGCACTGTTTGACTAATACAGTCAGCATCAGTCCCAATCAGTAAACAAAGATACTGTAAGGATGACTATTCTGTATTTAAGTTTTTAAAAAAGGAAAATGTTAAAAAAAAAGTAACAAAGAGGAAAAAGGATAAAATACAGGTATAAAAATAGAACTGGTCTTCAATTTACACAGAGATTATAAAATTGTTTCTTAATGGATGGATTCAACCTGACAAAGGATAACTTTTCTCTACTGAAGCAAACATTAAAAGTGTTATAAAGAATATGAGATCGATAGCATAAGGAAATATACTTAAGTAAGCCTAATTTCCTGGTTAGTATGGAAAAGTCCATTGGTATATAAAAAGAAAGCAGCAACAACACACTTACCATCTTTATTCTTTGTAACAACCTCAACAATGAATACTGACAAAATGTCAAATAGCATGAATCTGTGGGATTCAATATGGATATACAGAAAGAATTGAGTATTTTGGTTAATTCTCCCAAGTTTTAATGTCATAATGATTACAGCCAAGTTCCAAACTATTCTGTATCATTAGAAACACCTGTTCATCCATAAAACTACGTCGCCTATTATTTTGCAGGAAGAGTTGAAGATATTTTCACTTCAAGTTTCCTTGTAAATTGGCAACAGTAAAGGAGACACAAGGGCTTTAATTAGGGTTTGATGTTATTAGGGCAAAACCTCAGAAGTATCAAGAGAGATGATACAATAGGATAGAGGAAAAATAGGGAATTCAGCTGATAATAGATGCATCTGTCTATAAATGTTCAGAGACAGAATTTGAGAGATTATGCTATCGTGAGAATTAGAGTGAGGTTCACAGGGTACTGGAAATATATGCATGAAACTATTCTGAATTCCGTTCTTTGCTGTGCCGTGTGCCAAACTGAAAAGTGAGAAGGGAGAAAAAGAAATTTTTTAGTTTATCAGCTGAATAAAAATTAACTGGAATGAAACAGGAATTATGTAACAAATGCTTTACATTTAACAACTCAGCTTACCTACTGATTCAGTATCTATCTTATTTTAAATTTCTTATTCTGATTTTTTAAAATAAAAATATGGAAACTGAGAAGGCTTTAATTAGTAATTATGGTTTGCATTATTTTTCTCATTATTACAGATTTAAAACTTGTTAAAAAATATTTGCTTTTGTATTATATTTTCTGGTTTTATTTTCCATACAAAAACATATTTTTTTATGCTTTTGCACAATGAATTATCTAGTTTTTCAAGAACTGACGTTTTCAGATGGATTTGCAAATACTTAAAGAGAAAGTAAACAAATGAGTATTATCAAAGGCATAAAAGAAAGCTGTGTTATCTCTTCTTTACATTAATTCAAGTGAGAAGTGGTATCAAGTACTAGCAGTGGTGTGGCCAGCTTCCAAGAAATGCAGAAAATTCTGAGTATCACATCCAGCAGCTAAACTTACACCAGGAAAATAAACAGTACCAGAACACGGCCACACACAAGGAAATTGCGTTGTCTATCACTGTTGCATTCTCAAAACAGTTCCTGGCCTGACTTTCGTCCAGACCAACTAGTCCAGTCCAAAACAATGTCTAGGCACAGCTCAAGAATGCCAATGATCTTTTCTATTAGGCTGCTAGAATTCAGTTATCCTGTTAGAACAGGATATGTTTAATTTTAAAGATATGGCTGGATGTCCTCAGGATCAGATACTAGTCACTGTCACTGCTTAGCTACCATGACATGAACACTTTGTCTCGTTGCTGCACTTTTGAAAAGTGTTAAAAAAGACAATATAAACCAATACTTTTTTGATATTAACTGAGAGTAACTGTAAAAAAAAAAAGCAGAATGTCTTTTAACATCTGTGAGTATAAACTAGAACAACTGAATGATTGAAATGAAATTGCTTCAGATCATGCAACAAAAACATTGGTGTAGACTCATTTCCCTGGTGGTTGCCAAATCTTTGACTCCCAGTTTCAACTACAGGTATCTCTGAAGCAGCTGGTTTTGTTTGGTTCATCATGATGATTCAACCATATCTCTAATTTTCGTGCTTTGTTATGTCAACTAGGACAAACAGCTGTGAGGGAAAATATGTGTGGTGCTTACAGTTCAAACCAATTCTCTTGTAAACATTTTCTCTAACAGTTCAGTATTTGCCAAATCCAGAAAAAGTACTTTTTGAGCCTTTTTTTTCCTCATTAAACAATAGGGAATCCTTGCATTTTCTCATATATAGTTGATGCAGCTATGAATAAAATCAGGAAAAGCCATGTTACCTTCTGCAATATATATAATGCTTCCAGAGGCTGAAAAAATAGGTAAAATGTAAGGACAGATAAAGATACATGGTTGCAAAATATTCATGCACCTAGGATTATCTTTGAGGATGGTGAAACTGTACATTTGCCTACACAACCATTAGATCAGGTAAGAATTCAAATTGCCATAATGTAACAGCTAATCAGACATAAACAGTATAATGCTATAGAATTATTTTTCATTAGTAGACTACAAATTACAAATGTCACAAAAATAAGAACTACAAAAATAAAAAAAAACTTTAACAAATTGTTTTGTGTCCCAATAGACTTAAAAAAGTGAAAAAGGCAATTTAAAACAATTGAACAGATTTTTCTCAACCTCACTAGACTTTTTTTCTGGTTTTGTACTGGAAAAAAATTATACCAAAATAGCACATCTAACACTAAACAAAAATGCAGTTCTAAGATAATGCAAATTATTTCAGTTAAATTCTGAACATAAACTAATGCAAAAAATTGTATTATATATATAGTTTAACTTTGTTAAACTTATCTTTGGCTATCTGGGGAATTGTTTGTCTGTTTTCAACTGTGGTAGGTTTTCTTTCTGATTACTGTCTATATTACCATGAATATAATCACTGCACAGCAACTAGACTGTGTACTGTGTACAGTCATTACACTGTGTTCTTTATGCAGCTACATCAGTATCTATTAAGAGTTTATATTCAGATACAGAAGGACTGTTCCAGTATTGACATCATAATATAGGTAAACCCTGGCTATAAATAACAGAAGCTGATTGCTAGATTGTTTAGAGTCCTTATGCTCATAATACTGAAACAAAATAATTTTTAAATCATAAATGCATGCATGAAATCAAGATTGGCGTTGGAGTTAAAAATAATAGTTAGTGTCAAATTCTCATGCCTTCTCACAGTGTGGCTGCTAATTTTAAATTACTATTTTGTTGTCATTTGAAGCCACAAGGTGGCAGCAATGATATAATCTCTTCATCTAAGATTGTACAACTATGTCCACTCCCCCTACTTTTATAGCATCTCCTGAGCTTACAGGCCATATGTGACAGAAAGAGATCCTCTCTTTTCTTCGACAAAATACAATTCCAGATTACATTACTTGCTAAGTGTTTTGAATTGATGCTTTTTTTTTTTACTTTTCCATCTACAATTAATTACATCTGCTGATTTCAAATGAAGGTGCAATGAAGCAGTGTATCCATGACACAAGTTCTTTGTGTAACAACATTCCATTTGCCAAGCTGAGAAATAAAACAACTGGATGTGTAAGTCTGTCATTCCTAGAACATACAGTGAGAAGAAGCAGTGCTTACCGATAGCTGTCGAAAAGATCCATGCAGGTGCCGTTGTTTTTACAAGGCTCTGAATTACATTCATTTGATTCATATTCACAAAATGGTCCTTCCCATCCAGGCAAGCAAACACACTGGTATCTCTGTAATGTATTAAGTAAAATAAATAATGTTACTTTTTGTATTTTTAATAAAACAGATATAACTACTCATTGTTGTGCACTTTTTGTCTTCTAACAGGTGCTTCACCATTTCAAAACTAAACTTGACATTTTTATAAATTTATCAATAGTTTGACTTACTAATATGATGAAAAAAGAGGTTATGAGGTAGGTATGCAACACTATTTATCATCTACCTTTTTGTATAATCAACTTGTGTACCCCAATCCTTTTTCTCTCTTCCTCCCTCCTCCAAGTTTTTCTAATAAAATATATTATCTCTTCTGTAAAATTACTTTTCTTAGATAGTACACTCACATGCCTGTAAGACAGGTATTTACAATCATCTCACTTGTACTGTTCAGCATGCAACCCAAACAGAACTCAATATAAAATAATTTATTATGGAAATTCTCAGGATTATATAGCTATCCAATTTAACACCTTTAATATGAAATTGTGCATCAGTATCTTAATAAAGCAGTACTAGACAACTCATGACATGAGAAATACTTTCCCCTATAGAGTGTATTAGATAGAATACAGGGTGTATTAGGTAGCAAGTAATCCAGACAGCATAAATACAAGTCTTCTAGCCCTATGGTGACTGCATTAAATACACTAATGATCAGGTGTTGCGAGTGATAAATTCTTGACTGCTTAAACTAAATAAAACTTCAGCAGTGTATATATCCACCTTAAAATGGCAGGTATTACCGGACATTTTTCATTACACTGCAAAGCTATTATACCAAATTGTAACCATACTCCAGTATTACCTCCAGCTTCAAAATTATCCAGTATCTGCATGCAATGGGTTTTTTGACATAGTCTCACAGAAGTGAAAAGCATAAAGCATCTTTTTTCCTATGTTCTACTAAAAAAAAAAAAAAAAAGGTAAGCATCTGCTGAATTGATTCTTAATTAGAGAAGGGCAGCAATGCAAACACTTCCATTCAGGAGAAGTTTTAATTGCTTCTTTTGCAACATGTTTGCTTCTAACAAGGCTTCTTTCTACCAAAAGTTAGGAAACCCTTTAATGGTAAGCATGACTAATGTAAATTATTTCATTACTTGCTAAACATTGCAACAGCCTTCAGGGTAGATTTTAAAGCCTATTAAAATCCATGTAAATTGGAAGCCATTAAGAGACAGCAAAAACAGTTCAGGAGGTTTTTTTTAAACTTGAGTGCGTAAATAAACTGTCATAGCATGATGATCAAATGTGTCAGCATTGTGGCATCTACGGGTGTTTACCGTCTGCAAATCATATTGTAGCATTTTAGCTGTTTTGTTACTGAATCTGCACTTTGGAAACAGTACAGTAGCAGTAAAGAGAAGTTATTTAATTTCCTAATACAGTTTAAAAATATAATAAGCATCAGAACTCTGAAAGAAATGCATATTGGGCAATTGTCCCAGACCTTTCTATGTTGATACTCTTACCCTCTCCTGCCAAATTAAAAGCTTTGAGTATTTTATTGGAACAATGTTAACAAAACAAAAAAGAAAGGACATTAATGGTTTAAAGTCAAGCTCAGTATGATTGTCGAGGTGTCATATAGTGTGGAACTGCTCCACTGATTCCAATACTTAAATTATTTACATTATATATTCCACTACAGTTGGTCAAATCAACTTTTGCGCCAACCAATTTGTACACAGCATATTTGTGATTCGTATTTTTCTGAACTGCATTGTATTTATGTTGTGCTCATGCTGACTAACAAGTTGCTATGCCTACTTGGGACACACCCATGATTTATGTAACATGGATTTTCTGAACCCACTGAAATATATTTTAAGAGCCAGAAAATAAAATTCGATGGTACCTTTCTCAGTTAAGATATGGCATTTTGACAAAAATTAAATCTCGGTAACATTTACAAAGAAAAGTAAGACAAAAGAAAAATAACTCCCTGAAAGCATGTTGGACACTCAAGATGAGCTCAGTATATACTGGTAAGTCAACTACATATTCTAGTCAAAAAAAGAAAGTAACATTTTGTCCTCTGTGTTTTACATTGGCAAGGCTATTCCATGCAACTAAATACAATTTGCAACCTGTGGACTCCATCTGTTAAAAACAAAAAAAACAAGAAAAGAAAAAAAGAGCTTAGTTTACAGTTTACTGTTATTGCTCTGTACTCCTGAACTCAGGCTCAAGAATTGCAAAATATTCTCCGTGAGGAGAGCATAAAATTGGCAGCATAAGTCCAAGAAGTGGAAGAACAAAGGTTAATATAGGAGACAAAAAGATTTTGTTAAAATATATTGTATTTTTAAAATAAAATACTGAGAGATGAACTTGGAAAGAGAAAATAAGTTTCTGGGAGTTGCGCCGAGGAAAGAAAAAAGAAAATACATTCAGACAAATTGCATTACTAGCCCACATGTTAATGTTTTCTATTACATCACAGCCACGCCCAAATTAGTTATTAAATATTTTAATGAATTGGATTTTTTTTCTGAGATTCCCTCAATTCTCTGCATATTTATCACTACCATGAAAAGAAGTGTTAGAATGGAAAAAAAAAAGATGCTACAAACACAAAAGGCAAAAATGGGGACTACTAATCCATAGCATAAGTAACTAGACATCTCTTAAAAACTGTTCTATTGTCAGGTTGTTTTCACATAAACCAGTAATGTGACATAATGACTTACTTCCAAAAAACTCTTCCAGCAATGGATTACAAAAATAAGAAGTGAAAGGTGGCTGTCAACAGTTTTGTTTAGAAAGCAGCAGTATTTCTTCTGGTCTCACTAAAACCATCTATCAATCAGTTACTGAAATTCTATGCTTTGCAGATTTCTCCTAACAGG
This sequence comes from Balearica regulorum gibbericeps, assembly GCF_011004875.1. Classification (NCBI taxonomy): domain Eukaryota; kingdom Metazoa; phylum Chordata; class Aves; order Gruiformes; family Gruidae; genus Balearica; species Balearica regulorum. Next base: position 30,151,426 of record NC_046186.1, read on the forward strand.
AGGATTGTCACATCAAGCACAAAACATTACTCACATATACATGTATCATGCGTAGGTGAAGTATATGTAAACTAAAATATCTATTATTTCATCTCTGTGTAGATTTACAATAACTGAAGGTGCCATGTTACAATAAATTATATGTAAGAATAGGTACATAAAAAAGGTATTGATAGATAACAGATTTTGCAAAGAAGGACCTGGGGGTCCTGGTGGACACCAAGTTGAACATGAGCCAGCAATGTGCCCTTGCAGCAGAAAGACTAAAGTACCCTGGGCTGCATTAGGAGCAGCTTTGCCAGCAGGTCAAGGGAGGTGACCCTCACCCTCTGCTCAGCACTGAAGAGGCCACACCTGGAGTGCTGGTTCGGAGCTCCCCAGCACAGGAGACATGGAGCTACTGGAGAGAGTCCAGCGAAGGGCCACTAACATTATCAAGAGACTGGCACATCTCTCATATCAGGAAAGGCTGAGAGAGGTGGGACTGTCAGTCAGGACACGATATACACTGAACAATATAAAATGACAGGAAGCTGCGTAGTGGAAAGTATGCAGTGAACCAAGGAAGAGACTGGAGGAATAGGATTTGACACCTATTACGTATTTCTTCCCCTTTATTATAATTATGTATTACTATCAATTGTAGACAGATGAAAATACATGGTACCTTTCAGTTCCTCCAAACCATCTTTTGCTTGTCCTCTAAAGAACACAATAAATCATAAATAACACCATCATTATTCCTTGTACATAGCTTTCCCTTCTATAATGTACAGCACAGTATTTATAAGAAAGGTGGGTTTTACCAGCTATACACAGGGTCAGAAACTGTAATTTTTTTAATCTCCTGGCATACATACCCAGAACCATATATTGCACACTAGCAAGTCTTTATCCAATTAACAGTGTGTGCAGTAAGGAAGTGTTACTTAAGAGTATTTGCATATTTTCCCTTCTCCAACACTGCAAATGAAGAATTCGTCTTATTTCCTTAAGCCCTAGTCAATGTTACTTTACTGGAAAACGGCAACTGAACATCTGGCAAATAGAAACTACAATGAAAAAGGTTCATCACACACAACAAGGATCTGAATTATGAACATGGTAAATCTTCAAGCATGTGTAAGTTGAGCAGAATTTTTACCATACAGATATATACTCCAGGTACTTTTACCATGTGTAAAGCAAAATTTGAATGGAAGTAATTTCATTTTTAAAGATACTATAGAGTTGGGGCATTTTTGGGGGGTGGACAAAAAATATCTTGCTTGGAAACAGAAACACACAAAAGGAAATGTAAAAAAATCTCCCTTTATTCTATGTGTTCCAAGCATTTCTGCCAGAACACATTTCTTATGGTGCAACTCTTTTTCCAGGAAGGCCAAACAGGATGAGCATATCATAAGACTTATCATTGGCACATAACGGGAGATATACTCCAACAAGAAACTCCAGGTTTGCCCTTGAGGTTTCTTTTCTACTGAAAAATTATGGGTTTTTTGCCTCTACACAAAACTTTTAATCACAAAATTCTGTTCTGTTAGAAGCAGCGCTTTTTCCTACAGAAAACCTTCATGCAACTTAATTTTGTTAGTGCTAACAGCAGTTCATTTAACCTTGTGAAATAAATGTGAACATAAAAATGTAAGCATCTGTGAAATCATATTTGCAATTGCTCTAAACCATATTGAGTTTCTAACATTATTTAAGCAGCCTTTTTTGTTAATGTAAGAGGCTCTTCTGAGTTGCTACTTTAAGGCTTCACTTTTATTATTGATTTAACCATTTACATAACCATACATATTCCCTAACAAAAATACATTATTCCTATTTTTCATTATGACATTGTTTTCATTATGCAAGTCTGCTTGCATTTGTATCTTAAATAAGGAAGATTTTAAAAAAAAAAAAAAGTAGTTAAAAACAGGATACCTGTTCATCTTCTGTTGGTTTAATACTTAATCTTCTACTAAAGAAAACCAAGCTAAACCAAAATCTACACAGAATGAAGTCCCAGCAACTGCACTACCTCTCAGTCTTCTTGTAATGAGCTATTTACCTGTTCTTTACAGTATGTTGGAACAGTGAATGTATTAATAATGTTGTTCCAAAAGTGAAACAGTATTGACTTCTGAGGCATGAAGAAAATCTGCAATTGGCTGTTTTTCATAGTCTGAAAGACATATGTGGCTTGCTCTCATATTAGTTAATAATTCCCTAATAGGTAAGAGTCAGCTTGCCTAACTCAAGGCAAAGAAACACTTTTCGGGGGTAAGTGCCATGAAGTTTACAATATGATTATTAATACTGATATTAATTGAAAAATTATAATAGCAACATGAAAGACTAAGGTGGAAAAAATATGAAACATGAATTTGGAAGTGTAGAAAAACTACAATAAAAAGTCTAATTTCTAAACAGTGCTACAACTGACTGGTTCTGGTAAAAACACTATTTAAAAAATTACCAAAATCAGTTACTGAATTTTATTATTAGAATCATTAGCTGTCATATTCTTATGTGTTACTTTATCAGAAAAAAAGTGCGTTTATTTCACTCTTGCTATGTAAGTTACAAAGCCTATGTGATTTTTGCGTTAAGCACTGCAAAATGTGAAATACTATGATAAATAACAATATTAAGTACTAGCTATCTATAAAAATTGAGATAGTATTATGTTTTTCAAAAGCTTATCTACTATTTTTATTCATATATCCTTCCCTAAACAGTTTGACATTAAAAATGCTGACCACTATATTTATTTGTCCTTCCAAACCTACTTATATTCTAATAATCCTAAATTATTATAAATTATTTATTATCGAGAATCACAGAATAGAATTTTTAAGGTTGGAAAAAACATCCATGATCAAGTCCAACCATCAACCCAACATCACTATGTCTACTAAACCATGTCCTGAAGTGCCACATCTACACATTATTTGAACACGTCCAGGGATGCTGACTCCACCACTTCTCTGGGCAGCCTGTTGCAATGTCTGACCACTCTTCCGGTGAAGAAATTTTTCCTAATATCCAATCTGAATCTCCCCTGACGCAACTTGAGACCATTTCCTCTTGTCCTTTTGCTTGTTCCTTGGGAGAAGAGACCAACATCCACCTGGCTACAACCTCCTTTCAGGTAGTTGCAGAGAGTGATAAGGTCTCCCCTCAGCCTCCTTTTCTCCAGGCTAAACAACCCCAGTTCCCTCAGCTGCTCCTCATAAGACTTGTGCTCCAGATCCTTCACCAGCTTCATTGCCCTTCTCTGGACATGCTCCAGCACCTCAATGTCCTTCTTGTAATGAGGGGCCCAAAACGGAACACAGTATTTGAGGTGCGGCCTCACCAAAACTGAGTACAAGGGGACAATCACTTCCCTAGTCCTGCTGGCCATGCTATTTCTGATACAACCAGGATGCTGCTGGCCTTCTTGGCCACCTGGGCACACTGCTGGCAACCGCTGGCTCATGTTCAGCCAGCTGTCAACCAGCACCCCCAGGTCCTTTTCCACCAGGCAGCTTTCCAGCCACTCTTCCCAAAGCCAGTAGCTTTGCATGGGATTGTTGCGACCCAAGTGCAGGACCTGGCACTGAGCCTTCTTAAACCTCATGCAGTTGGCCTCGGCCCATCAATCGAGCTTGTCCAGATCCCTCTGCAGAGCCTTCCTATCCTCGAGCAGACCAACATTCCCGCCCTATCTGATGTCATCTGCAAACTTACTGAGGGCACACTCAATCCCCTCATCCTGATCATTGATAAAGATATGAAACAAGACCGGCCCCAAGACTGAGCCCTGGGGAACACCATTTGTGACAGGCTGCCAACTGGATTTAACTCCATTCACCACAACCCTCTGGGCTTGGCCTTCCAGCCAGTTTTTTTACCCAGCAAAGAATGCACCTGTCTAAGCCATGAGCTGCCAGCTTCTCTAGGAGAATGCTGTGGGAGATAGCATTGAAGGCTTTACTGAAGTCCAGGTAGATAACATCTACAGCCTTTCCCTCATCCACTAGGCGGGTCATCTGTTCATAGAAGGAGATCAGGTTGGTCAAGCAGGACCTGCCTTTCATGAACTCATGCTGGCTAGGCCTGATCCCCTGGTTGTCCTGCACCTGCCTGGTGAGCCCACTCAAGATGAACTGCTCCATTACCTTCCCCGAGGTCAAGCTGACAGGCCTGTAGTTCCCTTGACCTTCCTTCCGGCCCTTCTTGTAGATGGGCGTCACATTGGCAAGACTCCAGTCGTCTGGGACCTCCCCTGTTAACCAGGACTGTTGATAAATGCTGGAGAGTGGCTTGGCAAGCTCCTCTGCCAGCTCCCTCAGTACTCTCGGCTGGATCCCATCTGGCCCCACAGACTTGTGCGTCTCCAGGTGGCGTAGAAGGTCATTAACTGCTTCCTCCTGAATTATGGGTGGTTTCTTTTGCTCTCCATCCCTGTCTTCCAGCTCAGGGGGCTGAATGCCCTGTGGACAACTGGTCTGACTATTAAAGACTGAGGCAAAGGTGGCATTAAGTACCTCAGCCTTTTCCCCATCCTTGGTTGCCATGTTCCCCTTCGTGTCCAATAAAGGATGGAGATTCTCCTTAGCTCTCTTTTTGTTGTTAACGTATTTGTAAAAACATTTTTTGTTATTCTTTACAACAGTGGCCAGATGCAGTTCTAGCTGGGCTTTTACCTTCCTAATTTTATCTCCCCATGACCTAATGAGATCCCTGTATTCTTCTTGAGATGCGTGCCCTTCTTCCAAGAGTAGTAGACCCTCCTTCTTTTCCTGAGTCCCAGCCAAAGCTCCCTGTTCAGCCAGGCCAGTCATCTTCCCCGCTGGTTCATCTGACAGGGATGGCTTGCTTCTGCGCCTTTAAGACTTTCTTCTTTAAGAATGTCCAGCCTTCCTGGACCCCTTTGCCCTTCAGGACTGCCTCCCAAGGGACTCTCTCTACCATCTGATATCAAGGAAAAAAAATTCTTTTATTTAAATTTTAAGCAAGGCTTACAGGAGAAATAAAGAACATTTTTAATTTGCTTATCTCTCCAATCTTTTAAATAATGAATTACTTAAATTAGCAAAAAGCAGCATATTTAAAAGAGCTAGTACAGGCAAAGTTTGATGAGCTGTAATGAGTTTTGCCTTACATTGTCATATTTCTATATCTGTTTATATTAAATGCATTCAATACATAAGTGCAAAAAGTATGATTTTTATCTTATTTCAATAGCAGACCAGTAGTAAAGGTAAGTTTACATTTTCATTCAATGTGGGCTCCAGCTTAAAATATGGCTGGTATCTAGACATGCTGCATATTGATATCTCGAACTGCGCTGTAATTTGTGACCACAAGGAAAATGATCTTAAATGGGAATACTAGTTATTTGCACTGCATGTCTTTATACACTACCATTTCATAAAATGGTAGCTTTGCTAATAAATTCATAATCATCACTGCTTTTGATATTCATCATTTTAAAGTGAACATTTGTAAAAATACATTACTTTGCTGAAAGTTTAGTGCTATTAAAATTAAATCATGACTAATGCTAGCAACAGACTTCTCTCCAAATTATTTTAGATTTCATGTTTCTATTGCAAAGAAATGCTGGCTGGCCTGTGCCTTTAGAATTTAATCAATTATTTCCATCACTGTTTAGGTATGGCAGTTCTCATAGTCCAGCAGAAATCTTGCTGGGGTTAGTTTTCTCTGTGGAGATTTATCCACAACATGCTGAGGCATACAAACATGCAAAATGGCTTTTACCTATATCAACACGTTTTCCATTTAAGCATGGCCAATATTAAACATCCTGTGTTAGGTTTAGAGAAAAAGGAAAAATACTCAGTAACAAATCCGTGCCTCTGTAATCTTGTATTTTTCTAGTTATTTTAAAATGTTATTCTAGGAGACACTACAAGAAATATGAGCATTAGAAGACCGTAAGAAGGATTTAAAAACAATCATTAAAATAACTAACTATGACAGTCACAGTGTTTAAAAATTGTTGATGCTAATTGGGAATGATTCTTCTTCAGAAAGCTAACGCATTTGTGGGGGCAAAAAAGTTGAGGTTTTTTTTACTGTTTTTAGAATTGTAATTCTAAGTATGGGCCTAATCTGATCAGACTTGCAGTAATTTTATGACAACAAACCAAAGTCAGTTTGAGATCTCTTACATAATTAATAATCGGTGATAGATTACTTTTTGTCTCTATTCCTCGATCTCTCCCATTTATTCTATTTATACCCTTCTTTCCTTCCTCTCCTAGAGCTTACTAAGAAATGTGTCAAAGAAATCACCTCCAATGTGACAGGTACTGAACACCACAGGAAAACTAATGAAAAACAACAGCCTTAAGTTGTTTGTGCAAAATAAACCAAATAACTAGTCCAGCTAGTGACAGACATTCGAGTATCAGCCTTTGATCAGTGTATCTGGTTTGACGTTTAGCTCAATTGTTCAACGAATAGTGAAAGGTCATATAAACACATTCCTGCTAAGCAGAAGTACTGACAGGAACTTGACCCACCTAAAAGATGGTCCACAGCTTTCTACTTAGATGTCAGGTAACTCCATAGCTCTCCTGTTATCTGTGCTATTCCAAAGGAATAGTCTAGGTACTGACAGCCAGAAATAATATTTTGCTTCTGAATTTCAAACATGGTGTTGCTACTGGTAGCTTTTTAAATCAAGTAAGAATATGCAGTAAATTTCTGTTTTCCATAAAACAAAGCTATCTGGTACTTTAACGTAATAGCTGATTCAAGTTTAGATTTTAAGCATACGACCATTATCACATCTGTCCACTTCAAATACCACAAAGTGTCATTTTTGCCCACCTCAGGCTCAAAAGCAGGGCAAAGTTAAAGAAACAGGCTGTTCTGAAAACACGTCAACCCAAATGTTCTTAGAAGCACGCAGACATTCACAGAATTATTTGATGTTAAGTCTCCTCTTTTGAACTTTCACTCATCCCTACTTTATAGAACACTTCAGTATAATAAATCACATTACAATTAATATGCTGCCACTATCATATCTAATACAGAGAAGTGAGTTTTTCAAAGTCCCAAACTAGGCACTTCTGCCTTAAGGACAGTTACCATAAAACCAACCAGCTAGACAGCTAACCAACAAGGTTCAAGTTAGAAAAGGTGACTCTGTAACAACCATTTCACTCAATCTAGTCCAGTATTAATATGTACACTTGAAGACACTTTATTAAATCACATCCAATATTACTATAGACTAGAATAAGAGAGGTTCAAGATCAGACACATAAACTGTAAAAGAGAGCATTGTCATCCTCCAAACTAAAAGCATACAAAGATCAGCTCTAGTGATGGACATAAAATGGCATAAAATGACATAAAACGAGCCTCTAGATTGGACAAGATTGGTTTAATGTAGCAACCAGTAGGAGCCCATGAAGAACAAATCATGAGAATGGGAAACGCCAGAGGAGTTGGGGGAGGAACAAGGGGGAACATTACCTGACCTATCATCAAGACGCCTATCAAGAGGAACATTAGAAAAAAGACAGAAACCCAGGCTTTGTGAGAAAATGAGCCCTGATAAACCTCAATTAACCATAACCTTCTTAACTAATATTACATTCTTATGACAGAAAGTTTACCCCATTGTCTCTGAAACATGCCGACCCGCTGGTCACATGGTGACTCTGCATTTCAGTACCTCACAGCAACCCAGGACAGCTGTTTGCTCTCACTGGAAGCATTCACTTCCTTGTTTCCTTCTAAAAGACAGAGAAAATTTGCTTATCTGCTGTGGCAGCCTGGCACAAGGCAAGCACTGCTTAAACGTGGCTGACCCTCGGGCGACTCGCCTATCACTAAGCGCTAATAGCGACACCAGCCAGCCTGCAGAGAATCTTCCAGAGCAAGAGGCGGGGAGCACCCCCGCAGCGCCAGCCAATCGCGAGGCGCCGTGGGAATCTGAGCCAATAATAACTGGGCACTCCCTCTCTGCTCCTATGACTGACAGGCGCCGTGGTCGCTGAGGGAGAAAGGCGGCAGGGACGCCATGGCGGGAGGTTGGAGTACTTCAGGGCTCTGATGGCGGCGAAGAAGGGACCGGCCCTGACCCGCGCACCGCCGTCCGCGCCTCCCTCCACCCCCAACGCCGCAGGGCAGGGAAACTGTGTGAGAAGCCTTTAGGCTGATCCTCCCGGCTTCTCTCCCAGGTTGTCCCATCTGTCGTTACCGTTAAATATGTATCTGTGACTAAAAGTGCTTTTGCCTCTGGGCGCAGTTAGCTCTTACGCTGTCAGTTTGGTTTCAAACAGCATCGTTTGGCTCAAAGTCTGTGAGTGATGAGTGCTCCTGTCAGCAGCAGCCCAGGCTGGTGTCTGGTAGCAGCCCTCAACTGATGTGCAGTAGTTACCTATAGGATATATTTTTAAATATAAGAGGTGGTGCTAGTATTAGGCTATGAGCATGCAAATGAAGATGCAAAGCTCAGAGCATAAACCAGTAGGAAATCCTATAGCTGTACCACCACAGAAATAAACAAGACGTGCGTTGGAAGTCAGGTATTTGAAAGAACGGGAATGTGGATCCACGTTTCATGTGGGGCTGAATTTGCAACTCTTGGGGCTTGATTGTGCTGGTTTTCAGAGCTGTGTCACTGTTCTTTGCTTTTTTAATGACATCAACATGCACAGAAGTTTAAAATCTGATGGAAACTTCCCCACGTATTTAGCTCATACAGCTAGTTACTAATGTCCAGGTAGCACTGTGCATGCCTTTATGAGAAAGTTCAGCATCTTTATTGCTGAGGGTTTTGCCATTCCAAGCCAGGTGCTGCAGCTCCTGGAAGGCCAGTGGGTGCCTGGAGCTCAACAGACCGGGTTCCCCAAAAGGGGATTCCAGTGTCCCTGGATTCTGAGTCACTAAATGCAGTGCAATTTTCCATAAATTATCCCAGGACAAAAAATAACATAGCAGTGCAGATGTTTGTATTTGATATGTGTCCTCTGTACCAGAAACTAAAAGCTAAACCTCAATGCTCTTTTCACTGTTTCTTCACTCACAGTCTTGCATTACCAAAAGGTAAGAGTACATAGCTGCCTGGTAATTCACATCTGAAGTTGGTTCACGCACAAAGAAGTTGGTGGAGTCTGCTTTAGCGGAGTCACCTAGTGATGGCTGCATTCACAAGTAAAAAAATTCATAGCACTTTCTGATTGCAAGAGAATTTCTGTAAGTAATACTTATGGTCTTAGAGTGGCTTGTTATGGGAATCAATACTTTCTGGGAAAGGCACAAATTGTGTCCAACAGTCTAATTCACTTGTTACATAACATGATTTATAAATAAGTCACCAAAAGTCAAATACAAGTACTCTTGAAAAACAAATGAAAAATCAATGAGAGTTTACTTTTGAGGCTTCTTCTAATAATCATGTCAATTAAAATATGAATAAAGATACTGTAGAACAGAACACAAAAGTGAATACTGAGATATATTTTAATTAGCTAAGAGTTGTCACCATTTTAAAGATACAGTTTACTAGACAGAATAAAGAGAGAGAAAAGGGAACTGTAAAATTGGAGCCAGACTAGATAAATTGAGTGATAGCATCCTCACCATTTTTAGAAACTTTTTCCAGTCTCAGGTTTTTCCTTTCTTCTTTTGAATGTGTTTGTCTCACTTTGTCTTGAAAATCAGAACATGATTTTAACAGCAGCAGCAGCTCTAGACTTTATTTAATAAACTGATTCTTTTCAATGAAAAATGCAAGTTAATTCTAGATTTATTAGCATACTAAAGGACTATTAAAAAGGGATTTCTGTTATGAAACATTTATACAGATAAAAGAGTATTCTTACAATGAAATCCTAAGTTAATACTTTACATTCAAAGAACTATCTAACTGATAGTTAAGAACTATCTTCCCTTCTTTCTCTGTTTTCCTAACATATAGTTAAAATTAATTTTACTAGTATTTAGGATGAAGCAATAAAACCATCAATAATTTGTGCTGTAATTAGGCAACACTGCAAGCTTAGGGAAGTTATGGTTTAAGAAACTATGAATTTGGATTTTATGGTTCTATCTATATTTTGTATGGTAGAGGTTAACAACTCTTTATCTGTTAGCTCATATTTCATATGAGAGAAAGAAAATACTTTGTTCTCTGTTTGATAGCAGCAAATTTAAAGACTTTCATTCTAATCTTGTAAGGCTGTAAAAATATTTAATCTTAGCCATAACTTTTTCTGTCTCATTTCCACTCCCTGGGAGAGCTTGATCTTATTAAGGGCAATCTTTTGTAATTTGTATGTTGTAGGCCTTCCTGGAGTTTGCCTCTTAATACTCTAATGAAGTTCTGATTCTGAGTATTGAGGGTGCTTGCCTACAGGACTTCAGGAGGCTCCACACCTTTTAATGGTATTGCAAACACCGTACCCACTACCCACATGTATTAAATCTGTTACAATTTATGATGCTGTAGCATGGCTAGGACTTTTCTTCATTCTTGGGATTTCAGCAGCATATTGATGAGACAGGCAATCTCATCAAAAGCTACAAAAAGATTATTTGTGTCTGAAATTTGTCCACAAATGTAATGAATTCTATTTCTTTTTTTCCTGTGTTATTGCAGTTGTGTCATCATTAGGCCACTCTCTTTTTTTCTCCCTCCTTCTCTCTTCACCACTAAAGATGCATCCTTTTCTTCTACTTATGGAATCCCCCCCAGGCCCTGGCAGGAACTGGACACAGGAGTGGATTTGTGCAGCCATTGCACCTAGTGGGATGACAGCAAGGGATACTATAAGCCAACAGATAAAAAAAAGAAGAAACTGAAATGCAAAACAGATAGGAATGTGAGGAGACGGTTGTGGACCCTGGAGGGATGTACTGACTTCTTAGGGAGCTTTACATGGGGGAAAGGATAGGAAAGTCAGCTAGAAGATTCAGAGCAATGAGATCATGAAAGTGCATAGTATCTGACAGTCTTTTTTAGCGTTTGTAGATCTTTAGCAAATCTAATTTTGATCAACTGTTAATGGGTCAAATTGTGAAATGAGGGATGCTGTGGAGAAATGCATTTTTTGCATGTTGGAAGAAAAAGGCTGAAAGCACTGTGAGAACTCTGGACTTGGGAAATACACTATGGTGATCTCCTACCAGCCATCTCAGACACATAAAATTAGGACCGTGGTTTGTCAAGACACATACGCAAGATCCCTACTCTCCTTTTTTCACCTACAGTGTCATCTTTTTTTTGTTCTGGAGGTATAGCAACAGTATGTGAAATAATTTTAAGATGCCACTATCTGGAAAATATAAACATGTATGCACATACAGCAACTCTATTTGTTAAACAGAAAACAGGAAACTGGTTCTCTCAATGCAGTTATCCAAAGAATATATTACCATTAAATATTACACTCACAAATTACTTGTTTTTCAAGAATTCCCCAAAATTTTCTGCTTCATCATTAAGAAATGTAACCAGTAACCAATTCCAGGGTCCTCTTTCTACAAAACTTTGGTATGCAATGCTTGCTGAAACTTGTTCCGCTCATTTGTAACAATATAGTTTCAAAATAATATCTTAAACCAGAGGAAGAATGGGATGGAGAGGGCATTTTTGCATGTACAGCATAGTTTTAATTAAAATATTTTCTTAACGATATTGAGATACAACAGAGCAGAGACATATCTATTATCTAAAAAAAATAGATTTAAAATTCTTTTTACTTTATATATCTTGCTAAATTCTATGTTTGGATATTTCACTTTGACTACATGCCTAGAGGAAAGTAAAACTGATGCAGCAGCATCATAAGTTGATGCAACAGGATATTTAATATTTGATATTAAAACAGTATTATATGGGCGTAGTTGATTTTGTTTTCTTTCTCTTAATTTTAAAAGAAAACTCTAGTATTTTCTTTTAAAAAATGTAGTATGAGTGTACAAGCATGTCTTAAAAGGCCCAAAGCTCCTAGTCCTCCAGTTATGAGGTGAAAACTGAGTAAGTTGAGTCCCATACTGGATTCTTCCATTACTGACACAGAAGCTTAATATATTAAGGACCAATTATTTTATACTGCTGACCCAGACTTGAGGCTGAGCTCTCTAAAAAGGGAAGCATACATCTGGGACACTGTAGAAGCAAGTGTAAGAATTTTTTCTTGGATTTCACTTGCCGTCAAAGTGAAGTCAATGTAATCCAGCATGGAAAGGGTATAACTTACTTTCTCATTAGTAAGAATTCACATGCCAGCATAGGTGTAAAGAAGGTAGAGATAGGCTGTTGTAGTCATGAGTAAGTTACCGTTGCAAAATTTATAGCAAGAGTAATTGCATAGTTGCAGAATTGTTTAAAATACAAATGTAAATAAATTATTTTTCTCTGATTAAATGATTGTTTCTGGAAAGTGTATAAAGAGTTAGAAAATATCACTGCTTAAGAATGCTAAACATTGAAAGTTATTTTAAAAATAAAAATGGTTTCAAGAATTGCTCTTCCTTTTATTTTCATTTGCATAATGGGTATATAGTCTTCTGAAAGATAATACAGCAGAAGAAGACAAAGCAGAGCTCTGTAACATTCTGTACATTGAGAAATCATGAGATTATGAAGTGCACCAGAGTATCTTGCTGTTTTGGTATTTCATTAAACGTGCATACTGTGAACGAGAATAAAGAATATTTGTTTACTGATATGTATGGAAAAAGCCAGCATAAGCACTATTCTGGATTAATTCCCACCATTGTCCTCAATAATAGATGAAGAAGGAGGTCTCAATTTTATAAGGCAAACAGGATGGTGCTTATTTAGAATACAAACCCTTAATTCATAATGAATTGTCTCTTAATTTAAAAATTAAGATGAGAAACAGACTGGGATCATTATCTAAAATTTTAAAAAACTAAGTTTTTTAATAAAAAATTCAGAGTGGCCATTCTTTTAGTAAGCAATTACAGAACAAACAAAAGTAACTGTACACACACACAGAATCTTTCTGGGAGATAATGACTTTCTGCTCATGTTTAGTTATTCCAGAAATATATCAAGATTCCTTCTGTGTACTCCTTTCCTTGTGAAAAGCATAGATATATTTAGGAGAAGGAAGAAAGAAGCTCATTTGCCACCTAAATGCCTGAAAAGCCAAACGGGAGGGGCTTACGTTCATATTAATAAATAGTGGCATTTTGCAGGACAGTACAGAACTGAATTTGAAAGATTCTATAGGCAAGGATAAAGCAGTGTTATGCATTAGGGGTATGTGAGCAAACAAGAATCAAGTCTAGAAGTAGGTCAAGAAGTGTGAAAATTGCCAGGGATGCAATGAAAGAGGAGATGGCTGTTGTTATTCCAAGCAAGAACAGTGTGAAATAACAAAAGAGAGCAAACTGGACTAATTGCTTTCTCTTCTTTTTCCTCCCTCAACACATGATTCAGTCAGAAGAAACCTAGGTTTCTACTAGTAAAATGGTAAATAAAATTTGGTAACCTAAGGGCAGTGCAGACAAGGATAGAGGAGATGCAACTGCTTGAGTTATCTCACAGGAACAGGTTTCAGATTTTGGGGGGAGAGGAGAAGCTCATAATCTGCCTGCTGAATTCAGCTCTGCATAGATGTGTGGTTTTAATGCTACAGATAAGACAATCACATAGTGACTTAGGATGATAAGTCTTTGCTGTTTTAATACAGGGATCCTAGAAGAGGAAGACAGTATCTCTAAGCATTCAAATGTAAAAATTACTGTTATTATATTAAAAAAATGTAGCTTCAATCTCACTGATAATTACAGTTATTTTTATTTTATCTTTCTAAAAGAAGAAACTTCCTCTCTTTCCTCCATCTTTCCATTGACGTTGAAATTTTTAACAAGAGCAATGCAGTGGGACAAGGATGTATTTTCTTTCACATCTCTGCCAAACTAGTGACTTTGAACTAGTCTGAAGTAACAGCTATGTCTATGCTGATGGGTTAAACCGTGCCAGGACATGGACAGTGTCCCAGCACTGAAACTTGATAATTTCTGCCATTAAATCATTAAAATGATCTGGTCCCTAGAATGCTTCCTACCTGGGACAACTAGTGTGCTTTCAAACACTTTGGAGGTACAGTTCAGGAGTCACCATGGCCAGGCGACATTTCTGTTACAACTATGTTAAGTATTGCTGTGACTTTTATATTTCTAGGGACTGATATTTTCACAGAAATTAAGTCTGCAGTGCATTTTTCTCATCTGCAGGTTAGAGACAGAAAAATATAACAAAGATACCCTGATATACCCTTGCTCAATAAAACTTGACTATGTGTATTCTGCTTATCTGCCAGTTTGGAAACAGAAGGAAAAGTTTGGGTTTGAAAATCCAGTATATCATAAGGAAGAGGAAAAAAAAAAAAAATCATGCGTCTGACAGTAACAGTGATTCAAAAAATAAGAGAAGATTTAGACAATTGTCATAAGGAGGAGATATATTCAGTAAGGACAGAGGAGGAAAGCCTAAAATTTTGCAGAAGTCTGGGTTTTCTTACTAGCATACATGAGATTCAGTACACTTGAAATGGATCAAAATGAGTATTATATCAAACTTAACCCTTGTATATTAATTACTCAACCAGTGGTTGTCTTAGTTCACTTCTTGATTTGTTCTTCATACTGCTGGAAGCTCTGGTTACTTTTATAATTTCTCCCCAGCCTTTTCTGCCAAAAAGATGGTTTTTTACTGCTAAAAGATCACGCTAAAAAGCTTGTCTTTACAGATCCTTTCCTTCCTCTCAGTCAGCTACAGGTCAGTATTCCATAGAACAAACTCACAAGAGTTACTTAGCTCCCTTAATGAAATGCAAACAGATACTAGTAGAACTAGTGTGTATTTTTTAATAGACAAATATTTAGTGGAGAAAACCTGACAGTCTGGAAGGTGGGAATTGTAAATCATTTGGGAATACAGCCAAAGCAAAAGAAGTAATATAAAGCTGGGAACTTGGGAGCTACAGGTGTATATAATGAAGGCTAAGGAGAAAAAGGAACTGAGTTTCTACAGAGTCATATATACTGTCAGAAGGTGTATTTAGCCTACTGTTTGTAATTGCTCTTATTAATGAAATTGACATATTTAAAGCATGTAAAAACCAGCATCTCAGTTATTGTTCATTCCTCAAGCATGGCACAACTATTAAAACATGACTAAAAGCATATGTCTACAGCCAGAGGAGACTGGGAATGTTGCCTAGGTAATAAAAGCACTTTAGTTTTGGGAAAATTAAAATGCCAGACTCTTTGATGTGCCTTTTGTGTCTTTCCCCTGTGTGCACACATGCAGAATGTACATTGTTGTTGTCTGTAGCACCAGGACTTTCCCCTGCAGATGCTTTCCAGGCTTGGACTTCTTTAGTACATTTTAGTTCATTTAGTGACAGTCATCCCAGATGGATAGCTAACCAGAAAGCGGCAACAGAGTAAACCAGAAAGTGTATTGTGTTTTGCTGTGCTGCACAAAATACACAGTTCTTTCTCTTAGGAAAAAAAAAAAGAAAAAAAAAATATTGAAACTGTCAATTTCTTATACTATACATGTATTTTAGGACTAAGTTAATTTTAAGATTAACATAGAATCTTAGAATGGTTTGGGTTGAAAGGGACCTCAAAGATCATCTAGTTCCAATCCTCCTGCCATGGGTTGAAACATTTCTCAGCTGATTTTTAAAATACTGCATATATTCTATTCGTGTCTTCAAACATGAAAATCAGAAATCATCTTATAACATGAATCTTACATGAGAAATTGCTAACACTTTTGCAGATCCCAAAACTGTTCTACGAAGACAGTAAAGTGCAGATACTTGTTTCAAAGTTTTCAGACATAACATTGCAAGAATGTGCATGAGACGAGGGAAGTATATAGTATCAGTAGGTATCAGAGTTATTCGTTTTAGGAATGTCTTATACAGTTGTGCTGTAATTAAGGTAGAGTAGTATATGTACTCATAAACTATAAGAAAGCAGATGAGTTGAAAACTTGCAATCCTCCATTGACAGTTTGTTGGGGTTTTTTTCTTCATTATTTCCGTATCTCAGTGATTGCATTTGAGTGAAACTGGAATAGCAAGGTTCTTGAATGCTACTAAGCACTTGATGCATCGATAAATAGATATATTAAGAAAAAAAAAAAGTCTTTGTCCTTAGTACTCAGAATCAAGAAACTGGAAATACCTCCTTCCTAGGCTTCTATTTCATATCACTAACTGAACAACATCGAGATAGATGTGACACTGAGATATAAGTCAAGTTTGTCACACAGTGAAGCTACCTAAAGCATCTAGTCATTCACCTTTAAAAGAAAATGCACTTTTTTTGATGTCTGCCAGTGCAGTGCAAACAACTAGCTGGTTCCTTCATGGTTCAGTTCAGTTCCATAGTATATCTCTGCCAGCAGGCAGATTGCCAGTAAGAACTGTCTAAATTTAGTCTCCTTGCTCTGATATCTTCTAGGGCTTGGGACAATAAGCAGAATTATTTTGAAGTGTGAATGCCGAGTTTGATTTATTTTTGCCACATGTGAACTGGTATGAGATGCACTGTTATGGACCAGTAAGAGTTAAATTATTTTGATCACTTGGTACATTTTGTCCAGCTCTGTTAAATGGACCACTGATTTTCTAGCGGGCACAAAACCAGACAAACATATGGAGAACATTTATAAGCAATCAGTACACTTACACATAATTTGAGTATCTCAGCTGACTAATGAGGGACAGACTTAAAACCAGAGATTTCCAAGCTGTTGTCCATACTGAGATCAAAACCTGCTGTTTCAGAAGACTTGTCCTTTATTAATGTATTGGCCCAAGTAACTTAAAAACAACCATGTGTTCATATGTTTCTTAGGGTCCATAAGATTCAGACTCAGTTGTTAATTTATATCAGGACTATATTTTGACATTAATTTCTCAATTGTCCTCACTTAACTCACATCACAGAGTGGTCTCAGCACACACAAAGAAAGCAAGCTGTGCTTCAAGAGCACACCTAATGCTCTCCAACCGGTAATGAGTATTTAGTCCACAGGACTATGCTCACTATGCTAGAACTAGTCCAAAATAGCAAGCCCCTGACTCAAAACATGTATATTGTTTGCAGCCATGCCTCAGCTCCAGTTGTTTCATTCTGCTTCGGTTGGTCTGCATTACTTTCTAATGTAGCAACACCCTTTGCTCAGGTGCGCTATGAAACATGAGTGAAAAAGACAACATTTTTCCTCTCTCCGTTTCTGAAGTCTGTACGCTGATTAACACTTACTGTATTTATATGGAAAGTTACCTCATTATGTGAGTCAATCCCACAGTGATTACTACACACTTTCAGTAAAGTACCTATATATAACTAAATTTAGGAAGGTCCATTTACAGAATAATTTTAGTTTAAGTAAGAAAAGCATAGAAATGTGATCTAATGTTGTCTGTAATGTGTCATTAGTAAGTAAAAGTCTGATCCTATTCTGACACAAGTCAATCTTCAATGGTTTTTACTCTAAGATTGGACCAGAAGAACCTGAGCTTCCTATCCTTGTACACTCATTTACACTCAAGTGAAGTTGAAGTGTTGTTAAATATATTACTGCTGCATTTTCGTACGGGGATATTTTAGTGTCACTTTCTCTCAATATAATTTTCTCCATCTAAGTGAACAGATGTGAACCACCTTTTGATCAATTCTTAATGTATAATCTGTTCAATGCAATTCTATTATTTATTTTTTCTATACCTTTACACCATTCTCATATAAATTTATATGCTGATATAAATTTATATGCTGTTATGCTGCACGTGTTAATGTACAGGTACTTCAGATGGGCACCCAATTGTGCTCATTTGTCAGAACAATGCAATAGTTTCTTCCATAACGCTGTCCTCTTGGCACCTTGTTATCAGCACCAGCTATGTAACCAGTTGTTGACCAACAGGATTTATCCAGAACTCCTCACGCCCCTTCTCTGACTGGAAAGACTGGGGAGAAAACCATCAGGGCCTCCATGCTCTTTATCATGCTCCTGGAGACATGCAGTCATCTGTGGTATGTTCCAGGTCTGCAGTAGCCACATCACTGGTATTTACATGGAAGAGCAGAAAGAGGTGACAGTCCCAGGGCTGGACAAACCTTGGTAGTCTTGCCCCAATACCCTAAATCCAAGCCCTTGGAAAGCAGCAATCCTCCCTAGACAGCAGCTAACATTGGCAGATAGGGGGGCTCGATCCTCAGCAGGGAGTCTCCCACTACTGTCGCTTGCTGCTGCTTTGTAGTGCTGCTCAGGCTCAGCTGGCTTGGACACTTCATTGGCAGAACTCCCAGCCCCTTATCTGCTACCAGGGCAGTGAACCTGTTCTGTATATTCAGTAAATAAAAAAGGCAATAAAATTCATCAATTCTTTCCAAGTTTCATTGCTTCTTGGTTTCACCTCAAGGGGAGTTCAGATGAAATTCTCTGATATGTTCTTTTTTTTTTTGTTCCCACTAGAAAAAGTCTAGTAATTCCTTAATAAAAAACATTGTATTAATTTGTATTTCCCCAACTGGAAGAACAACCATCTGAAAAAATGGGATAAAACATCAGTGGAATGCAAAGAAGTACTTTATGTCTCCTTTCGTATCTCAGTCATTCATGCTCCTCTCCAGACACTCCATGGTTCCATTGAGCATGTATGAATGAGTGTGAAAACCAGACATGAAGTTCAATATGTGACACAGGGAAACCACAGTGGTATTTATACTTTAGACTACATTATATATCTTTATTATGAAAATGGGAATTAAAAATTGTGGGACTTTAAATCTTACCATCATATCAAGCATTTTTGTCATTTGACTGGAAGAAAGAGTCAGCAGCAGACATTTAATAACTTTTCCAGATGTGCTTAAGTTATCATTGACAGAATAGAGACATCTGAATTATTCCTATGGGATTTCTTTCTGTGTTGCAAAATCTCATCTTGGCAGGATGTTACTCAGCAGATGATAAGTTCTAAGAGCAAAAGTGTCCAGTATTACATATGCAGCACTAGTGAGATGAAAAAATGTTATGTTTAATTTTTGCATTAAAAATGACCATAGTTATTTCAGTGAGGTAGTGCTTATCTCAAAATATAAGGATCAGGTTCATGATACACAGATGCTGCAAGTAATCAGTAACTGGCAAAATCAGAAGTCAAGTCATGGACTACAGATGAAAGAACACAGGTGTAAAGCATTCAGAAAGGATTCTTAAAACACAAATTGTTTTAAAACACAAATATGCAACTTAAAATCTCCTGTGAGGAACAAGAAAAGCAAGTAAAATGAGATTGTGAAATGAACAAATAAGGTGATTTTTTTAATGCTTGAAGAAATTGAGTGAAGCTGTTTGTTTTACAAACTTCTGAGATCAATCACAGGCATAAGGTTTTTATCCAACTACTGACCACATTGGATTACTGATGCATACTGTTGGTAGAACTTAATCCTGCTGTAAGAGTGAAAATAGATTAAAGCCATAATAATTTATAACAAAGTCTTTACAAACTGACTGCTTGGTGCTAATTCTTAACTTTTAATATCCTTCTATGAAAATAATATTTTTGCATATAATAGTAAATATTTTACAGTATTATTTGACTGAATAATTGTAACTTAACAATTTAGCTATTCAGATGTATTACTTTTGATATAGATACCATTTGCGATTGTGATGAAAATTGCAATTGCGGAAAGGTAAATTCATTTTTATAATTTTATGCTGCAGAATGTGTAGGTGCTTCTCAGAAACAGATGAAGCATCATGGTATCCTCTTGTGCTGAAAACTTCTAAGGACAAAATGGGAGAAATGGAACCAGGAATCAGTTATTATCTAGTTATATGCACATACACTAGTGACCAGAACACAGCCACCCTGTTTTGGTTGCTGAAAATGCTTAAAAAACAAAATGTCCCAGGCAATTTGGTCTTAAAGCTAGGGAACAAGCTCTGACATTGTTCAATTTACTATTTTAGAAGTCAGTCTATATTAAGATGGTGAAGTTTTTGTTTCAAGTAATCTGTTTTGCCTATAAATAGAAACATACTTCTATACCAATGAACCTGGAAAACAGTACTAGACTAAAATATGAGGGATATGATGTCTGACTGGAACAGAATTAATCTGGGAGGAAACAGTTTATTGAGAAATTATGGGAATTTCTGGCTGGTGTTGAAGCTGTACTGAAACAAACATAAGGTGGCATTTATGCAATATATCAACTCTTTGCCTTAGTATAAACAGATTCAGGAATTATTCAAAATGTTAGTAGAGAACTCTAAAGAAGTTCTGACTGGGTGTATGTGCGAGTGTATCGCTACACAGGGCTGCAAAGAGCCCTTACACTGGACCACTAAATGGCAGTGGAAAACAAGTATGAAGGCAGAACTTGAAGTGATAAGGGAGAGTAATGAGGACAAAATAAGAGGCTATCACAATTATTTTAAAAGGAAATGTTTGGTCAAGAGTTTTGATTTCAATCCAACCCAAATCTGATGTAATCTATTTTCACAATCTCCTAATAGTCCTATAGAAAACAATTAGTATGATTACTCACTGAATGAATATAATGTTTCCCTAGTGCTATCAGAGTCAGTTCTTTTATAAAAGAATAAGCTATTAGGAATTAATCTTGAAAATTACTTTTTCTGGGAAATATCTCAGCATATTTCAAGTTTTTATGGGATCCAACTATAACAGAGTATATACAACCAGAATATATCTTTAATATAGTTTGGTTTTAAAAGTTGTCTCTGAAAGAGGATAGGTAAGATACAGAAATAAAAACAACTGGCTCTTATGACAAGTAATTCACTGCCAAATGTATGTATAGGACCTGCTAAATTGTCAGGAATCTTCTTCAGCTCCCTCTTTTCCATTGTTACAAGAGAAATAGGCTAAGGGACAAATTATAATGAATAAATAAATAAAAAACCCCAGCTAATTTAAAAATATTTAAGGGGACATCTTCTCTACTTTTTTGGAACTATATCTGCCAAAATATAAAATTTGCCTGGCAGGACTTGGTTATGATCCCTATTAGTTACTTTTAAAAGGAATTCCATTTTTATTGATATTGTTGCTTATCTGATACTACAATGTAGCAGAAATAGTATTTCCAGGCTTCCATCTAACATTTACTGTCATGTAGCAGAAATCCACGTGCATTTATTGCCTTTCTTTTTCCACTCATTGCTGACCTTGCTGTAGAATACAGAATCATCACTGACTCTAATACATTAGAAAAATATTAGTTAGGTAATAAAAGGAAATGTGTTGCAGCATTAGTCTTGAGAGCCCATGGAATCTTTTTTGCTCAGTCTGGCTGAGTGAAATAAATTCAGAGAGAGAAGACAGAAGTAACTTTCTGTATTACTATGCAAAAAATCATCACTGCTGTTTTCAGAAAAAGCTTTTAGCAGCAATGGACTTCATGAGGTAAATTTCAGACTCACACACTTTTTCAGCAATTGCGTGGCTTAACTCTAAGCATCATTTTGAACATTTGAGGGTACATGCTGAGCATGTATGGAGTAAAACAATATTGCTTAGACTGGCTGACATAATTTACTTTGTAGCAACATCAGTGGCAAAACAAATGTATTGGCGCATATATATCTCTCTCTCCTAACGTGCATCTCCTAAAACCTCCATGGCATACCATTTATGTAAATTGTATACATTGAAAAGCAAATAATATGTAATATAATGTAACAAAGCTACATGAATTCTGCTATATTTTCATGAAACTTCAAATGACTATGGCTACACCTACACTAGCAATCAGTAATAGGAACAAAACTCTGAAAACTTTTGGTACTGGGGAACCAACATATACACTACCTGGGTTCTGAGGTTTTTACTTTAAAATAGTTTTTATCTATCTCAACCCACAGACTGGAAGTCAGTGATTGGAGCCCATTATATGCATGTGTGGAGAGGATTTTCTGGTTTAGTTTAATCCAAGGGAAATCCTGTTTTCATCATCCAAGTCTTCTCCAAAATGCAAATTATATGTGGTAGGTGGGTACAGCTGGGAGATTTGCTTCAGAAGTGTTCTTGTGATGATACAAAATAAATGCTAATGTAAACATATCCTACAAGACACTTTAAAGGATTTGGGCTTTTTTTCTTGTTCATTTATACTCTTGACTTACAAGATGGAAACAAGTAGAAATCATTTGCTTTAAAGAAAAAATCATTTAGTAACACTGTAGCACAGAAGGAAGAAGAAGAAAAAAAAAAGTGGACAGGACAAACATTTGTCCAAAGAGCAATTTGGTGTAAAAGAACTGAGTTGGTCTCAAATTAGCTAAGGCTGAATCCACCACTTATGAATGCAATTCAGAACTGTGAGCAAGAACTTTTTCCAGTGAAGCAAACAAGTTGGATTTGCGTTTGTTCTAAATTACTGAACTAAAGCAGAGAACTATTAAACAGTTTGCCCAGTGTTAAACAAGCCATTTCAGAAGCCTCTTAAGATAATATGAGCAGCTGTATTTCTAGAATCTCTCTTGTGATCACACCTTTCAGGAAGAAACATTCTGAAATTTTATGTCTAATTAAAGCATTTTCTATGCTTTAAAGCAATTTTCTGTGCTAAAAGATGAGATACAATTGTGTGAATTAGTGATTAGTGTGCATGTGGAAAGTATTACTTATGAGAAATATTCTGGAATAATTTATTTTTATATGATATAAATCCCTCTTCTTAAAGTCCATCAATCACATGCTAGGCACCTTGACGTATTTTTATCACAGTATAGACTTGGTAACATTAAATAATCAGTTATCTGACTACATGTGAGACTAACCTCTCATAAAACACTTGAGTTATTCCATGCCTTTAGCTCTCCCCCCAAAACGTGACACCTTTTACAGCCTGTATGGCGCATGACCAACTTTGGATACTTTTGGTCAGTTAAGGAGAACTTACAGATCCTGAAATTGAGAATTAAATTTCCAGCTGGTGGCATAGCTTTTTGTTACAAGAGACAGTGCTGAGTGGATAGTCTGAGAGAAACTACAGGAATACGTAACAATGAGAGAAACTAATCTACTTGGCTGTCAACACCAAACACCACAAGGTCTTTCTAGTTTATAGGTATTAATTTAAGTCTGCACAGACAGACTGTGAAAATTCTGGATAACTGGATTCTGCAAATTATATTTCTTAATAAATAGGTTATTGCATTCTCCACTGTTGAATCAGGTTAAATGTATAGGATTTTATTTTATTTTATTTTTTGAGAAAAAGATCTTATCTAATCTGGTAAAAACATCTGTTAATCACATGGTCTGGAAATAACCTTTCTATGTAAGTGCTGTGCAGTAAAACAGTATCACAATCAAAGGGAGAGGCAGAGGCAGTCAACACAACAAAATTCATCATAGATTTTGACTGGATACATGGCATACGGTATATCAGAATTGGGTATGCAAACAAAGAGAAGGTTTTCAGCATGGAGAAAGGTAATAATTCAATATGATGGTTTAGCAATGTCAGTAAACAGTGATACAGTGAAATCTGCATATGACAACAGCTTAGTAAGGACTTAGATTAATCAGCAACACAGTAATAGCTATGAGTCAATGTTTATTAACTATTGTTGATAAATAATGCTTCAAATTATTTAAGCTCAACATAATGTATTAAGTATGCTTTTTCTTGCTATGAAAATCTGTTGTTCTCACTAGTGAGATTAGAACAGTATGATGGAATTGAGAAAGGTCTTCTAGTGAGATTCCCCAGAACTTATTTTTTTTTTACTAAGAGCTTTTAAACAATGTAAAAAAAAAAATATTATCTGTGAAGAAAAAGAATGGTAGCATCCTTCACTAAATAGAGTTTTTCCAGACGCGCTTTCTGTATGCGTGCTACTCTAGGTACGTACTCAGCCATAAAAAAAGTCTCATGTCAGGTCTCATGTACAGCACTATCTGTTAGTGCCCATTCTTGGATGCCTTTACAACTACTTAGTCAAGGTGAAAGGATGTCAGAAGCTTGGCTTTTCACTTGCAGCTTTTCAGTCAGAATCCCTGGAACAGGATTTTAAAATCTAAAGGAGGGTAGATCACAGAACTTGCAACTAACTAAAAAGACAACCAGGGTAACCATTCTTCCTTTGAGCTATTTTCCATGCCAAGTGCACCTAGTTTTTGCAAGCCTGAAGGTAGTTCTAAATAGAGGTTAGCAGCTAGAGAGACCTACTATAATTAGCAAATGACCTGCTAGTCTGTGGATTACAAAATAAGCAGATAAATGAAGTTATTGGTTCTACATGTTTCATGTGAAATATCTCACATTTTATCATATGAAAAAGAACAGGCTGTTCTTTATTCCTTCAGACCTTATTTTGTTACAGAAGAGACACCATAGTCTAATTTATAATTGATGGAGTAGAAGTAACATTCAAATTTTATCTAGAAATACAAACAGATTGAGTCAGGTACAAAACTATTTCATATTCCTTAAACCAAGGAGCCAACCCCTCCCACTAGATGGAGAAAATTGTTTTGTTTCACCTGTGCAGAATTTCTTTTCAGAGTGAAAATACTGTAAAGCTTGCAAGGCTGTGTGAAGTGAAATGAACGTAGCATAAAAGGATCTTTGACTGCAGCTTCGGGTGGAATTTGTCTTTATGGCATAACTGTCCAATGTAGCAACACAAAGCTTTGGGTGTTTTCAGGGTCTGAGAAATAATATAGGTTCTTGTTTCCCAAGGAAACTTTCTGAAGTCAATGGGAGCATTCCTAGAATCAGCACTTGCAAATATGACAGTCCAGCCGTATGCTTATAAATATATTTTCCCTCAAATATACGCTGCAAAGTAAATACTTTTATAAAACTTAAAGGACATTTGTGAAAAACATTTTGTTTCTATTTTTATTCTATTCTACTACTGAAACACTATCACCTGTCTCTCTCAATTCACTCTGCAAACAGACCTGCATTTGCCTTGTCTATCCAAGCCAATCCTTTGGAATGGGAAAAATACCTTGCTGTATAGTCATTTTTATATTTTCCCCTCTTACTACCACCTCAGTTCTTTGCTTGAGAATATAAAATTTTCACTATAAAAGTTTCTGTCTTGAACCAATCTTGTACCAAAAATGGGCAACACTATGTCTAAAGCCTGGATATGATTTTGGAAAAAGTCAACCAAAGATGACAATCAAAAGACCATTAGACAAGTAGCCGAGGGGCAGCAAGGTATCGATAAATCTAATAGGGTTCTTAAGCTTCAGAAAGAGAACAGTCAGCTGCTTTTAGGGTGCCCAAATAGGAATCTCCCTGCTGACCACCGTACAGTAATTGGCACAGCTGGCAGTACAGGATCAACAAATCATATTGCCAGGGAAGGATTACCAGAAGACTTGATTTTGTCTGATTATCAGTTTATTGTAACAGCACCCAGCAGTGCCTCTAAAGTTAAGGGTCAGATGCTTTTCCATTTATGAAGTTTTTGGAGAACAGTTCATAATAAAGGCAAATTTACTTACAGTGGAAACTTGATATCCTTGGGTAAGATCTCTTCTTTCATAAAAACAGAAAACAGATGGAATCCATTTTTATAAATGGGAATATTTCATAGGAAATGGATAAAAAGATAAGCAAACCTGAGGTCAGAGGTTATTTTAGATCCTAGCTTTTTTCCCTCCTTTAATACCATACTTGTAAAGAAGATAATCATAAAATTCCAGACAGGCTTTTTGTTTGTTTGGGGTTTTTTTGGTTTTTGGTTGTTGTTGTTTTTTTTTTTTTGGGGGGGGGGGGTTTCTTTGGTTTTTTTCATAAAGAAAGTAAAAGATTTGCTTGGGAAGTGGTTAATAGACATCAAATGTCTGCCACTACACAAAAAGCTGACCCTGGAATTAAAATATACTTGGCTGGTGGAGCTCTGAAGTCAACAACCATTTTTCTGTCAGCTACAGTGGGAGCAGAGCAAGGCCAGGGCTGAGTGCTTTTCAGAAACTACTGCAAATACATGTAGCATCTGCTCACATTTAAAAGTGAAAAACATCTACTATATGGATGACAGAAAATGGCTTCCTTATCAAAACCCATCCATGTAATGATCTGGATCCATTAGATTTATTTTATATAAAAATGTATGCTCAGAGTAAAAAGCAGGAGTTGCAAAATCATATACACTCAAAACTTAGGAAATGCCAGAATTAAGGTTGGGGGGGTGGGGGTGTATGATTCATTAGATTTAGCCCCTCTCCACCTAAATACCATGAAAGAGTCTTTATCTACATGGATTAAATAATTTTCCATCACTTCATTCAGTGCATAAGAGAGCATGAGGAAACCGGTCTGCTCTAGAGGTGCAATAAAGGGAAATATATTTGTTTCTGTTCACTTGTACTTAGAATAAAGAAAGAAACCCGAAAACAAGAGTTAGTTTTATGGTTTCAGTTGAATGTTGCCCTAAGGAAATTAAAATAAATCATACTTTACCTGAAGTTGGTTTAGCCTAGCAAGTATGTTTTTATAGGTAGATATGATTCCCTCCTTTTCTTTCTTTCTGAATTTTCAGCTTAAGGTGTGATTTTCAGAACTACTGAATACTCAACACCTGCAAATGAAGCCAATAGGAGCTGTGTTTTCAAATAAAAAGTAAATATTTGCAAGATAGTTGTCTTCTTTGATGACAAATGTCACAAAAATGCATCATGAGAAAATGAGCAATGCTGTTCTCAGAACAGGGTGTAGATGAGGCTTAAAAATTCCTGCTCAGAATCATCTGGCTTGACTTTAGAGACGGTAACTTATTGCAATAAAAATTGGGATCTGAAATTACAGTCTGAGCGCTCCTTTTCAGTAACTGTCCTGATGCTCAGACTTATCCCACAGCAAATGGATTAGTTCATCATCCTTTTACTGAAAAATAGATTTAATCTTATTTCTTGTGTGCTGCATGATAAAAACATGTATGTGGCAGTTTTCAAAGACTGATTGATGACCTATACATTTCACCATTTAACGTATTTCAGAGTAATTTCCTTGTTGATCCATACCCTTCCATGACCACCTGCTCTATAAATCTACTAAATATAGACAATTTACTGTATCCACTTCTATGCAGCTAAATCCTCTCGTGTAGAATTCTCTTCCTTATGAGTCAATGAAGTCTCTGTAGTCCCAAGTCTTTTAATGCTTTTGAAGGTACAAACATGTCATATCCCACCTCAAACAAAATGTTATTCTCTATATCATGCAAAAATTGAATTTAGGGTTATGCTTTCCACAAACAGGCCACAGTTCTCCAGCCCGTTCCTTATGTTGTGAAGTTCTTCATTTCTTTCCCTGCTGTTGCCGATTTTCTCTGTCCAGCCTCCTCACTGCTGGCAGAACCTACAGCACACCATCTAGGACCACCTTCCTGTATCTTTATCACATTGATTTGCCATCTGTTCACAAGTCTCATTGGAAAGCCCATCTTTAACTTCCTCTTAATCTCCCTTCCTCCACTTTCTAAAAGTTTTATTCTGTTCTGTAGAGTATTTCAAATTCAGTTCATGAAAAAGACAATAGAAGGCTTTCACTCCTATGGTATTTACTGTCATTGTTGTTTAAAGCTAAGAAATTTCATGTGTCTGCAATTTCTTTCAAAAAGCCAACTTAAAACATTTAAAAATAATGTAATAAATAAAACAAATAAATAGAAAGTTGATGCTTGTTTGCTGACTTCAAGTTTCAATTAGATGAGTAAGGTGTAAGACATCATAATCACTTTATCCAAGCAATGTATAATTCCACAGATCAATATTAAGGACATTATCCTAAGTCAGTAAATCAATAGTTAATTTTGTGCAGTCCAATGTCTTTGACTCAACTGGACTTATTAGAGCACAAAGAAGTACATCCCATGACAACTAAGTTTTCAGTCTGTGTACTGCTTTATCTACTAGCTCTGTAGTACAAGTCAAAGGAGGGAGTTACTTCACTAGATCTTTTTCAAAAAACTTTTATTGAAGGACTATGAAGACACTGTTCATTTTTTAAACTAAATATAGCTGGAAGATTAAATATATCAGGGGTGGCAAATCAAATCTTCAGGGCAGCACAGTGAGTTGTATTAGCAGTAGTAGTTTGCAGATCTACTACAGTGGTTGCTAGTTTAAGTGAACCCCAGCTGCTGCATAGTTCTTTTTTGGGATGCATAATTGGTAATCTGAAACTGATTTGTCAAACAGCACATTCATAATTCCAGCACCTGGATTCTCTCACTGAAGTCAGTGCTTAAGTTTAAGACACATACAACTCAACTTGAATTTATGTGACCTGGGAACTGTTGAGAGCTTATTGCTTGTTATATACTGTATGCCATTCATGGTGCGGTCTGACCTTTAGTTAAACCAAAGTACTGTTTCAGACCAATTTCAGTGGCAGAGCTTGTTTACTTTATTGAGACCTTAGAGAATTTCCACTCCCACAGAAATCTGCAAATTTTTCATTGATGTAGGCTTATCTAGTCTTTATTCTCATTTCAAGGGTCAGACCACCTGCTATCATCGGCTAGGAAGCAGAGCCTCCTGAGGCTCAGTTACTTCATCATATTTTGAGTGTCTCTGGTATGTTCTGAAATAAATTGTAAGTTTTGGAGATGATTCTTTTTCTTCTCCCTATTTAGCAGAAAGTACAGAAGATTCTGTTTTAAATGGAAATTAAGGCCGGATGACAAATTTAGGAAATTATCTTAGGTTAATCCAAAGACCTGACTAATTTCAAGTAACATAAACTGTGAACAGTTAACTACTACTTTGTACCTTAATTAATCCTCCTTTCACAAGTTATGTAATGAGCTAACCTACTTGTGGGTTATGCTCCTGAAATATGATCCATGAAACAGACTTCCTGACTGTTAACTCTGAATATTTTTTCTGTAAAAAAAAATAATAAAATTTAATAGTACTGTCTTTCCATCCTTCATATAAACCTTCCCTACAACCCAAAATGTAAGGGCCTAAAAAACCTGAATTACTGAAATTCACCTTGTTATGAGTCCTTTTTTTCCTGCCGCTTTAAAAAAAGAAACAGAACAACTAATCATTGCTTCTTTAGGTTCAAATTGACAGTATCTTCTGTTACTGTATTGGAGAACTCATTTCCATAACATTACGTTTTATTGAAAGGGAAATAACCGTTTTAAATCAAGTAGTGATAGAGAGTTAACCATAAGGAGTATACAGGATTGCAATAAAAGCACTATTATACAACTATAACTTCACCTACAGTTTATATTTTTTAATTTACTATGTACTAAGTACACAGAAATAACAGCTTCCAGAAACAGAGCTCTGAAGAAACATCTATTACAATTTCCTGCATGGATATCCATATACACTAAAGACGGGCAACTAGTGTCAGACCAACCTTCCCAGCATCAATGTCATTTTTCAATATCTTAAGTTTTTATAGTCAGACTACAAAACAAGATGACAATTCTGGTTGAGCTGACCAATGATTAAGAATATATAGGATATACATCTGTTCTAACAGTACTAGAAGTATGACCAGCTTTTAATTTTTCCTGTCCTAGGTGACCTAATGAAGGAAGTGTCTACTCTAATTGGTTCCTCTTAGTCATGTATCAGATTAGTTGCAATAGCTAAAATTACTTCTTTCATGATGCTTCCATAGAAAAGCACTTTATAACTTGTCACATATTGTTTAAGATAGATCAAAGTTGATATGTTGGTAAGATGACTTTTCTATTGTTTAAAAATCATCCATTAATTCTGTAAGTGTGGTTGTCACTACTTAACACTATTTTCTTAACATCGTGTGTGGTTAATGTAATGCCCAGCCATCTCACTATATGAACAAATTTGGGAACTGAATAAACAATGGATGTCCCAAATTTTATCTGAGCAAATCAGATAAAACAATTGAGTCCTCAGTTAGTTACAACCATTTGCCCTTAAATTTTGGCATACAGTCTTGGAGCACTCCACTGTTAGAATCGTGAGAATACAATTGCTACGTCCCCACTCCTCTCTATAGTTAGTTAAGCAAAACACTTTGTGTTTTTATCCTTCTTGCTGCTGCTCACTATGTGTCTTACACTAGCATTGGAAATACTTTTTGGGAGGGAATTTTATGGTATTGAGAATCTTCATCATAAAGAAACCTTAAAACTCTGAATATGCCACCCAGAAAGAAAGACTAATCCCTTCTGGTGCAGTAGCATATGTTACAGTCATTTAGAAGCTTTGGTTGTATCAGAATGAAGGAGACCATGTCCTTGGTGGGACTGGCCAATATAAACACCTTATATAAATATATAGACAGATTTTTAAAGACCTTTTAAACCATCAGGAGCTGCATCACAAACCCAGCTTTTGTGATTTCCCGCTGTCAAGTTTAACCAAAATCCTTTTGTAGAAATCTGTTCTTTAGTAGGTCTGGCTGTTATGGAGTTAATTTTCTTCATAGCAGCCCATATGGTGCTATGTTTTGGATTTGTGACCAAAACATTGTTGATAAGACACCAACATTTTAGCTATTGCTGAACAGTACTTACACAGCATCAAGGCCTTTTCTTTTTTCCCCGCTCTACCGCCTCAGCAAGTAGGCTGGGGGTGTGCAATAAGCTAGGAGAGGAAACAACCAGGACAGCTGACCCAAACTGACCAAAATAGATATTCCATGCTATGTAACATCATGCTCACTAATAAGAAAGGAGGGGAGGTGGGTTTTGGGTGGGTGGCCATTGCTTGAAATCTGGCTGGACATTGGTGTACATGTGGAAGGTGGCAAGTGACTGCCTTTGCATCACTTGATTTGTTTTCTTTCTTTCCTTCTTCATCTCCTTTCCTTTGCTTTTAAACTATCTCAACCCATAAGTTTTCTTGCTTTTGCTCTTCCTATTCTCTCCCCCATCCCATGGAGAGGATAGAGGAGAAGATAGGCTGTGTGCTGCTTAGCTGAGAGCTGGGGTCAACCCATCACACAAGTGTCATTTTTTGTGCCTCTTTTTGCTGATGCACTGTTTAGAAAACATGGTTATCTCATTGTAAGGCTCTATGTTATGCTACATTACCAACACCAAAGAGGAAGATGATGTACTAAAGTGCTGTTCCGGCAATGCTAATTGTCTCATTTTGACCTGGAGAAATGCATCAAAGGTATTTGAGCTGTTGGTCCACAATTAATTATTCTTGAGCCACCAGAGGGTCTAATATGACTGACAGCGGCTTGTGCTGGTATATAGTAGCTCTTGGGTGACTGGAATTCTCAGGTGCAGCAGAAAGCCTCCTTAAGCTGATGTAGTTGTGTCATTCAGCTGTGTACTTCACCTACCCCAGTCTCATCCCATGGTCCAATTGTTTAATGTCACCTGCTGCCTGGAGAGCCAAGGTAAAGCTGTGAAGTATATGTTGCAATTAGAGTGTATATTGGAATTCTTTCTCACATTAAGATCTTTGGTCCTTGACTTGTATTATAAAGCTACTGTAATATATCTTTTGAAGGAAATTTTATTTGATGGAGAAATTATGAAACTCCTGAGATCTCCATCTGTTTTTAAGTCTTCTTTGATTATGCCTCAGTTCCTCCCCATTCCCCAGTTTATTACCTTTTAGAGGAGGAGGAGACCCTTTAAATATTAAAAATTCCTTCTCTAGGGGATTTTTATCTCAATATCTGTTCTTTTACAGCTGTTCTGGCTGAAGAAGAGGAGGAAATGGGTCTTATTCCATTTTCATGAATGTATGTTAATTCATTAATCCTCTTTGTATCTATTGCTGAGGAATCTTGGCGTATAAAACTGCATCATTTGATGTGGAAGAAATTCAGTACTTTTTTTATACTGAATACAATAAGAATGACATTGTATGTGGAATAATATAGTTGCATACAAACTGAATAATGCAATCATTTAGTGAATGAATCTTTTATGTCCCTTTCTGGATTCAACTTAAAAGATGATCCACGTGAAAGTTATTTCAGAAACTTATATCAGAAATTTTAGTTTAAGTAAATACACTATAGAGAAGAATAGAGAAGAAGAAAGTATAAGTAATGAATAGAAATGCATTATTATTGCTACAGGAAAATAAAACTACTAGCAATTCTCTATTTCTTGTCTTAAAATATGCTGATACTAACTTTTCAATTCAGCAGAGCCCATTCTGTATTCATTTTTTTTGAGCACAAAATTATGTTACTATCAAAAATGCCAAAGAACAGTCTTCTAATGAAAAAAGTACTGAAGACATTATCTGTGCATTAAATAACATAAAAATGAACATTTTAGTATGATCGCTTCCTGTAATGTTGACAACATAGGTGAACTATGTTGAGAAGGTAACTGAGGTCTGAAAAAGATCAAATCCAAGGTCTAAAATGACACCTTGCCATTAAGTTTGTACAGTATTTTTTTCTATAGTTCGTAACTGAATCCACATAAGTTAAATTTTTCAATGTTGGGCTTTCTCTGAAAGAGTGAGTCTGCACTGATCTCAGTGATTTGCTGTGTCACAGTCCATTTAAAACAAAATGGCATTGGTCTGTGACGATGAGAAAAGTATAGGTATTGCAGGACAAAAATAAACACAAATGAATCAAGAAAACAAAAGCAAACAACAAACAAACAAACCCCTAGAAAAACACACATCCCTTACACGCTTCTGGGATGGGATTCAGCTGGAAATGCAGACATCTAAATATGGGTGTCTGCTTCACCACTAATGCAGCCTAGCTATGGTCAGTGGTACCCATAGGGTTGTTCAGTTCACCCAAAGTGGACATCTACAGGATGGGCAGCTAAATCACTCTCTGGGTTGTTCTGATGGCATCAGCAAGGATTCTAGCACCTTTGGTGGGTGCTTAGATGCTTATCTCATACCATATATAGACAACTACATTTAGGCATCTTAATATTAATCTGAATTCTATGCTTTGCTTTAACATTTTACTAGTTTAATATTAATCACAAACATGCTGGTAGACACTAGAAGAAGGAGGAAAAAAGCCAGTATTTCTTCAATTTTTTTTAACCATCCCCCAATTTCTCTGACAGTCTGAATGTTCCTTAAGGACAATATTCATGCTGTGTAGTCTTAGTGTCCCTATTTAGTATACTGAAAACAAACAGCTTTTAAATGATAAAACCATTCCTCTTTCCCACTGCCTATAGCAATACAAATAAATAAATAAGCCAGTGACTAGAAAGCACAATTTTAAAACTCTTGACAGTTGTATGGATTAAGTGGAGGTTTAGAACTCACAATAGAATTGCTTTAGGAATTTCAGAAAGAAAGCTTAGCAGTCATTTTAATTAAAAAAATATTCTCTACTAACCAGGTGTAGATCAACACATGTAGAATTGTGTTCACAAGCGTTGATCACGCAGTCATCAATGTCTTGGTCACATTTCAGTCCTGCATATCCTGGGTTGCACAAACAATAGAAGCCATCGACAACTGTAACAGAGACAATATTTTAGTACTGAGAGTGTTTTAGAATTACAACTGTATATATAAAATTAAGTTACGGTTATGACTACTATCTGGAAAAGATTTAGATGGGTTTTACCTAAAAGGTGTTGATATGTTAAAAATTTCAAATAAATTATATGCAATATCTCAAAACAACTTTTTAATATGAAGGCAGATTAATGTGTTTTACTGAAATGATTCAAATATCTTGATATAAGAATTAGAAATCAATGATCCATTACTAGCTTCTGAAAAAGTGATGGCATCTTATAAGCTAATGAGTAATTTTTCATCACAAAATTGCACACAAAGTACAAAACATTTTATCTTTGATATTGCGCCTAAATGAGATGGGGCAGTTAAACATTGTTTGGTTCGTTGGGGGTTTTTTTGGTAAGGAATGCCTCATATTATACCACTATATTAAAGGAAAATTTGCTTGAGTTGAATTTGGCGCCTCAACCTATGACATATTTCTAGGCTTCATTTTAATCTTAACAAGCTAATGATAAGAATCCTCTCCCTTTTTCATCATTAATAATCCAAACGGAGAGGAATCTTTAGAGTGCTACGTCCATATAGGGAGCTTATGACAGCAGTAATTGCACTTCTTGCAGCTCTGCATTTATTCTAACCACAAAGAGGTTCCTGGATTCTTCATTATTGCTGAGATTTACCATAGAATCTATTCTGCCATTGTGTCTGTACACATAGCTGCTATTGTATTCATTAAAGTCCTTCAGAGCAAGAGCATTATTCATCTGCTAAGAGCTGCCTAGTTTCCTCAGGATTCCAGCTTTCTTCAGCCAGTGCACATAGCGCAGAGGAACTGAGAGGTCCACATGATGCAACTCAAGTCCAGAGGCACCACAAAGACAAGCTATCCCCAAAAGATCTGGCACTTTGTGAGCATGAAGGTCTTTACTGCACCTCATCTAAATGCCAGTTCGAAATATCTCTGAAGCAATGTAAAGTACACAGAAAACTTCTGTAAATTTATTTTAGGAAATAGTCTTTACTAGATACAATATGAAGCTGTTCATCTTATTCCCACGTATGAAAAGTTAGAATTCTTAAAGGTTATTGAAACCATTTTTTTTTTTTTTAAATTAGGACAGTTTTAGGCCATGATATATTTAGTAATTTGGGGTCAATTCTTTAAGATATCATCTGAAACCAGTCAGCTGATTAGATCTTCTGATAATACATGTAAAAATTTTGAATTTCAGGAGATTCTCAAATCATCATTCTCATTTTAAAAGGGATGTGGGGAAACAGGAGAGATATGTAGCAGAAAACAAACATGGTTGCTT
The DNA here is from genome assembly GCF_011004875.1 of Balearica regulorum gibbericeps. NCBI lineage: Eukaryota > Metazoa > Chordata > Aves > Gruiformes > Gruidae > Balearica > Balearica regulorum. The sequence goes on from NC_046186.1 coordinate 30,186,230, forward strand.
AGTGCTTAAAGTGGGGAACCTATGAGGAAAAGCTGAGTCAGATGGGCTTGCTTTGTATTAGTCCCTTCAGGGAATGGTTAATAATTAGAGGGCTATATAACAGTAACTTCAAGAGCAATTGTACAAATGGCAGAACTGAATTCCTCTTAGTAGTGTTAGATGATATAATACCAAAAATGGCCAAAAGATACAGCTTTAAAGACTCAGATAGGATTCGGGGGCGGGGGGGGCAACACTACAAGAGTAGTGCATCAGTAGAATAGGCTGTCCCAAAGAGTTTGTGGAATTTCTGTCCACCCTTAAAGGCTTTTGAAACTCTGCTAGAAAAATCCCTGACTGACCTGTTCTAGCACTGTTGACAGTCCAGCTTCATGTGCATTTGACTACATGACCTCCAAACATCATTCTTCTTTCCAGCCAGCATTATAAGATTCTCTGAAAACTACCACTTTTACTTTTTTTTTTACCAAGCATAGAAAGTGTCTGATAGGTGATAATAGCCCCATAAAACTTTCCAGTAAGTTCTCCATACATAATGGGTTCTACTAAACTTAGCCTGCCAAGCCAGACAGAATACAGTAATTCATCATCAAGTTGCTTCTAAAACCCTTAAGTATATCTATCAGTGAAAGTGTAAGTTACGCAGTTACGTGATAGAAGGTGCTTAATAGTAAGCAGACACTTCATTTTGCATCAGTTTGATATTTAACGCAGTTTTTGGACTTGTTAGAATTATGCTATTATAGTAACTGCTCCATGAGCTCCTTTTCCGCACCTGAACATTGTCTCATTGAATGCACAGTGTAAGATGTGCTTGGCTAATTTAGGTATCAACAGAGACAGCACAAATCTCATTAAAATTTCTCATTAGCTGCAATTCTGACCCCCTGAACACACAAACCCCAGTGCCAGGAATTGAGGCATTTTGGCAAAAATAATCCTCCTGGTACTGACTGTGGAGCTTCAGACAAGCTAAATTTCAGTAAATTATCCACTATTCTCCCTAGAGCAGCTCAGTAGCTACAGACACTTCAACAGAAACACTACTCTACATTAAAGTGAGTAACCAGACTGAACTCACTGTCATAACAGTATCCATGGAGGCAAGGGTTAGAACTGCACTCATTGACATTGATCTCACAGCGTGGACCTGCAAAGCCCTTCACACACTGGCACTGGAATCCAAGGGGAAAAACATCCAAATTCATTTCTTCTATGCACACAGCTCCATTCTCACAGGGATTGCTGGCCTCACAAGGCCTAAACTCACAGTTCAAACCTGAAAAGGAAAATGGCAAAGCTGTCAGTATTTAACTAATGAACATATCCCTGCAGCTGCTGCCTATTCTGAGCTGTATTTTCTTTACATCCCTGGTTAAAAATGAGTTGGAGGGTCTCAGAGGTACATATATGTATATTGACATACAGAAACAGACAATTTTATCTGTTTTGTTTATATAATGACATTGCATTTTAAAATCATAATAGCGATCTCAATATATTTTAGTTTTCCTGTTTACCTTTGTCCTCTAAAATAGCTCCAAAAGTCTCTTTAAAAGTTATTAATGAATTTTGTTTTAAAGCTTCCTGTTATTTCTTCTTGATACCCTGTTGTCACTGGTACCATATGAGCTGTTTATACATTAACCCATAATCCTGAACATGAATGAAATGCAAGTAACTTTGTATACTTGTTCTGCTTGCAATTTGTGACTACACACCAATTAATTTACTGAAATTATTTAAATTATTTTACTGAAATTATGTATGTATTCAATAATGAGTGACTGCCTCCATTGTTTATAAAAATTCCATACAAAATCTCACATGCTCCTTTCTACGCTTCATTAACAAACACTCTAGTGTATAATAGATTACATACATTTATCTGGGCTAATCAAGGAACTGTGTGATGGTGATCTTAGGTCACAGATGCCCTCATTTAAATCTTTAATTTGCAATAAATAAATCAAAAAAAAGATTAAAAGACCCTTTAAAATGAGTCTTACTTTGTTAGAACATAAGCAAGACTGATTCATGTTTTTCAGTAGCAAAACTCAAAATGATGAGGGCAGAGAGAGCAGAGATCAAATGGGTTTGGGTTTGTAAAGCTCCCTCCCTTTTCCCTTAGTACTGCTTAAGGCGAGTCTGTTCATTCAGGCTTAGTTTCAGAGGAAGCTCCATAGCTTTTGGGGCTGCAACAAACTGCGCACAAGTCCCTCCGAGCCCCTTTGAAGCCCATCTGTCTTTCTGTGACTGTTGAGGCTGGGCTGTGTTTATGCTATGCTTTCTAGAGGAGCTGCCCAGGGTTTCCTGTCCTCCAGGCCCTCTGCTCACTTCCCCAGTGCCCTTGCCTCAGCCCTGGGTTGCCCAGAGGTTCCTTCCTGGAGCAGCTTCTACCTGGCCCAACAACCTCCCTCTTCCTTAGGCTTTAATCTTAACCTAGTGATGGGCAAGTGACACTGCAACATAAAGCACCTCAGTAGTCATGTGGAAAATCAAAGCCATACAGCTAGGCTGTGGTGGGTTCACCTTGGCTGGCTGCCAGATGCCCACCCAGTCACTCTCTCACTCCCCCTCAACAGGGTGGATGGAGAAAATAAAGTAGAAAACCTTGCAGGTCAAGCTAAAGATAGGGGACATCACCAGGGGCAAAACAGACTTGAGGAAAACTGATCATATTCATTGCCAATTAAAATTAGACTAGGACGGTGAGAAACAAACACAAAACTACCTTCCTTCATCTGCCTGTTCTTCCCAGGCTCAACTTTACTCCTTCACTCCAGACTCCTCTACCTCCTCCCCACCCCTGAGCAGCACAGGGGATGGGAAATAGGGGATGGGAAATGGGGGTTGTGGTCAGTCCATAACAGTTCTCCTCTGCCCCTCCCTCCTCACACTCTTCCCCTGCTCCAGTGCATACCCCCCAAGGGCCATAGTTGCTGCCAGGAGCCTGTTCCAGAGACTGGTCCTGTACCAGGAGCATTTCCTCTTCCTCTCCCCTGGGTGTTCACAGGATTGTTACTCTCACCCTTTTTTCCACCACACTCTGCTGTGTGGTGTTTTGCCCTTCCCTAAATGTTTTCCCCTGAGGTGCCCCCACCTTGGCTGTGGGGCTCAGCTGTGCCCTGTGGTGGGTGGGTTGGAGCTGGCTGGAACCGGCTGTGTCCGGCACGGGGCAGCCCCGGCCTCTCCTCACAGGGGCTGCCCTGCGGCCCCCGCTGCCAGCGCCTGGGCACCTGCAGGCAGCACACGAGGTAAGCCGTGTTCATGAGATGGATAATAATACTGAGAATTTTCAATTTCTTCTCGGGCTCAAAATTTCAGACAGCGATTCCTGGCAAAGAATCAACCAGTGTTACAAGTCACCTATAGTATATGGCAGCTTTAAATTTATAGACCAGTTGCTAACTTACAGAACTGGGAATTCATACAGGTTTTTTGGATATAATTTTTAGGAAACTGAATCAGTTCAGTGGTTAGCTTATTTTTGAATATTATGATTTCAGAACAAGACTTAAAGTACAGCGTAGTGGTTGAGATCAAGCTGCAGTGCCACTTAGTGCTATTCTGTGACTTATTTGAAAGCTTAAAATTCCTTAAATTTGTAGGATATGGTGAAAGGATGAAAAACACTCACTGGATAACCTCAACATTAAGGTGTCCATGAAACTGAATGTTAGCAAAAGCAACAAGTAGGAACAGAATTGAGGTAAAAAACCCCACAACAACCCTCTGACCCCAGTAGTCATGCTGACAGAGGAGAGAAAGAGCAGCACAAGTTGTTCCCTGTCTTTATGTCACCAGTGGTCTCTCTGGTGCAGGGTGATCCTGCCATAGGCAGCTGGCAGTCTCAGATCTGGAATTCATGAAATTGCATAGCAAATGCTGCCATATGGCACATTGAGATTTTGCCCTGAAGTTTTCATCTTTATATCACAACAGCTTGACATGAGTGACTACCCTGCTGGTTCCTAAAGTGGAGTTCACACCCACACGAATAAGCTTAACACATGGCTCACAATTATAAGTGGAACTGTCAGATGACCCAGTAATACAGTACTTGTTTTTCTTCTGCGTTGATGGAAGAACCTTTAAACAGATTTGTCCATCCTCTTACATGCCAAGTGTTTGGGGGTGGGGGTGGTAGACATTTCTTGCAGATAAAGCAAAAGTGCATCAGTTTTCCCCTACTGTAGTATTCTTCTCCAAAGCCAGATACCGCCACTTTTTGGAAGAGAGCATAACAAGAGTTTTGGTGAACAATTGGAAAATAAAGAGGCAATAAGAAACAGTGAGGACATAGAACTTAGAAGGCACAGGCTTATATTATTTCCAAATATTTGTGCAGTATAAATAGGACTGTGCACAATTATGTCATGTGAATGCTAATGGATTTTAAATTTTTAATCTTAGTATCTTGTGGCAAAGTTTCATGAGTTAACTATGTATTTCAGAAAAGTATTACCTTTTTTTTTTTTTTTTTAAACTCTCAATATACTCCCAGACCCCTGGCTTCAATGTATGATTTTTATTTCAAACATTTTGCTCTGCTGATTGAATAATATATCGGGTTTCTTCTGCCTTTTCTTTCTATATTGTGTGTAGAAAATTTATCATTGACCAAAGAGTAACTGAAGAACTTTCATATGGTTTCAGTCCCTCCAAAAAACAGTGATCTTCAAAGAACCATGGATAAAAATGTATTTTTATTATTCAGAAATTCATAATTTTTTTTAAGCATCAGCTGAAAATGATTCATACTGTCTCAAAAACAATTTCTGAGAAGAATTTTGGAAATAGTTGAAACGTAAAAGATTCAATGTGAACAGACTCAGAAGGGAACGTATAGGGGTAACCTGCACTCTGTGGTCTTGGTTGCTTACATAAATTTTAACACATATTGACATATTTATCACCTCAAATCCTCACAATGATAAGGTGGTGTTCATATGTTTGTTTTGATTTTTTTTATGAATACTTGGATAGATGTCTTCCACTGTGTGCTCTGAGAAAAGGAGCCTGAATTTGTCTTTTGTATTCACTCATGTTAAGTAAGCGCCAGGCTGCTGGTAGGTCCTCCTGAAACTCTCTTTGCCAGGCTGAACAAGCCCAGCCCCACCATTGGTGGAAAAACAGTGTGAAAGAGGCATTGAGTATCTCAGACTTTTTCCATGTCCTTTGTCAATTCAGCAATATGATCTCATTATTTCCCATATTTCTTTGTTACTTGTAGACCTATAGAACTCTTTCTTGTTGCCCTTCAGTTGCCTTGATAGTTTTAGCTCCATTTGCCCTTTAGCTTTCCTAATTCTGTTCACGTGTGACTGGATGCCTTCTGGATAGGTAGCTCACCATTCCATCTACCTTCTGTGCACTTCATTTTCTCTTTAAGCTCAGTCAGGAGTTCTGTATTTGTCCATTTTTCTGCCACATCTGGTTGAGTGCACCTTGGAAAGAACTGTGCTGTGAGGCACTGTCCTTCAAGATAAATCAGTGGGTCCAAGATAAATCAGTTTTCCTTTCAGTGCAGTCTTAGGACTATAAACTCCATCACCTCATTGTCACCAAAGCTGGTTTTGACCTTTACATCCCAAACCACCTCTTGCTTATTCATGAACAGAGAATCCAGATACATACCTCCCCTAGCTGCTTCACCCCACCATTTTTAAAAAAAAACTCTACTCAACGTGGTCCAAAAATCTGCTGGATTACTTGTGTCTTTCCATGCTGTCTTTCCAGCAAAAGTCAGGGTGATAATATCCCAATGAGAATTAGGGTCTGTGTTCATGAGTCTTTTTCCAGTTTCCTAAAGAAGACTTCATAAACTTTTCTGGATCAAGATGTCTGTAGCAGATACCCACCACAATGTTTGTTTAACCAGTTCCCTTTTCATTCTGCCCCATTGACTTGAGCAGTGCATCACCATCACCCATTCCATAGCAAAGCTCCATGCATTCAAGACACTGCTTTGTATGAAGTTCAGCCCAGCATCCTCATCTTTGTTGCCTGTGTTTCCAGAAAGTTTGCATCCATCCATTGCAGCATACTAGTAATGTGAGCTATCTTAGCGTGTATGTTATTATTCCTAGAGAAGGCTGTAGTGCAATATTTGCTGACATGCAAATAAACCTCCTCAGAGATCAGAGCTGGTCAACAGCTGCCACTCTCCCTCACAGAAGGGAATCTTGATCTATTTTGACAATTGTTTCATTGTAGTGGTACTGATGACGGTGTATGTGTCAGAGTCAGACAGCTTACATGCCTCTCCGGATGAAACTAACTCTTCCTCACCTGTTGTCACAGCCCAATACTTAATTCATAAGTGAATCTCTGTAGGTGAAGAGAAAGTTGCCTTCAAGTTGTCAGAATTAATCATCTTCCAGCCTCCATGTTGTAGAGTCTCTGTCACCCTGTGCCTGAGCCTATCCTCTATCTATCCTTCCTCCCTCCCCCAGTCCTGCTCCTGTGGGTAACAGGCTTTTGTCCCTTCAGGGTCTCTAAGAAAAATCTCTTCATCTTCCATTTTGTCATCATCTTCCATTTTCTTATCACTGATGTTGTGTAGCCTGTTCTTCTTCCCCAGCTTCTCCCTCTGGCAGCATGGCAACTCAACCAGGGTGCATGTCTGGCTGGTGAGGAGCTTGTGCACCTTCCTTCCAAGCAGGTGCGTGGGTTTATGCCTCTCCTTCAGATTCTTGCTCAAGGTAGCTCCCCAGAAGGGTATAAATTCCAGTGAAGTTTGTACTGATTTGAAATTACACCAAAAGTGTTCCCTTTCAAAAAAAAATTTTTCCCCCCTCTTTAAGAAATTAGGGAAAACAAATTACTGCTTTTGTTCTAGCTATAGTAAAGCAAAACAGCACAAAGTGAAAATATTTATATTATCCTGACATTTATAAAGAATGGTAAATTAAAATCTGGTCATAAAGTTGATGACCTGGGTTAACAATCCTATTTACCAAATGAGGCCAAAACATGTCGTGTAATATTAGTTGCTAGTAGTACTCTAAACAGTTTTTTCGGTGCCTTCTTTCAAGCAATGTTCACCACTCTTTAATTAGAAATTCAACCTCTTTTTCCTCCCACCCAACTTTCCTGCATATCACTGCATGAAAAATCTTTTTCTGCTACTGGCAGAAATGGCAAAGATCTCATTCATATTCAAACTGGAAGATTGGGAAAACAAAAAGACAAGAAGATAATAAGACTGTCTCCCATCCACTCAGTCCCTTTCCCTGAATCAATTAATTTTTAACCATCAGTGCTGAGAATTAATAATTTAAAAGACCATTCCCTCACTCAGAGTATCACAACTGTTTATATTATTTCAATACAATTCTGAAAATCATTCATTATTAAATAATTATTATTAATGGTAATCAATATAAGTAGCAAGAAAACAAGAAGAGAAAGTTGGCTGATTTAAAGTAGAATTTTTTTGAAAAATGCACGCAAAGATTAAGGTTGGATAGTAGTTGACAATCGATAGTAATAGACAATGGTGGTTACATGTTAGTACAATGAATGCACTGCTGCTGTTGCTCTCATATAACCTTTTTTTTTTACAAAGCTGTAAATTTATGATTAAAGCTATTTGGATACATCAAGCAGCAAATAGGACACACATGAAAAAATTCTTCATTAAAGTAGATTAATCAGAATACAGAATTCATGTTTTCTGCATTTTCTCTTTTAAAGAATTTTTGTGCATATATAAAAATACTAAATATTTACCTGTAGCTGGTTAATTTGAATACATCTTTTTTTTTACTAAATATAGGAAAGTTCTCACTTGATCTGGCAAGTTTCTGAAATAGTAAGTCTGTGATTGTTGACAGAAGGGAATGCTGTGCCATGGAAACAGTTTATAAACTGTCTTCTCCCACTGACACATCAGGATTTTTAAATTGCCCATCACAGACTAAGAAGGTAATATTCACTAAACATAGTAAGCTGACAAAAAAGAGAAAGTATGCCCAACAGATCGAATGTGAAAGAATCAAACACAGAAGTTCATTAATGAATTAATAAGTTCAGCACATCTTTCCAACCGTGCTTATTTCCATTTGACAAGTTTAACCTCTCTGTTTGTTTAATTTTTGGCTATATTTTATTGATTACAAGAATAGATTGTCTTTACTTTACTAGACAGTTAAAGGCCTCTCTATTAGAATAAACCTGAACAAACATCCAAAAGAATATGCACAAATGATTAAATTACACAGTCAGTTGAAGGACAATTTTCTTTTCCGTGGCACAATATGTTGGATTAAATATTATACTTCTCTCTACATATGGAAGCATATACTCATAGTATATACTATGTTTACTAGCATACAATATATATCAAGTAATGAATACTTTATTTGGAAAATCATCTTTTTTGTTTGTTTAGGAATGAGAAGCATATTGCATATTCAGAAGGGTCATTCTGCTAATATTAATCCATTCTCTTTTCTACTATGTTTGCTTGTAATACTTCTACAGTAGAATCTCTAAATATCATAAATGAACACTGAAAAGAGGTTGTTTTTTTTTTAATGTAAAAGACTATTCTGTTAAGGCTATTATTAATAGTCAAAAGCATAATTTAAAAAATGACATAGTCAATAAATTAGCTGAGATAAGTTTTCATTTCTTTATGTGAAAGTATTGACACTAGTTAGTTTGTTTTATTTGTTCAGCATAAATCTGTACATGAAACATTTTGATGTGTACTACAGAATTCTTTTATAATCAGAAATGACATCTCTTCAATTTTGTTATTCCTTTTGGAAAATAAGTTAATAAAAAAGCCATTTGGTACTAACATTTTAAGGTATTAAATCTGACAACAGCTTTCAAAGTCAGCAGTTTGCCATAAAAGTACGGACTGAATCAAAGACAAAATATATCTGATTGCAAACTGCTGGCATGATTATGACAATATAGTGAAAATAAACTATCTATGGCTAGTACCAGAACAACAAGGATGTCATTTGGATGGCAATTTTGTAAATAATACCAAGTAGTCTGGTACTGGTGTTAAATATGCACTCAGTGCTGTCATTGCTAAATAGTCCATGTGAAGGTTTGAACAAAAGAGGAAGAACCAACCAGGTAAGAGCACCTACTCTTGGGCACCAGAGTGTGCTCAGAGGAAGTAGTTGCGCTGTGAAGTTAAGAAGTGAGGGTCACAGTCCCGGTTCTGCTAGCTGCCTCGATGGAAACTGTGATGCTGGTCTGGTCTTTCTATCTGATCTTTAGACACTGGATAACTGAAAGATTTTTTTTTTAAAATTTGTTTTATTTTATTGGGATCCAGCTCATGTAACCTTATGACACTGGTATCATTGGATTTCAGCAGCCTTGCTTAGAGTCTATTCATCTATTCACCATTGTTATAAATTTGATGAAACAGAAAAGTATATCTTATGAATGAAGTTAAAAGCATTTTGCTTCAATGAAATGAGAAAATTACACCAGCTGAAAGGATGTCAGTAAGCAAAAAATAGGGAGAAAAACTACAACAGATTAATTTTATATAGCTTGCATGAATACATGAAAATTTTCAAAAGTTTGTGTTAACTCAGGAATGTGTTTATTTAAATTTACATTGTTTAGTTTATATGCTCAGGTTCAGAACACAGAGACCATTTTTTTCAAAATGACACTAAACTAATTTCATATATGAAGTAAAAGCCAGTGACTGATGTGATTCTTCCATGATAAATATATTTTCTTAGATGTTTTCTATGTTTTTAGGTTTTTTCCTTTATCATCATAACATCACTGCAACAGCATTAAGTTTCAATCTTTCTGTAACTCACCTTTTAACAACAGAGCTAAAAGACACTTCTAACATTAAAGTGAATCACCACTGGTTTTGAAGGTTAATTAAATAAATTGAATACCATTCAATACAAGTAAAAATGTGTTTAGTTATGGGAACTAATCCAGGGTACAAAGGCACTATCAGACTACATTAAAAAAAAACCAAACCAAACCAAAACAAAAACAAAAACCAAATCCCTACCCTCAAGTTATATGCAACTTTCTGTTTTTCCTAAGACTGCTCTTTTGAAATGAGTGAATACAATAACTTTAATTTTAAAAAATTATTTGATCACTTCAGAGAAATCGGTATTTCAGTTTTCATCAACTTTATACAACTCAATGGCTCCCACCCTCAAAGGCTTCCATAAACTTAACATAAAATCCCAGGAACACTAATGAGCAATAAGTTAGATGTCTAAAATTTGAGGTCCATGCAACATTAAAGATTAAACATCTTAATGCTAAATATGAAATTGCCTCTATTAAAAGTTCAAAATTGTCATTTTCTTTAACTTTGGAAAGTTCAGATGTACCTCTAAGCTTGCTGTTATTTTATAAACTGGCTGCTTAGCTTGATCTACTTTGTGGCATAAGAAAACAAAACACATCCGCAACTGAGATGGTTAAAGGCTAGTAAATATAAATAAAAAAACCAGAAGTACCCTGGAAGTGGATAGGAAGAAAAAAATACGTGCAGAAGCATGCATATATTGATATTACTTGAAATTAAGCAAAGTATTACTCTAACAGTTTAAAAATACAGCAAGTCTTTTCTTTCAGTTCAAATTTATAGCAATTCCATTCTTTCTGTGGAAAGAAAACTCTACTTTCCATGGAAGGAATTGCTTTGTGTTTCTGTATATAATCTGTGAAAAGGCATTTTCTGTGAAATCAGTACTAATTGAAAATCAGTAAGTTTGTTTGTTTGTTTGTTTTTAAAGGAAGGATATTTGAAAAGTAATACTTAGCACTTTTCAAGTAAAAAACATTTCCTTAATTGTATATGGTAATGCAGACCATGCAACAATGCTGGAACAAAGCATGAGATGGACCCACATCACAAACTTTAAAATGAAAATCACACAGACATGCATATATTGAACCTCCATACCTGTATAAATTTCTGTAAAAACAGACAAAAATAGGAGTTGAATATATTATTTAGGTGCATTTTTTTCTTTTAAAATATACACATTTATAACTACTAAACTATGAAGATACGTCTGTATCCACATCTGTGCATTTCACATTTCAACGTAAAAGCATGCTTCACTCTTTCTCAGAAAATAAAAGAATGCTACTAAAGAAAAGAGTTACCCCAAATTTCTTTCCTACTGAAATATATGGGAATGCTTTCCTTTTCATTCTTTTATCTTACCTTTGTTTATTATATCAGAATTCAACTGAAATTATTGATGTATGTGGAAAAGTTACAGAAATCTGGTATCAAACTCAGTTTTTCCTTAAGTCCTAGCACCTGTGGGTGTCATTTTCAGATATAGTAATGATCACCTTTTTTAGTTCAAGTGGCCAAACCTTTCTGTGTTTTGAGATCCTATTTTCATTTTCTTAAAATTTGACAAATTGGCCAGAGATTATTTATAGCAGCTGATACCAGGATTATTATTTTCTTTCTTTTATTTGTGTATGGCAGATGACCCTACACCATAAATAGGCCCACCATGTAGAAAAATAAAGCTGCAAATGTTTGTTCCATCAGCCAAAACCCCTCCCCCCTGAGGTTTGGTAAACTTTTCTTTGAGCAACGGCAATGCCCTCATAATTTGTAGGGCAGCCAGATAAAACATAACCATATTTTAAGTCTTTGAAAAATTGTGGTTTGCACATACTTTCTGGAAAATTAAGGGACAGATACGTACAGATTCTCATTTGCAATGAATATACCTTGTATCATCTACATAACTTAAGTCTCCTCCCTGTAACCAAGGTTCTTGTACACCATTCTTGGAGAATGACTAATGAAATTCGAACCCCTTATCTGCTGTAGATGACTGGATTTACACATGCAGTATTCCCAGAGTACTCACAGCTCTAAAGGCTTAGAAAATTTTTCTTGTGGATCAAGATGTGTCCCAAGGTGCAAACTGAAAGCAGATCTGAAACTACAACATGTACCTCACTGCATTTGTATGGACAGAGTTAAGCAACCAGGGCTTTTAGTGGTGCCTTTGGGTTCTTGGTGCTGTTCTGAAAGACCATGGGTCTCTTACAGATCTTGTCAAATCTGCCAGACCTTTGTGGCTCTCTGACGTACCCAAGAGTGTCTAAATTGACACTAGAAATGGCTAGGCAAAAGACTTACTCTCTGGTTTGTTTCATTTTGGAGGCAGAAACACCTGAATTTATGTCTCTAGGTAGCAACTTTTAGAAATAATATAAAAATCAGTAGAAATACCAGAAGAAAATTCCGAAGAAGTTCTGCAGTGACTTCATATATGAGCCAACAGCAAGTCCCAGTTCATACTGATTCCCACTTAGGCATTGCATAGCCTTTTAGACCAACCTTCCATATTGCTTAGAGGCAATGTGTATTTTCTAGGTAATATACCACAAATGTGGCCACTCTGCTTCTCTACCCAGAAAAAGCTCCTATGTGATGCAAAGTGCCCTTCATAGCTCTATGCCCCAGTTTCATTTTTCCCCTAAATAAAATTTTATTTGGCTGTTCAGTGTCAAGAGAGTGGCAAAACCAGGTATAAAGTGATGTTGAACTGGAGATAGATATTCTTTTATGGTCTAACACAGAGATATGCTAGAAAGAGCCACAGGTCTTGCAAAACTGCCTTTTTGCATGGGCCTTGGCACAGGAAAGACTGAGATTTGGCCTATGAGCACTGAAAAAGTAATTGCTCCATTATCTCTACTCTAGTTTTTTGCCTTCATGAGCACTTACATTTCTTACTTATTATCTATTTTGTAATTAGCTGTTCCCATAATAGAGTGTCCTATGCTGAAAACTCCATTATTACTCTTGCTTTTCAACAGACTTAAGCATTTTTTTTTCTGCTGAGTTGCCTTTCTCACTAGTTTACTTTCTTTTGCAACATGTTTAATGGCCAATTACCATTTTTGCTTTAATCTTAATTGGAACACATTTGGAGACATGTGTCATTAAGGCTGCAACAAATAAGTAGACATTTCCTCAGAACTGAATTTCACTTTTCCTCTACAATTACATATATTTGATTAAAAAGGTCATACCTATTAGCAACATCTAGACCAAACACATATAGTGCATTTTTTTTAATGAGTCATGTAATAATTTGGATCAAAGGATAAATGTCTTTGCTCCATTTATTAAAAACAAGTTACTAAACAATTTTTTTTTTTAAGAAAAAGAAGAAAGAAAATATTCATGTCATATCTTACAAGGCTATCACATGTAACATAAACTATCTCTGCCTGAAAGGGACATTTTAATGCTTGCTTCCTTCCTGAGCTTTCTTTGGGAATAGCAGAATACTGGCTCAGTCCATGGGTCACAGAAATGTTAGTAAAGTCGTTTGGTTCACCTTTTCCTTAAATACTGGTGTAGAAAATGTGGTAAATTTGCAGCTCTGGTGTGGGACTGCAAGATCCGTTCTTAGCTTTCAATCCCAAGTAAGAATAAAGCAGCCTTATAAGTCTTACTTTATTTTCTGTAAAAATGAGCTGGTCTAGAAATTGTAGTGGGATGAAAAGCAGCATGCCTGATACAAGGACAATCCCACTTTGCTACCCTGTCAGCAAGGATTGATGTCTAATAGTTATGACTAACTTCATTGATGTGGCTGTGTGATATATAAAAATGTTGGCACTTTAAAGCCGTGAACACTAAACTTGCACTTATAGATACAGACCCGGTTGTAAGAAGAATGTTTGAACATACCGCAAGGTTCTTACAAAACACCAAAACCACCAATACATCTGAATATGGATGAAATGGCTAATAGTTGGAGTGAAGCACCTAGAAAGTATCTTGAAAGTAGATAGGTAATTCTAGAACAACTTGAAAGTGTAAGACTTTCTAGAGAAGAGAAAGACTCATCTACTATGTAGTGGGCCAGTTTTACTAAGAAACAGTAAACCAGTGTTTATCAGTGCATCATTTGAGCACCTCTTCTCCTAAGATAGCTTTGCACAATTGAGTGAACTGCAGGCATCCCTTCATACAAGTGAGCAAGAGCCAGATAAAATCTGTAAAGTGATATGCTCCTCCAGCTGTAAGCTATATGAAGACTTAAAACTAAGGAAAGCAAATAAACTGTAGCAATCCAAAAACACCACTCTGATTTTGCTGGCACAAATGGAAGAATATAATGGGTGTGTTTCAGTCTTATAACAAAATAAATAGCTTAAGACAAAAAGTGTATTTTGCTAAATTATAATGGAGACCAGCAAGGGACTGAAAAATAGGGTAGGTTTGAGGTTTGGAAAAATATTTTTTTACTCCTTAACATAAAAGATAAGGTGTCTGTCTCTCATTGAAAATTAAAGGGCATGTTGATTTTAAAATATGATCATTATCAACTTCTGCTTCCTATCATTCTGTAAATAAATACTTTCAAGTCTGCATTTAACATGCTTCCACATGGAAGGAACAGCATGGATATAAATATAGATAAAATACAGATAAAATATAACACTGGGGACTCTAAAATCTACTAAATTGCACTGTTCTTGAATTATGTGTTAATTTTTAATACAACAAGACAGTGTTTCCTGGTAGAGACTTGGGAGCTTTCATTCTACCTTCCATGAAACTCTTAGGACCCCTAAATGAGGTACAGTCTCACAATATTTCACACACACTCTACTCTCTTCTGAAGCACTTAATATCAATTCTATAGTAACTGTGATTCTATTATAGAAAGGCTACAATTGTAGAATCAATATCATAATAGAAAAGTTATTATAACTCCCCAGCTAGGATAATATAATGGAATCAAGCTCATAAGAAGGCTGAGAGGCCTGGTTAATACTGCAACAGATAAATTACTGCCAAAGACGATCAGTGATAATGTATTGGCCAGAACTGTAGCTGTTTGTCTCCTGTTGCTAATATTAAAATGTGTGATTTATCCTGCACCCAAATTGAGATATGATAGAAAATGGGTGGAAGAGGGAGACATTTCTAAAATAGTAGCATATTTGCAGGTACAAATACATTAGAACCAAGCAGAAGCAGCTATACTAGATACGTACTTATGTTAAATCTTGTAGGACTTTGAAAAGTGGACTGTCGTATTGGGGTAATTAAAACATATTCACAAGTACGTACAGTATTTGTGGCATAGATAACTGTATTATAAATGGCAAAAGCATATTACATAAACCTAGATGCTATTATTTTTTCTCCATTTGACCTTAGATACAATATATGTTCAGTGAGGCTCAGTAAATTCTAGGATTTCTCTGTGGGTTTACACAGGAATCTCTTCAGTAATAACATAATCTGGTATAGATTTTTTGTCTTTCATCAAATCTTGAGTTTCCTCCAAACCAAGGTCAAAAGAGTTATGATATAAAAGTATGTGGACTTTGACGTTCATTATTTTATACCTTATCAGGACTACAGGAAAAGCTGTATGATTTTGGAAAATAGAAATTCAATTTTCTCCTCCACAGGACAAGGAACTTGGCTGAAATAGGATGAAAAGACTTCAATTATCATATTTAGTAATTAGAACATTATTAGGAGTTGACAAGGGTGTTATTTCATATCTGGAAGTCTTAAAAGTTTCTTCAGTTATCTTTTGAATTATGCATAGATGGACTGCTAGTACCCTCAAGCTGTTCAGCTGAAAAAAGGTAGCAATTTTCAGTGGCAATAATTCCAATGAAATACTAGAATATGTAGAAAGACCAGTGATCTACACTAGCTGTGGGGAAATCCTCTGTTAGGAGAATGTTGTTGGAGAGGAATATATTAATTTGGTCACTTAGGGTTACAGCAACAGCGTGAGAAGACGTACTTCTCCAGTGCTCTTCGTGCATTGACTTCACTATGGAAATTGGATTTTCTAAAAAGGTTTGTGCCAACAGGAAAACTAAAAAATCATTCACAGATCAGACTTGTAGAAATAATTTGCACAGCCTGGACTGTCATATATTTGAAGAAAAATCCAGATATATATCACTGCCCAAGCATCATTGTTCTTAAAAGCTTTGTATGTCTTCCAGTATTCTATGGAAGCCAATGGAATGAGTTTAAACATTTTGTCAAAGTAGACAAATCTATGCTTTTTTTTAAAAAAAAAAAAAAAAAAACACAAGAAAAATACAAGAAACTATGAGTATATAATAATACTTTAATAAAATTTCTGATGATTTTTCATATTCATATAGGATTAATGTAAAATTTTGTTAAAATATAAAATTACATATTTGGGATATCAAAAAGCTTGCAGCAAATAAACATGAGAAGTAGCTATACTTGCTCTCAAAAGAAGTGAAATGAAAGCAAAAAAGTGAAAATTTTTCTGTTTTCTTTTTAAAAAGGAGAAAATAAAGAGGACGAGAAGGGACAATGGAAAAATTAAAACTTTCTGGTGGTAATCTTGCATAGTCTCCTTGTCAGAATAAATAAGAATAGTCAAGGAAATTGGAAAGAGAGACAAATGTATGCTAACCATTTTCTATAGATAGAATCCATTTCTATCTTAATCTGACAAGGGTGCATTTTGTATGAATGCACCTGAATGTCCAAATCATGCTCAGAATTCCTTAATTCTACATTCTGTATAGTAGAGATGTGCTGGTTTTGGCTGGGATAATTTTCTTCATAGTAGCTAGTATGGGGTGTGTTTGGATTTGTGCTGAAAACAGTGTTGATAACACAGGGATGTTTTCGTTACTGCTCAGCAGTGCTTACACAGAGCCAAGGCCTTTGCTGCTTCTCACCCCACCCCACCAGCAAGTAGGCTAGGGGTGCACAAGGAGTTGGGAGGGGACACAGCTGGGACAGCTGACCCCAACTGACCAAAGGGATATTGCACACCATATGACGTCATGCTCAGCACATAAAGCTGGGGGAAGAGGAAGATGGGGGACATTCTGAGTTACAGCGTTTTGTCTTCCCAAGTAACCGTCACACGTGATGTAGCCCTGCTTTCCTGGAGATGGCTGAACACCTGCCTGCTCATGGGGAGTGGTGAATGAATTCCTGGTTTTGCTTTGCTTGTGTGCGTGGCTTTTGATTTACCTATTAAACTGTCTTTATCTCAACCTATGAGTTTTCTCACTTTCACTCTTCCAATTCTCTCTCCCATCCTGACAGGGAAGAGCGAGCGAGTGGGTGTGTGCTACTTAGCTGCCGGCTGGGGCAAAACCACAATAGTCCTCTCTGATGCCCAGTGTGTTCCTAATAGTGGCGCATACCCTTCAAGTGAGATTTTGTGATGGGAGAATCAAACATTACAATGTATTATGGAAATAAAACTTCAGATTTCTTTCCAAGTAAATGACAGAATTCATAACATAGCATTTATGCTTTTCCACAGAGAGTAACAGAAGGAGGAAGAATGTGAAAATATTCCAAAAATAAAACAGATATTTCTATATAACTTACACCATTAAAATATTTACTTTCTTAATAAATAAATTTCTGTAAGCTGTAATTAATGCACACAAAGGTATTCATTACAGTAACCTGAATATTTCCACACAGTTAGAAAACATAGTTTGACTACCCATTATGTTAGCTTACTGTGAATCTGTTAAAGACTACATTTACAGCAGTTTAATACTGAATAAACAGATGGTGTGTGGCTGAGGTAGGGTTTTCATATGAAGCTAATTCTGTTTTTATTTATACCATCATAAATCTAGGTAACATCAGTATAAGAATTTGCTCTTGAAAGGTACCAAGTAAACCTGTAAAGAACTAAACAGTCTCAAAAAATATTTTATTTCAACAAGAAACCTATAGATTCTAGACATCCTCTTATCAAGAATATTATGTTTTCAGAGGATCTTAGTTACCATTTATGAATCTTGCCAGCAGGGTTTAACTTTTCCATTGAGAGTATTAGACACTGATAGCTTCTCAAAGGATGACTACAGAAATGTTGACTTTCTGAAATTTTAATCACTTACTTACTTAAAGTCTTCTGAAAATCTGGCTCCTTGTGAAACAAATACTTGAGACCACTACTTCTAACCATGTACTGAAAATGATTACACATCTTTCTGAGCAGAGGCAATTCTGATACTGCAGCACTCATTTACTTGTTATTATACTAGATTTTATTCAGCAGAACATAAATTAAAACTAATAAAAATGACAAACTAAATTTTGACCATTAACTAAAATAATAAGAACAAACATTAGAGCTCACTCTTTTCTCATGAATGATGAATTTAATGCAGCCATCTTCCCTAAAGGGGAAAAGCCTGCTGTCTCAACATACCAAGAAAATTGCCTTTTAATGATTATTCTGGAATCCTAAGTATGTATCATTATATTGAACGGCAGGAGGAAAAAATGTGTTTATATTTAATTTATAAATCAACAAGCGCCTTTAATTGAGATTATCACTTAAACTAGATTTTGCTCATGAACACTGCACAATATGTTACTTTAAATTACTTTTTCAGTGTTTAAACTTAACCCCCCAAAATTTCTATGAAAAAAGTCTCAATAAAGCTTGCATTTTACATGTATTTCCTTTAAAAGCATCAACAGAAATAATTACACAGAATTTATGGATTCCAAGATAACTATAAATTGTTTTCTAAGAATGAGAAAATAATTTAGAGAATGCCATGACTAATCAAATTAGAGAGAAAAATGTGTAGAAAAGCAACTGATCTTTGTGATGGCAGCTTAATGGACATACGCATCTCATTTTGTAAATAATCTTATGCCATTAACAAACTGATTTTAAAGTATCCTTTTTTGATTAATAAATAAACATTCCTAGTAGATGTATAAACAAAGTTTACTTCACATTACTTGCAGCCTAAGGCATAATTGGCTGGTCACTTTAAAAGCTTTGCTTGAGAAAATGAAGGACTAATAATGCTGTAGGAAGAGTGAAATGAGTTCAGACAATTGACAGAAATGCTTTCTAAAGTTAATTATGTTTGTTTTCCCCTCTCCCTTGGTGTTCATTACCTTTAAACGGAGCCACACATTGGCAGAAGTAATTACCAGGTTGGTCAATGCAGGTGGCTCCATTCTTGCAGGGAAATGAAGCACACTCGTCTATATCTGTTTCACATCTTGCACCTTTGAAAAGACAACAGATTTGAACATTTAGTAAGACAGTCAGGTGCCTATTTCTAATTCATTTGCACCACAAGAATCTCGAGCAAGTTGTGAGGAGAAACTAACATAAATCAGCCAAATAAAGAAGCACACATACTAATGTCAGCATCCATTTAATTCTTATCACCACAAATACATAACAACTTATTTCTGAGTTGAAAAATGGTAACTAATCTTCTCTGTGCATGGAAGCTTTGAAGACTTTTTTAAATGCAGACTAATTTGTATTGTGGTATTTAGTTTACAGATGGAGTCAGTGTTCCAGTTTGTTGGAATGCAAATGAAACATTAGACTAAGGCAGATAAAGAGAAATGAGAAGGAAACACAAGCAAATTAGTCAATGATGTCTTAATGGATGCTTTGTGGACTACCTCGCTGTGGAAAACAACATTTGCTATGAATACAACTCACCAGTAAAGCCAGGTGGACAGATGCATTCATAGCCACCAATAAGGTCTGCACATGACGCATTATGAAGACATGGAGAAGAGTGACATTCATTTATATTAGCTTCACAAGTTGTACCTATAAATATACAATCAGGCAAAGGGGAAAGAAGTTACTGCGTAGCACCTGCAGTTAAATACGAACATTTATTTTACCTGAATATAGCTCGCATACTAGACTCTATTTGACACCCTTTTTATATTCAAATTTGGGCATCTATGGCAGTATGTTCATATTTTTAATGTTTAAGCTATTCACTTACTTTCAAAAAAGATTAAAAATAGAGTCATTGAATAGATTCCTAAGGCTTAAAGCAATTTTCTTATTATATGAAAATAGAAGAATGGAAATCAAATTGCATTAAATATAATAGACTGTGTTGCAATGACATGAGAAGAAGTATTCCCTGTGTTTATGATAAGGCAACAGATGTACTCCCAGAAAATGGAAAAAGGAATCCAATATAGAAAAAAACACCACTTATTCCAGTCTAGACTATAGCTAACACAACCACATAGCTACTGAAAGTATAAAAATACTTTCAATATTGCTAATATTTCTGAGTGAACTTAATTTTTTATCATTTGAAGAATAAATGAAAACTGACGTCAATTCTGAGATTTGGGGAGTTCAAAGAATTTTAATAAATAAAAATGCAATTGATAGTTATTCTGAAAATAACTAGCAGTAGAAGTATAATATTTTGCCCTGTGACATTTGAATTATAGATTGCTTTGTATTTCCGTGATTAAATATTCATGATGTTTAAAAAATGATGCACTAAAAAGAAAATGGATGCACTTTAAATTCCTAATCTGAGGTGAAAGCAAAGAATAGCTGCAGCTATTAATGCATCCACTTGTCAAAGTGATTACATTTTTCATTTAAATTGTACAAATATGCCAAGAACAAAATCTTTCCCACCCAGTGTTTTTCCCTGAATCTATTATATTAAATCTGCCAACAGTTTAAAAAACTAAAAGAAAGCACTATATGCTATTTCTAAAATTTAACTGAAAGTCACTGACCTATTTTCAACAGCTAAGACACCATCTAGCAGAAAACACCTAGTTCCATGCTGTCATGAAAACAGATAACTTTAGTCAAGAAGCACTTACGCTCATTTTATATGTTTATTACTGAAGATGACAATAAAAAAGTATACGTGCATCTCATCCTGTATGTTAAAAAATGGTGTAAGACTAAGAGTAGATTTATGAAGTTATAGTTCTATGGATTTTTTAATACCTTGAAATCCATCCTGACAGATGCAACTGAAGGCATTCACATGATCAACACAAGTAGCTCCATTGTGACAAGGATCACTAAGACACTCATCCACCTCAATCTCACAGTTATTACCTGGAAACAAGTGAAGGATTCATTTAATTAGGAATATACCACTGGTGAGTCACCAGTGCAAGCAGCAACAAAATGAAATAACTGAAGTTAGTTACGTACAGGGAACTTTTACCAATGAGCTGTAAATTGTCTTTGGGGAATTCATTTCTTAATGATTAAAGGCAAAATTGAAATGTATATATAATGTTCAACAAAGATATGATGGGAATTGTATAGAGTCATTTATAAATATACTCAAAAATTTGCACTTCTTCATGTTTTAAGGGCAGTAAAGTCTTGAGTCTTCCTGAAACATCACAAAAGTGTAAGTATGGTTTCTGAGACCAAATATTAAAATATCACACTTTTTGTGTAAGATTCTTTTTTATTCATTTATTAATTTCTGGTTTTGTTATGAAGATGTCTATGAGAAATATTAGGAAACGTTTCCACTATGGCCAAATAGATTAATAAAGTTTTTTTTGGAAACTAATAATCAAAAAGTTAGATATTGCCATATATTTTTAAATATGCAGAGGAAAAAATTATAGGTGCTGATTTCTAGTGGAGAACGATGTACCTAATATTGAGTTATGACCTTTGAAGTAGAACAAAGCTCAGAAAGTATTTATTTGCATTTTGTATATGAATTACCCAAACTGATGATAGTGGCCTCAGATTTATTATTACTTATGCGTAAAAGGTAGGTCAAAAGTTCCTATTTGTTTCAGAGGAGTTTTCAGGGCTTTATTTGGCCACAGAAAAGGTATAAACTAAACATACTAATCTACTATTATGTAGATATAAGAATTTAAACAAACATTTCAATAAGACCTGACCAAGAATTGTCACAAGTAACATCAAACAATTTTACTTTATATTTTGATAATAATAATAAGATAAATCAACCATAGAAACAAGATATAGCATTTCATTATATTACAGACACAAATACTACAACTATTACATTACAAATTATTTAATCTAAATGGATGCCTACATTAGGATGTAGAGCAACAAGTTAAGGGGTATGGAGTCTACTCAAGATCTGAATTCCTCTGGTTGCCTGTGTTCTCCCTGACTATCGAGACAGACACTGGAGTCACCCTATTCCTGCCTTAGGAGCTCTGTCAAAGTCCCTGCAGTTAGACAGGATAGACCTGCAGAGCTGACCTGCTACTCAGGGAATTCCTACGGCACTTGGTTATTTCATCATACAGGTGATTAAAAAGAACTGAATCTGTATCTAGAAAGGTTCTTTTTTTTTTTTTTTTAAACACTGTAATCTGGAATTACCATGACAGTATGTTGACATAATTAAACTAGTTTTAATCTAGTCAGACTCTGTACTACAACCTGCAGAGTTGGTTTAAGCATGAGTAGTTAAACCTGCCCAGGATCTTGGATGTATATTTGATGGTTGAGGCCCTTTTTACTGCAGCCTTATTGTTACAGGAAGCACAAAGCAGATAAATTAAGGTCAACTTGCATATGGCTGGGAGTGGCAATCACATCAGTGTAAGACAGACACCCTGTCTAAAATAGTATAAAGTAAGAGTTATTCGAGTGGAAATAGTCCCTTGTAGTCAGTATTTTTTACAGCTGAATACTCTTACCCAGCCAAATAGTTATGTGTGCCAGGAAACAAAAGTTGCTTCTGCCTGAATCAGAGGCACAATGCTAAATTATCTCTATTGCTACTTTTCAATAACCTTCTTTTCTATGGTTTAGGACTGACTCAAACAGATGGTAAACAACACTTGTTTGAACCCACCTATAAAACCAGGTGCACAGAAACAAAGGTAGCCACCCAATATGTCTTTACAGATGCTGGAGGCTCCACATGGTTGTGACAGGCAGGCAGCAACATCTGCTTCGCAGAACTGACCGGTAAAACCTGATGAAAAATAGAATAACAGAAGACATAGAAACCTTATTACCACATTTAGTCTGAGAAAAAAGACATGTGAGAAACCAATTTTGATAAGTACTTTTGTGTTCTTGTATTTCAAAATTTTATTTAGGATAGGATAGAATAATATATTCCAGTTTCTTTGAAAGTTTTGGTTTCATATACAAAGCAATTCTAAATGGAACAAAAGAACTGTATGATAAAACCATACTTGCAATAATAATAAAAACCATTCAAGATACAATGGGTCAAGAGAATTTGATAGAATGTCAATTTATTCAAGTGGTTTTATGCAGATATTCCTAATTTTATTGAAATACCAGTAAGCATACTGTTGATAAAAGCCTTCTCATTTTTGTTGTGGTGTTCTGTACACCACACTAAAAAACATCCTATGTTTCCAAGCCAAAAAAAGAAAATTGTCCCAATATATTCTGTTACAAAGCAGATATTACATGATCTGATAGGTCTGACAGCTTATTGGTATTGATTTTTTTCAAACAGTTAACTTATAGTTAACAAGAAACCTAATCTTGTGAAACACTGAGCATCCATGTTTCCTGTTGATGGCTACATATGCACAAAATTTAAAAAAGAAATTAAAAGATAAAATATGAATTTACTTTTACACTTAGGGTATATTGGCCATGGTATTACAGTTTCTGTAGCCATCATCAAGCAAGAAAATCATGTTTCATTGATGACAGCACCTTTGTTTCAGAACATACACAATAAATGTTTGCAAATAAATATCGTTTCACTGAAAAATAGATATTTTCAAATCCAATAAATCTTTTGTAATTAAATGATCTCAAGCAATTAAAAACAAATCAATCAATGTGTGTGGAGTTAGGATCCAAGTGCTGAATATAAATTCCAGGTTTCAAACTTTAGACATTTTTGTTGTAACTTTTGTTATAAAAAAATGAGTTGAAGTATAAGAAGCATAGCTTTCTGTTCTCCTATTAACCGAGCACTTTAAAAGTTTCTAAAGATTTTTAGATTCTTGCAAAAATAATGTTCCAGCAAAGATCAAAAGAGACTGGACCAATTTATTACAATTTAACAATTACAGCATGAAAAGCCACTAAAGACTTAAACCAGAGATTTGGTTCAGTGAGCTAAATACAATTAATTCCAATGTCTTACAAACTTGGATACCAAGTCTGGTTGAAGATCTGAACTTCACATTTCATTTAAAAAAAGATTTATAAAGGAATGCCATGGTTTACTGGCATAGGTATTGCCAGAACAGAGTCTAGTGTGCCATTGAATTGCCCCTATCTGACCTTCAGTTCATCAGTGTTTTACACAAGGAGAAAAAGGAAGAATCTTTGGTCAAAGATGTTCAAACAAATCTGTATTCCTACAGTATAGTGTGATAGCTTTGAAAAACTAAACATAACCCTGTTTTTATAGTGTTTATTAATTGCAGATCCAGAGTAATAAATTACTACAAAATTTTAAAAGTTCAGTCCTGCTTGGGCCTAGTTTAGCATAGCCTTCAAATTAAAGGAAGTGTAAACCATGTCCTTAGGGCACAACTGAAGAGCTCCTGATCTGGAAGATTTTTTAGTTTTTGAACAGCTGGTTAGATGAGGTAAGACGGCAAGTTCTGACCATCAGGGTAAATTGCTGAGCCATATTGTGCTTTAGAAATCCTGGCTTCTATAACAAACCTTTGAGGCATAAATACAAGACAATGCATATTAAAACTGCCCTACACATGCAGTCACTTTGGTTTCAAAATCAGTAGATGCAGAAAGGTGTCTTCAAGCTATGTTTCTATTCCATCCCAAACACCAGCTGTGCAACATTCTCATACAGCTGGTTTTCCTCCCTGTTGATTGCTATTAAAAATTTAAGCATCTTTCTCATTTTTGCCTTCGTAAATAGATGTTAACATCTGCTTGCTGAAGTACTGCATAAAACTAATATAAAAAATAATGATAAGGAAGTAAAATGGGAACATTAATCAATGATAACAGTTATACACAGATATACGTGTAACTGTTATATGTGGTTATGTGAATGTCATCCAAGCAGAGATACCAAATATAGAAAAGCTAACATGATTTTTTTGTTTGAAAAACTATAAATAAATATTCATAATAACTTTATAGATTGGAAATATATTAACCTATGTATGCTTTTATTTCTGTGTTTGGAGTTAATTATCAAAGTATTGCAGCATGGATAAATATATCAGAAGTTACTATATTAAGTTGAAGAGCAAAGGGTGGAGGTTTCAGGGCCTGATTTTAAAATTAAGCATTTATTTTTGTATGAAGTTTCTCATCAAACAGCAGTACTTGAGAATATACTATTTCCTGTAAAAAGAAATGAGCAAGTGTCAGTTTATTTTTCTGCAACAGGCAGTCAAAAGATAGTTCATGAATTTAAATAATGGAGATTTAGCAGTAATTTATTTTTTTTTTTTTCCCCCAGAAATGCCGCATTTACATTCTTCAGATATTTCTTTCCGATAACCCAAATGCCTCATGACAAAAGTGATTTTTACTTGTCAGACTGTGACACTTAAACTTTGCAGGGAGTTCATTGCATCCTGATCCATTCTGACATAGTCCAGCCACACAGTGATTTGTGACAATTTCACTACATGGCTCCTTATATTCTGGATGGCAGGTACATCTGAAGCTATTAACTGGAACCTCACATTAAGGGTTATTGTCAGGGCCGGCAGGATTTGATGTGCATTCATTCACTCTTATTGAACAAATGTTACTTCTGGGCAAAAAGTTACATGGTTCCTGTTAAAATTACAGCTCAGAAAAACTTAAACAGACTGAAAGAATCAAATGTCAGAATTTAATAAATTCATTGAAAACCTGGACAATATTTTCACTGTCATTAAGATTCTTACATACTAATGGGTTGCTAATTTCTCCTTATTTGCACTGGATATGATAATAGTAACATACATGCCATTTTATTAATGCGTTTTTTGAGATGGAGTAATTGTTGTTTGTGTCATTCAACACCTATCATAATGAAATCCTGCTTTTGCTTGGGTCCTCTAGAATTTGAAATATAAAAATTGTACTTATTGCAAAAATTATACAAAATGTAAAATTGTAATTGTAAAAAAAATGCAGCCAATAATAGCATAGTTGAACAAAACAGAGAAAGGGAAATAAAGAGGAAAAAACATCACCTTTGGATGAAAGACAGGGAAAAAATGCTGCTATTGCCTCAGACAATGCAACAGGAAAGTTTTATTGTGACCGTCTGCTCTAATAAATACATGTGATTGTTGTATTAAAGTAACCAGTCACAACTGTAAAAGACACTGGAAGATGCAATTTTCTGTGTTGTATCCTTCTAGTGTATATGATTTCTGGAAGTCAGAGATCAAACCCCTCTAATTCTCAGTAAAGACAATTCAAACTTCAGCAATTAGATTAGAATAACAGAAATACTTTCTAAAAATTTAAAAAACTTTATATTCCAAAATGAAAGAGACTGAGAAATGATGCACATGTGACTTTAAGGAAGCTTTTGTGTTCCTTGAAGACTACTCATTTTCACAAGCAGACTTCCTGATCTAACAATGGCCACAAACTGAAAAATGATACTCTGTTCCTGTAAGAAATTCAGTTGTCATTTTATTTCCCAGTCTAGGTTGGGACAAGTCAAAACTTGTGTTTATGTGCACATAATCTGAAAGAAAGTTAAAACATGGTGTAAGAATGTGCTATTATGATTATTTAGGGTGTTTGCACTTCTGTTTCTTACCTACATATTCTATTCATAAAATAAATAGATAAATATTCTAAGGCAAAATAATTCTAATGGATTTACAGTTTTCTGTCATTCAGGTTTGAAGTGTTTCAACAGTTTTAAATGTTTTGTAAAGTTTTCTGAACTAAGTAGTAAGTGAAAAAATAAAGCTCTTAGGCCAAAAGTCAGTTTTTATCCCATCCTGTCAGCATTTTCTGATGAAATAGCATTTCATTGGATATTCCTATGTGGTGGGTTGACCCTGGCTGAGGGCCAGGTGCCCACCAGAGCCGCTCTATCACTCCCCTCCTTCATTAGACAGGGGAGAAAAGCTACAATAAAAGAAAACTTACGGGTCGAGATAAGGACAGGGAGAGATCATTCTCTAATTATCATCACGAGCAAAACAGACCGAACTTAGAGAGGGAATTCATCTTAGTTATTACTAAGCAAAACAGAGTAGAGGAATGAGAAATAAAACCAAAATCTTAAAACACCTCCCCCCACCCCTCCCATCTTCCCGGGCTCAACTTCACTCCCGGCTTCAACCTCCGCCCCCCCCAGCGGCACAGGGGGACGGGGAGTGGGGGTTACGGTCAGTTCATCACACGGTGTTTCTGCCGCTTCTTCATCCTCAGGGGGAGGACTCATTGTTCCCCCGCTCCAGCGTGGGGTCCCTCTCACGGGAGACAGTCCTTCACGGCCTTCTCCAATGTGAGTCTCCTCCACGGGGTGCAGACCTTCAGGAGCAGACTGCTCCAGCGTGGGTCCCCCACGGGATCACAAGTCCTGTCAGCAAACCTGCTCTGGCGTGGGCTCCTCTCTCCACGGATCCACAGGTCCTGCCAGGAGCTTGCTCCAGCGCGGGCTTCCCACGGGGCCACAGCCTCCTTCAGGTGTCTCCACCTGCTCCGGCGTGGGGTCCTCCACGGGCTGCAGGTGGAATCGCTACACCCCCTCATCCTCCCTCCATGGGCTGCAGGGGGACAGCCTGCTTCACCATGGTCCTCACCACGGGCTGCAGGGGAATCTTGCTCCGGCGCCTGGAGCACCTCCTCCCCCTCCTTCTGCACGGACCTTGGTGTCTGCAGATGTTCTTACATCTTCTCACTCCTCTCTCTGGCTGCAAAAGCGCTCTCAAACTGTTTTTCTCTTTCTTAAATATGTTATGACAGAGGCGCTGATTGGCTTGGCCTTGGCCAGCGGTGGGTCTGTCTAGGAGCCGGCTGGCATTGGCTCTGTCAGACACAGGGGAAGCTTCTAGCAGCTTCTCACAGAAGCCACCCCTGTAGCCCCCCCGCTACCAAAACCTTGCCACACAAAACCAACACATCCTAAAAGAGCTCTTCTGGCAGCTGAGAAGTCATCATTATGACTTACTTTGAATTTTATATTATGATTTTCTGACAGGAAGACTGAAAAAATATTTTTTCAGCAAAAATTTGTATACATCATTTAAGCTCAATTTAGTCTGGAGAGAAATCTTAAATAGCAGTTAGTCTACCTTCTGCTTACCACTCATTCACTTTGGTATCAACAAACACATGTACATTTTAAAATATTTTTGAAGTTCTGCATCAGTCATATTAGGTTGTTTACTGTAAACACTAATGTGACAAGGATGGCAAGCTGATGTACTTGTCACAGGCAACTAAGGGAGATTTCATCTAGGCTACAGATAATATCTTTCCTCCAAGATGGAGAAGATCAATTCTGATTCAGGTAGTTCACAGTGGACAGAGCTTACAGGTAGACCTTGCAGTCTGAATCCACATGCCTTTCTGGCCTTCTTCTAGGCTTTTACTAAGCAATTTCTGTAGTCCAATTTGTCCTAGTCACCTCTGTGCTAGGGCAGAAATTCTTGGCACAGGCACAGTAATTTCCCTTCACTGATAAATTTGTAGTTGCTGCTCAACCCTGGAGATTTTTTTTTTTTTTTTTTTTTTTTTTTTTTTTTTGCCTACACATGCTTCAGTTGTGCTCCTACACGGGCGTGTTAAAGGACATTGTTATTTCCATTTCATGAATGCAGTCCATCGTGGAATCAAACTGAAATTACAGGTTAGTGTGAACTCTGTATACCTGAATGTAAATTTTCTGGCATATTTACAAATTAACAAATTGTCAGATTAAACTGAGTTCTCTAATAGTAATAAACTGTTCTCTAACACTTTGGTCACTACTTACTGAACACCAGTGCTTTTAATAATAAACTTCATTCAGTAATGAACTCTAGCATATGGATAATAATGAGTTTTTTCTACATTTCATGATCAAAATCTGAATACCTACAGCTCCATACAGAGCCACAAATCCTTTAGAGCAAGAAATGTTAATAGGTTTTGGGAGATGGGTAATGGTTGGCAAGACACACATTCTAGTCATGTCACGTGGTGACTCTGTACGGCAGGTCTACATCTTAACACCGTATTTTAAAGTACTGTATTCAGCTAGGTTTAGTTTAATAATTTTAATCAACTTTTATTATTCATATAGGAAATATGATGGCAAGGCAGGCAGGGCACAGCCTCACTGACAAGCAATACAGTCCCACAGTACACAAAGGGAAAGAGCTGAGCAGGTCCACTGCTGGTAATCAGGGTATGCCATGGTCCAGTGACGACTAGACAGCCTGCAGTGACAAGGTAGGTCTGAGATGAAACTGGGAAGTCAAAGTCAGCAAGGCAAGGTCAGATTGCCAGGAGCCTGCTGGTACACTCTGGCATCTGGCAGGGAACTACATCACTTCTCACACAAGCAGAACTGCTGACAAAATATCTCAGCATGGAGATTTCTTTTTCCACAACATCAGTACATTGCTGAATCCTATTCAGCTTGAATTCTCTGGATCTGTTTTTGTATGTATTTGTTTATGACTGCCAAAGAGGATGTGTCTTCACTCAACTGAATCTTCTTTCTTTTCCAGACCATTACTAGAGTTTTTGCCTGTCTGTCTCCAAAATTGGTGCCATTTACAAGTTCAGTCACAATATTCCCAATACCATCATCCAGGCCATTGGTGAACATTGATGAAGAACATTAGTGAACCCAAAACCCTTCCAGTGAAATTCTTTTCCACACTGAATCACTATCATCTTTAACTATTTTATTCCAGTAAGTTACTTGTCATTTAGTGGTAGTTTCACTGAGACAGTGCTCCCTTGGTTTCCTTATAAGAATGCTGATGCACTGAAGATACTATCACCTACTTCATCCTTATCCAGGAGTTTTATTACCACCTGAGAACAGAAATTGCAATGGTTTCACACATTTTGCTCTTGAGAAATCCATGTTACCTAGTGACTGACTGTCATCTTTTTGTTGCTTTCAGATACTTATAAATAATTCATCTTTACATTTTCTGTAGTATTTCTTCAAGAATTCAAGTTAGACCTGACAGTTCTATACTTCACCTCTGCTCTTTTCTATCTTTCTGTTATTTGACCTATCCACAAGCCAACAGCTCTGAAATTGCTCTGAATCATTTCTAAATACCACAGCTGAAGTTGTGGCCAAACAGACTTTGATGGATGCATTTTCATCTCAGCATTTTGAAGATTATTCTGGGTTTTTTTGTGGTCAGAGATCTTCCTTTTAGACAGTTCAATGTAGTTGACTTTTTTTGCTTAAGGTCAAGCAGAAAGGATGTTGAAAACTTCTTGGCATTGCATGTCAACAACTTTCTCTCTTTGTTAGGAAGCAGATCCACACTTTCTTTTCTCTCTTCTAAAGAATTACTCAAATATCAGCTATACATTTCCTCCTTTTTTTTAAGGGTACTTCATCCCTTCTTGAATAAAGAGCAAAACAGCAGAACAGAAGTTAATCATCTAGAAAGTTCTTTTAAAAGGAATGTCTTCATAAACTGCTGCTAGAGATCTTCAAATTTTTCTGTAAGATCTCCAACCTTTCTGTAATTTTTTTTCTCTTCATTCTCCCCCTGTCTAGAATTTCTTTCTGTCAGTGAGGGCTAATGAGTGCATCACTTTTCTCTTAGCAGCCTGACTTGAGTAACCATTTCTACTGCTTTGGACAAGCTCGACCTTAAGCCATACAATTTAATGAGAAGATGTAAGAGAACTATTGCTTTACAGTATTGCCTTTCCAAAAAACTCTCAAATCTAGGAAAAGCACCTCAACAGCCAAATACATCTTCCAGTACTGTAGGAACATTTTTTTCAGTTCCACTAAAAGATGGATTAGACCTAGAGAAAAAGGATTAAGAAAGAACAGAAGCATACGCTAGACATCTCACAGAAATACACCAGAAGACTTATAGGTATTGCAACAGAAGTTTGATTACTGTACCACAGCAGGCAGCTTCAGATTCTCTATTATTTACACTAAGAAGCCACAGAATAAGTTTTTATTCTGACTGTGCTTGCTGCCTTGCGATGTGTCAGACTATCTTATAATTTTGTGGTGTGATGCATTAGAACAGGACCTAATACTATTTTACAACTGCGGAATAATGTAGCCACAAAAGTAGAAAGAAAAAAGAAAAACTTTATAAAATAATAGCAGTTACCCATTTTCATTTTACTAGAAGTACTGCAAAGTGGTCACTGATGTGGCTTCTTTTGGGAGGATGTCAAGACATACTGAGAAGGTGATGTGCATCACAGTACATACCTTGTTTCTTATTACCAATAGGTAATTTATTACCCTTTCCTATATAATCTCTTCTTGTAATTTATATGCAAAAACTATTACATTTATAGATTGCCTTATGCATAATGAAAAAATGAAAGTAAGAAGTTGCCTAATAGAAATAGTTTTGATTTTTCCATATCATTTTTTGTTGCATCATCTCATAGATCAGGCTAATATGCTATCATTTAATGGAACGCAGCTACAGGACCTGAAAAATGGCAAAACTTCAGCAGATAATTAAAGGTAAGTTCCACAAACATACTCCTCTCCTCCCTCTATAAAAAAATGACTGTACATGCTACTTTTATATTTTTTAAAACAAATTCTGTGTAACAAGACCAAAATAAATATTTGAGATACTTGTTTCAAAGCAAGCAAACTCAGTTAGAATCAGGTAAAAAGCAATGCTGCTGGTAGGTGAGTATGTAACAGCTGGCCTCGGCTTCTAGGCCACTGGCATTTTTTAAACATAAAAAATAATAGTTCACCGGAATAATTAGTAATCTAGAAGTAAAAAATATCTTACTACTCAAATGTTGCTAGTTTAGTTAGAAAATAAAGAAATAACATGCCCTAATTCTCATCTGATTTAGAGCAGCAAGCAAGATTAACTCAAATTAAAATGATGGTTCTCCACCAATGAGAAAGCAGAAGTGGAGCCATATTTCTTCTTACGAAAGAGAAAAATGACAAAAGAAAAAAAATCTTTAAAAGTTTTTTTCAGAATGCCTGTTTTGTAAAAGTGTATTTCTTAGAGGACTTTCTATTTGGGTATTTTTCTGTCATTGATAGTTTACAGGTGGATTACACAGGAATATTTCTGCATGACTAGAATAAAACCAAAATCCAATCACCTCTTTCTCCTTTTGTCCTTTTTTCAATGCTGATATATACAACACTCATGCTTTAATAGAATATATAGGGGGTGGCTTATGTTTTGAGGGTTTTTTTCTGCTTTAATAGTGATCTTTGATGCTTCCTTTTAATTGAATTGATTTATAATTGCTTGCTGCTGTTACTTACTTTTAGTGATCTATCTTATATATCCGATACCCATACATTATTGATAGCCTTACCTTAATGTGTATCACCATCAAAAACTCTATTCTGCTAATCTATTTTTTTTCTGAAAAAGAATAGGAAGTGTTTCTAGTAGAAGGAATTAAGATTTAATGAGGAGAAATAGCTCCTTCATTCCCTCAATAGAGTACACAATTAATTCAAAATAGTACCTCCTTAAAACCAATAATGGAGACGGATGGAGAAAATTGACATAATTTTTGTTCTGTCCTCAAAGTTTATATTTTTTTGACAGGTTGATATAATTTCCAAACATTTAATATTTCTTAGAAATAAA
The DNA here is from genome assembly GCF_011004875.1 of Balearica regulorum gibbericeps. Lineage (NCBI taxonomy): Eukaryota > Metazoa > Chordata > Aves > Gruiformes > Gruidae > Balearica > Balearica regulorum. The sequence goes on from NC_046186.1 coordinate 30,218,772, forward strand.
TGCCTGTGAATTTCAATGGAAACCAAATATATGTGATGAGCTATGTTTTTATACAAAAGCAATAATAACGATATAAGCAACAATAGTAATAATGTATATTTTCTAACTTATGATAATTACACAAAATTTAACTCGGTTTAACATCTCTGAAAAACAGATGAGTGGAATATGAAGCTCCCAGTAAAATCAGCACAAACAGTGGGCATTCTTGCTAGCCTCCATCAGTCACATCTTGGAGGCATTGCCTGCCTTTCAGAATTCATGTGACAAGAATAAGAAGATAAGAGGATGAGCTGCCCCCCATAGTGTCACCTGACACTGGAATAAAGAAAGAGCTCTTCAGTGCAATATTCTTATTTTAAAGATAAATTAAATTTGATACAGAAAGTAAGTTCAATGACTTTATTTAAAAGAAAATGGTTTCTGAAATGCAACATAAAGTTGGGCATGCATTTTCTCAGGAGTGTAAAAGTTTCTTAAAATAAAATTCAGGAAGACACATAAGAAAATAAAATGAAACATACATAAGCCTGCTAGTCATGTCATTCATGGTATTGAGCTTGGCAGATAATACACGACCAAAATTTTGGGGTTGAACTGTTTCTTAGAATTTGCTGATAACTATCCTGTTGGACCGAGAGAGAGTACCTAGGCATTCCCTTTCATCCATCCTATAATTTCTAGTTTATCTTTTGTAATTGTCAAAGATACTGTAATTATAAGATCCAAATATGATCCTTCATTTCTTATCAGATTAGATACCAGAAAAGTTAGAAAAAAAAACCAAGATTTTTTCTCGTAACAGATAAATAGGGGAAAAAAAAAAAAAGGTAGGTGATTAAAACCCATAAAGCAACAGCTATAGATCTTGCTGAAGGTCTGGCCAGGCAATTCTGTTAGCTGACAATGTCAGGAATTTTATACAATATTTTTACTCCTTACTAATGCAAATAGAGCCATAGAAAATGAAAACTGAACAAATGTTAATTATTTTTCAGTATATTGCAGGACCAGAAGGAGAAGATTAGTTTGACAGTGAATTGTTGAAGAAGGAAGTTATTTTAGAGAAGGGTAGGAAAGCATGAAGACAGAACTAAAACACAGATGAAAAATTAAATATGTGTGTGGAAATGACAAAGGAAAAGAATAAATGCTGTCCAAAATAAGGAATGTTAATATTGCTAAAATATTGTCAGAAGAACAAAGACCATTCTGGTTTTGTCCATATAAATACACTCCAGAATTTACTTTTTTTTAAATCAGAGATTGCCAAACAACATAGCAGATCATAATTCCAAAGTCTTTAGATCCTTGATTAGAAATTTGAATATATTTAGACATGTATTGGACAAATCACTTATTAGTTATCTACTTTCCAGAAATAGAATTTTTGGACTAAAAAAATTGTTAAACATATAAACCAAACATATAAAATTTATGTTTAGTAGACACAGCATACTAACTTTGGAAAAAGGTCAAAATTTGATTATCACTTTAATTCCTTTACAAATGGTACAATTTTAATCATGCTGACCAAAATTTTAGGTGTCTATAGCTGTTTTCTGAAAAAGGATGCCTGAAAAGAAAAGCTATTTGCATTTCTAATATCAGAAACAGAAGAAGATAGAGAGCAGCCAGAGATTGCATCAACATGAAGGACTGACCAGAGCAATGGGTAAACTAAAACTCAAGCTTTGGAAGTCTGTAAAATAAAAAAAAAATCTAACAGAAAAATTTATGGAAAACTTGTACATGAGTGTTGGTGTGCATGTTTATACACCCCTATACCTTACCCTATGCACATGTATACTTTTTGGGGTTTTTTTTGGTAAGGTGAAGGCGTGTGTTCCTGCTTACTAACAAATGCTTCATTTCTCAACATTATGGAATCTCTAAGTGGGATGCATACGTTACTGGCTTAATTTTCCTTTAAGGAACTGTCTTGAATAGCTATTTTGTGAAGCATCATCCAAGGTAGGTTTGGGAATGTATATTGAAATGAAGTATTATAATATAAAAATACTCATAACATTGTCTCTGATCATGTCTGCTGCCGCCTTGTCACCTGTGCTTGCCAGTGTGGAAGGGAAATGAGGAATTGCACATTATTCTTCTAGTCTCTGCCTGCTTAGAGCTGACTTGTGTGACAGACGCAGAAATTTTTATGTACTTGCCTTTGTGTGGAAACTATAAATAGCCAGACTTACACTTAATAGGGCATTAAATTTATGCTTTTTGTTAACAACTCAGTAACTTCGTGTTTGTTTCTTGTTCTCCGAAATGGGGAACAAAGTTTTGTTATCTCCAAGGTATGCTTTGAAAGCAAGCTAAAAGCTGTTAAAGATATAAAGTTTGTGGAATATAAGTAAGTGACATCTTGAAAACATAATTTTAAAATATCCATGGCCAAACAATCAATATGCAGAAGTAGTTACTGTCTGCAGTCTTAGAAGAGTGTTGGTATCATCATGAGAATAGTAAAATACCATTTTTTTAAAAATACAAAACTGTCATTATCTGCACTACTATAGATTTTATACAGCATGCAGTGTTCTCTGGACAGTTCTTCCCAGTGAAGGTGCTGATAAACATCCTGAGTGCTCTTTTCTGAGAGATCCATCAGTGTCTTACCTTACTCCTTTTCTTTCTCACCAGTGACAGCAGCCTAAATAAGCCCAGGTATCCTTCTACATGTAGTCAGTTGTCTACACAGCTAATCTTGCATGCTTACCCTTCCACTCAGCATTATTTAAGTTTTGTCCTTGATGGCCTCGTTCTAAATATGCATATGGCAATGAAAGATAGCAATTTTCTATATGTTATAATGACATCTGTGCATGTCATTGACAAAAATGACCATACATACTGAAGAATGGGGTGTTGAGAGATCTCATTTATAGGGTACATAATGGAAAAAAAACTGTGGAGTTGAAATCTGGAGCTGCGACACCTCAGGGTCTTCTTGCCCACAGAGATATATGAATACAAACAAAACTTGAGGATTCTCAGATGCGGAAGGGAATTAAGTGGCTTTCTAGATCTGATTCACATTTGCTTACCTGAGTAATAAACCTTAGGGGTTTTTTTGTTTGTTTGTTTGGAGTCATCTTATTAATTTCTTATTATATGTGAATGGGCTTATTCTATCAGCAAGAGGCACTTAAATACGGTAACATATTCCATTAATGTATCGGACAATAAGAAAAAGGTGGAGATGCCAAATATAAGAAGCAGCAAATGAAAAATTAGTCAACGGTTGGAGAGTTAAATCCTTTATAGAAGAGTAAATCTTTGGTGAATTGTGAAATACAGCTATGATGGTTTTAACAGGTCTTTAAAGTAAGTGTTTAATATTGAGAGAACAGATGATTCCATTCCGTTCTGTTACTGCTGTTATAGTAGTTTTAGAAATGAATAGACTCAAAGCTAAAGGCTGTCATAGAGATATTTCTTCATCTGGGGGATTTGTAATAGGTTATTAGAGTATTTCTCAAGACATCACTGCTTTGTATCTGCTTTTGTTAACAGTAACTCAGTGTCTTATTATCCACTTTGAAATAAACAGTGTTGTTTCTATTAGAAAAATGTCAAATTTCTATGTCATCTGTTAAGGTTGGAGGATTGAATTGATGTTATGAATGAGCTGTTAATCAATAGAATTTTTTTTTCCGTATTTTTAGCCTCATAAATGACAGCACAGTCTTGGAAAAAAAAGAGGAAGCCAGCAATTTTTTCTTGTTCTGTTGCAGGAAAATTTCACTTACCACTGGCATGAAGCACTATACTGATAAAGAGAGGAACACAGGAAGAAAATTGGAATTATGAAAGAGAAAGTATCTTAGTAAAGCTATTCCACCTAATAAATTTGGATCCTTTTGCAACAGTGAGAAATCTGCCATGTGCTCTCTTAATCATAAGTTTACTTTCTCTTTCTTCATCACAACCTCCCTTAACATCAAACCCTTGTAAGAGACTTTTAAATGAATTTTGTGAAGTCTGTTGCTCTTCTCATTTGCCATTCCACAGCTTCTTGTTTCCTATTTTCATCACAATGTTTTTGGATTCCATGTTTTTCCTTCTACTACACTTGATTGCAAACTTTACGCTGCCTAGTGTGTGCTGGTGCATAATGAATCATGCAGTATAATGCCATCATATGAATTTTTTTCTTCCTTCCTCATTTACTTCTTATCTTTTGTAAAAACGGTCTGTAATTAAAAGGTATATCTATTTCAAGAAATGTTTTTAATCATTGTGTATTGTTTCACCTCTTTTTAATTTACCAAAATTATACATATTCCAGTCTTTGAGTGCAAATGCTCACTAAATGCTCATTTGTGCAAGAATAATATAATGAAATCTCACATAAGTATAAATTGCAGAGTTTTGTTTGCTCTTTTACATTTATGTCCACTTTTTAACAGATAATAAAGATTACTTTTAAAAATTAAAATCTTACTGTGCTTCTGGGAACAATATAAACAAAGAAAAGGTACAGTTGCCGGTGCAATACAGAATACGCAATTATGTATTACATCTTGATATACACTCTGAATTCACAGTGTCTGTGCAATTACATGACCACTGCAGGAATGATCTACTGTGATCATTTTTACCAGTATTTTTATTCACATAAATGTCAGAATGCAGATTTTCTTTTGCATGGAACATGTATATTAAAGTTTGTATTACAACCTAAAACATGTAGAGCAACTTAAAAGTATGACAATTACAAGTGTGGAAACTTAAAACTTCACTGCACTGTCATCTTGTTCTTCTAGTGAAAATAATGAAAGAAGGGAGAGGTACATATATCTCAAAATTTGATTTACATTTATTACGTACCCATACATTAGTGTTTTAACTGCCCGTTCTCTATAGGGCTTAAAAGCAGAATAACGTTACACTGCAAAATCATTACAATTCTTCTGATATTGAAAAGATAAAACAGACAAACCAATGTTGTCTTTCTGCTGCCCTGACATTTATCGCTTTTCATTTTGTAAGCCACAAGCAGCAACGTCACTGCAATTGCCTACAACTGAATGACTGAACTGAATATATAAATACAAAACCCGAACATGTTTGGCAGAATTAATTTCTGTAAATTTATCTGTGTTTTTAGAAATGTACAGCCTGCATTAAAAAAAGTTTGCTGAGCTTATCTAGATGTCATTAGCAAATGTACTACCTGTTACATAACTCCTAGAACTGTCTTTAAAGAACTGTATTGTTTATTAAAGTGTGTCTTCTATTAAGTTTATGAACAATAGAGTTATTTAGCAAGTATAATAAATATCAGGATAATCTACTTTGATAAGAGAATATTCTGAAAGCATGTATGAAGAGATTCCATACGTGTGCACATACAGAAATGCATATAGATTGGTTTGCATATCTATAGCTATGCATAGATACACATGAGAGTCAGAAGAAGATGAGACAATGAAGACATCATCATACAGCTCACAGATTGCTTACAAATAGCACTGGTGGCACTGTCTAGATGTAAACAAAATTTTGGATGCATTTATTTATTATTACTATGTAAATGTAACATTTGAATTAAGCAACTAAGCCAACAAAGAAACTCATCTTCTTTTCCAGGATTATTTTAAATTTATTGTGAGTTACTAATTTTGTTACAGATCAGAAATCTAACTGCGATTAATACATCCGTCAAGAATATCTAGCTTTTTTGAACCACTCTGGTATATTATAACTGTTTCAAATGACAGATCTTACAAAATTAAATACAACTAGAAGAAAAAAATCAGCTGAGAGAATTTAAACTGAAAAAATATGAATGACAACAAGGAATCCTTCAAGAAATTGTCATTATCTAAATATTAGACACTTAAAAACTTCAAACCTACAATTAAAGCATATGTCTAGATAAAATAGTCTTAAAAAACAAATAGAGAACAAGTATAAAACTGGATAAGTTCATAAAAATTAATATCAGCAAGAAACTGGAAGTTAGAAAATAATAATAAAAGAGCCTAACAAGTAAAAGTAGAAATCTGTGACCAAAAAATAGAGACATAAGGAAGTTTTAAAGTATAAAAGCTAACAGAGTGGGCTGGGTTGACTCCAGCTGTCAGGTATTCTCACCCAGTTGCTTGCTTACTCTCCCCCAGTGGGATGGGGGAGACAATTGGAAGGGCAAGAGTGATGAAACTTTTGGATCATGATGAAGGCAGTTTAGTGACAAAAAAAACCCCAAAACCAAAAAAAACCCCACCCAAAGTGATGCAAAGGCAGTCCCTCTCCACCTCCCACCAGCAGGCTGACGCCCAGCCAGTCTCTGAGCAACAGTACTTTAGAAAAACTCTCCCCTCAGCTTTTACTGCAGAGCATAATGCCATATGGCATGGGATATCCCTTTGGTCAGCTGGGGTCAGCTGTCCCGGCTGTGTCCCCTCCCATGATCTTGCCCACCTCCAGCCAACTCGCTGGTGGGGCAGAGTGAGAAACAGAGATGTCCTCGACACTGTGCAAGCACTGCTCAGCAACAGCTAAATACCCCTGTGTCAGCAACACTGCTTTGGTCACAAATCTAAAACACAGCACCGTATGGGCTGCTATGAAGAAAATAAATATCCGAACCAGACCCAGTAAACAGAGCCAATCAATTCTGTCTTTGGAAGGAATACCCATTAATGACTAGTATTTTTTTAGTCTTTTCAAGTCTTTCTGTTCTGATGATGAGCAGGTCAGGGACTCTTTCTAATTCTAATTTCTAATATCTTTCTCAATTCCAAATAATGAAGAACAGTGGTTTGTTTGGTTTGTGGGTTTGTTTTGGTTTTTTTCTTTTCTCGTTGGTGGTTTGTGGTTTGGGGTTTTTTCCCCCCCCCTTAATGAAACAGTGACAGAGTAAAAGGAATAAGATAGTGAAGATAAAGGTAGACAACTCTTTTCACATTTTCAGGATCCAGGCCTGCTGGATGGTATGAGTGATGTCCTGTGCAGAAAGGATGGGTTATACATTTGCTTTCTAGATTCTGTCCTAGGTCCCCAAATGGGGCATTTTTTGCTAAGCCTTGTTATCATCTTCCCTCTGTTGTTCTCTTAGCCTGACGCTGATCAGCATTCTTCTGTTGTATTACCGTACTTAATTTTGTCTGATGTTTTTGCTGATACACAAAATTCTAGTAACTGCGCTCCTATAGTAATGCATGAGTTCCATGAGGACATAATGATTTATTCAATATGTTATTTCATACACCTTAGAAAGCTAAACTAAATGGCAGCCTTTCCTGTACCAGGCTTAAATAGCATGATGTAAATATTATTGGGGAGGAGAGAGGAAGGACAGGTTAACCATTACACTGCAGACTGAAAAATCAAATGGCCTAGGAAAATTGTTTTTTCTACTTCCTTATTTTGAACATACTTTAGAATACTTCTGATTTTTTCTTTATAAGAGGGCTTTCATAACTTGTGCCAATTTTAGAATTGTCACCTTTTTCTGCTAGGCCTTTTATAACTAAAATATTAAAAATAATGTAACAATTAAAGTCTTTAATTTTGTAGAGGGATCCATGAAAAATTGAAACGAACAATCAGACTATCTATGGTAGCAAATGGCTGGACATTTTCAGGAAGATCACTATTAGAAAAATATCTAAATATACTCTCAAGAACACAGAAGAATTACTACAGTTACTAAAAATATATTTAGCATTTCACAAATATCAGAGAAAAACTAATGCTAGTGTATGGATGAGCTATAAATGCAAGGAGGAACTCCTGGGAAGGACCCCTAATGATGTTCCCTGTCACTCATTGCTTCCAGGTACCACTTTTGCAAGAGTCAGGTATGTGGCAGGTCCTGGGGAGCCACCTGCATAACCTCTGCTTCTCCAACAGCCCCAACCATCAGTGGCCTCAGCCCTCTTCCTGATGAGGAAGTCAACGCTGATATCTCATGGATGTGACTGCCCATCAGATCTTTCAGGATAAAGACTTTGCAGAAGAGCTTAACATCATGTGAATTTTTTAACCTCTATTCCCCTAAAACGTTGAGCCCACTAACAACTGCCTTCAAGGAGTTCTGTACCTGCTTGCTATATGAATACTCAAGGCATCTTCTGTAAGTGGTAGACTGCTGAACAGCATTTCTACAGCTGATTAGATGGACTTATTTAGAAAGAATGCTATCCTAGTATAAGTTAGGATGTTAGAGGTATAAGAAAAATATATGGACTTACAAATTGTATAAATGAATTGTAACTTGGAGCAAGAAATTGATAATAGGAATTTTAAACTACGTGTCAAGTAATCTTTTTGGTAAGCTGAGCAACAGTTTCATGAAAAAAATACTAGAGTTTCTTATCAAGCAACTTTGAAATCAAAGCAAAAAAATAATCATTACAAATCCTATGTTAAGAGTGATTGTGCAGCAGCAGCGTGAAAGACTGAACGATTTCCTTAACATTTCCCATCTATAACCTTGATGATTCACTTTATTTTTTTGAGTCACAGCATGCAACACTTTTCCTAAGGTCTCTTCCTGGAGTAAAAAACTTTCATGTATAAGCTTCTACTTCATAATAAGGGTTGCCAGAAAGGTTTGAAAGTAAGTACAGTCTTATTTCATGGTACAGTAAACTTTAATAACAGCAAACCTCCCAAAAAGGAAGAATTTGATTTACAATTTTTCTGTCTGTGAGTTTACTCTTAATCAGAAGTATTGCTCCTTTGATTCAGTGTATTAAGTTGAACAAAAATTGATTCTAGGTTGAATCTATCAATCCAAGCATCTCAACCAACAGGATTTTCTGCTTCAAAAGCAGTCTACTTTAGCAATCATGCTAATCATCCACTAATCACATTGAAAAAAGAAATATTTATGTATTCAGTTAGGTGTAGGAGGGATAACACATCACAGAGGCATGAACAGGGATGGGAAAAAAGCTATGTAGTAGTTGTAAGGTTTTTTTCAAAGACAAAAACATGAGAACATCCTGTAAGAAGCTAAAAAACACCCTGTGTGGTCAGTGTGATGGTGCATCTAGCCTAGAACTGTCTGAGAGCATGTGGTGGGTTGACCCTGGCTGAGGGCCAGGTGCCCACCAGAGCCGCTCTATCACTCCCCTCTTTCATTAGACAGGGGAGAAAAGGTACAATGGAAAAAAAACTTATGGGTCGAGATAAGGACAGGGAGAGATCATTCTCTAATTATCATCACGAGCAAAACAGACCGAACTTAGAGAGGGAATTCATCTTATTTATTACTAAGCAAAACAGAGTAGAGGAATGAGAAATAAAATCAAATCTTAAAAACACCTCCCCCCACCCCTCCCATCTTCCCGGGCTCAACTTCACTCCCGGCTTCAACGTCCGACCCCCTCAGTGGCACAGGGGGACGGGGAATGGGGGTTACGGTCAGTTCCTCATGCGGTGTTTCTGCTGCTTCTTCATCCTCAGGGGGAGGACTCCTCTCATCGTTCCCCTGCTCCAGCGTGGGGTCCCTCTCATGAGCTACAGTCCTTCATGAACTGCTCCAGCGTGGGTCTCTCCCATGGGGTGCAGACCTTCAGGAGCAGACTGCTCCAGCGTGGGTCCCCCACAGGGTCACAAGTCCTGTCAGCAAACCTGCTCTGGCGTGGGCTCCTCTCTCCACGGATCCACAGGTCCTGTCAGGAGCTTGCTCCAGCATGGGCTTCCCACGGGGCCACAGCCTCCTTCAGGTGTCTCCACCTGCTCCGGCGTGGGGTCCTCCACAGGCTGCAGGTGGAATCTCTACACCCCCTCATCCTCCCTCCATGGGCTGCAGGGGGACAGCCTGCTTCACCATGGTCTTCACCACGGGCTGCAGGGGAATCTTGCTCCGGCGCCTGGAGCACCTCCTCCCCCTCCTTCTTCACTGACCTTGGTGTCTGCAGATGTTCTTACATCTTCTCACTCCTCTCTCTGGCTGCAAAAGCTCTCTCTAACTGTTTTTGTCTTTCTTAAATATGTTATCACAGAGGCGCTGATTGGCTTGGCCTTGGCCAGCGGCGGGTCCGTCTTGGAGCCGGCTGGCATTGGCTCTATCAGACACAGGGGAAGCTTCTAGCAGCTTCTCACAGAAGCCACCCCTGTAGCCCCCCTGCTACCAAAACCTTGCCACGCAAAACCAACACAGAGCAGAAAAGGAGAGGGTATTTAAGGAAAGCATATTAGCTTAGTCACTTCCAGCAGTTTGTTCCCTTTGAAACCTCCAAGCATTCAGGTGTATTGAAGAAATCAGTCCTTTAGTATCCCCTTACAGCCTTTTTAGTTGTGAATTTGTCTAATCTCTTACCAAACCTAAATAAATTCTCTAGCTACATCACACTCTGTGGTCACAAATTAAGAAATGTAATGTCATCTGTTATAAGTCCTTTTATGTGTTTTAGTCCAAAATCCAACTAGGTTTTTCAAGTGCCTTCTTGCTTCTTGTGAACAGGCTTCTGTGAACAACAGTTCTGCTCTCAGTTCAGCCCCTGCTTTCATGGAGTTTTTTTCTTTCTAAGCTTCCTCTTTTTCCCTCATGCTTTTCTTTTGCAAACTTAAAGGGTCCTTGCTTTTTTATAAGGCAGTTGCTCTATTGCATTGATCACTTCTGTGATCTGTCTTTCTGAATACGTTCTACAAATCCAACATCTTCTAGATTAATATTTCCTTAAATATCAGATTACCTGAGGAGAAATTATAAACTTTAAAGAATGACTCCTCACTTCTTCCTCAAACTGTGCTTCTCTATCATTTCAAGGCAAGGTTTCCAGATGACTGATTACTGTTGTAATAAACTTTTTACTATACCACAATAGCAATTGGTTTTCATTTTGTTTTTTCCCTTGTTAAAATTCAGTATAGATATGAAGCTATTTTCTAGTGGAAGGCTAAATTAACACATGGGGAAAATTATATTTGAGAAGTTTTAAAATATTCATACAAATTCTGGTTTTGGAAAAGCATTGCTTATAAACAAACACTTATATTTTTCAGCTACAAAGTTGATTGATTGATAAAAGGTGACACCCTAATAAAGATTATGGAAAACTTTTAGATACGGCTGAAATACTTGCAATCTTAAAGACTCTGCGTGTAGACACAGGTAGTTCAATTCAAATTCAACTAAAAGTATTACATTTGTAAAGTATACAAAAAAATAGGCAAAGATTCCTTATTTAGTAATAGAACCACGAGATAATTTATGTTGGAAATGACTTCTCAAGGCCATCTAGTCTAATCCTCACAGTGAGCAAGACCAGCTGGATCAGGTAGTTCAGGGAACTGTCCTGTCAAGATCTGAATATGTCTCCAAGGACAAAGATTCCATAAGATTTCCAGATAACTTATTCCAATAGTTAATTATCTTCATAGTGATTTCCTCCCCCTAATATCTAATCAGAATTCTTCTGCATTCTAACTTGTGCCCATTGCCTTTTTCACTGCCACAATTTTCACCTCTGAGAAGTGCCTTGCTCTGTCTTCCCTGTATCCTCCCATGAGGTAGTTGTAAACCCCAATAAAAATCTTGTCTTAGCCTTTTCTTCAGGCTGAACAGGTCGCATTACCTCAGCCTCTCTTTGTGCATCAGGTTCTCCAGGCCTCTGGCCATCTTCATGGTCCTTTGCTGGACTTGCCCTAGCAGGCAATGTCCTTCTTTTAGTGGAGAATGCAACATTTACGCACAGTCCTTCAGATGCAGTTTCACAAGTCATGAGTAGAAAAAGAATCATCTCCAGACCTGCTGTCTACACTCTTCTTAATGCAACCCAGGATGCTTCTTTGCTACATGGCTGGCTCATGTGCTACTTGTTGTCCACCAGGACTCCCAGGTTGGTTTTCTGGCTGCTTTTCAGCCAGTTGGCCACCAGGCTGTCCTGGTGCATGGGACTATTCTTCCAAAGCTGTGGGACTTTGTTTGTTGAACTCTGTGAGATTCCTGTTGGCTTGCTTCTCCAGCCTGTCAAAGTCCCTCTGAACAGAAACCCTAGCCTTCAGCATATCAACCATTCCACCTAGTTTTACATCACCTGTGAATTTCCTGAGAATGTAACCCATTGTCCAGGTCACTAATAAAAACACTAGACAGATTTGATTCAAGTATCAAATAATGATGAATGCCACTAGTTACTGATTGCCAACTAGGCTTTGTGCCACTTACCACAAATACTTCAACCATGGTGGTCCAGCCAATTTTGAGCCCATCTTACTGTTTACTTTTCCAGTCTGTATACCTCACTTTGACAACAGCTTTACTCAGAGAGGTCATGTCAAAAGCCTTTCAATGTCAATTGCATCCACTGCTCTCAACTTACCCAGAGCGCTGGCTATTTCATGATAGAAGGCTACTAGACTGGTTAGGCATGATTCACCCTCAGTAAATCCATGGTGATTGTTTCCAGTCAGCTTCCTGTCCTTCATGTTCTTGCACGCAGCTTCCAGGAGCATTTGTTCTATAATCTTCCCAGGGACTGAGGTTAGACTGACTTGCCTGTAGTTGTCTGAATCCTCCTCATTAAGATGGGGTTTCTCTAGTCATCAGAAATCTCCCTTAACCAGTATGACTATTCAAAGATAACAGACGGTAGTCTCACAATGATGCCAGCCAGCTCCCTCAGCACCTGTGGATGCATCTCATCAGGTCCCACATACTTATGTCTGCCTAATTTGCTTAAGTCTTTCCTAATTATTTTCCTCTGCCATGCATAATGCTTCACTCCCACAGATTCTGCCTCTAGGCAGAGCAATCTGGGAGTCACATGAGGGTGAATTTATCAGTAAACATAAGCAGGGAAGCCATTTATAACCTCTCTCTTTTCCACACCCTTTGTCACTACATGCATATCATTCATCAACAGGCCCTTGTTTCCTTCATCCTTCTGTCACACCTGCTCAGCTTCCTGCACATTGGAATGGACCATTACTGTGTTTGAGAAGGTTGTCCTGGGCTCCTTTGCTCTACAAGGGTGAGGATCCAGTCAAGCAGATACCTCAAACAAAATGAGCTGTCCTTAAATTTAGGGCTGTGATTCTGCTGCTTGTCTCTTCTCAAAGATTTTCAAATCAGTGATTGGGACCAAGGCTGCTTTACATCCCTCACCAGTTTTGACTTTTTTGTGAGTAACAAGTACAGCAGAACATCTCCCCTGTCATCTGGTTGATCACCTATATAAAAATCTTTTTCTCCTGGGTTGCTTGTGCCTAGCCCTGTGAAACCACTAGCAAATACTGCTGTCATTGAAGTTGCACATGAGTATGAGGGCCTGTGAGGGTGAAGGGTAAACACCTTCAAGGTGTTTAAAGAAGGCTTCATTTACTTCCTCTTCTTGATCAGGTGGTCTGTGGCATATGCCCACCACACCACCTGTCTGGGTTTGCTCACCAATCCTTACCCATAAGCTCTTGACTGGCCCATCATTCATTCCAAAGCAAAGCTCAGCATATGCGAGGCTCTCCTTTGCGTAGTGTGACCCCCCTCCTCCTCACTTTCTCAGTTTGCCTTGCCTAAAGGCCCAGTATCCTTCCACTGCAGCACTCTTTGTGTTGGCTATCCCACCACGTCTCTCTAAACCCCATGAGATCATTGCTGTGCAACTGCACACCCATTACTAATTCCTCATGTTTGCACCACAGGCTGCCTGCATTTCTGCATATGTACTGAGGGAGCCCCTCAGTTATGCCGCTTTCAGAAGTGTGGGAGCCTCCCCCACTATTCTGTCCCCTAGACACTTTCTCATTGCTCCATGTGCCTTCACCTCTCTTCCTGTTAAGGCAGTCCTCCTGTGGAGGAGTGCCCTCTCATCAGGGTAGGAAGCCTGTTGCCAAAAATGCTCTTATTCCACCTTGTCAGCTGGGCCACATGTCTCACCAGTAGTTACTGTACTTCAGAGAGGGCACTAAAGGCTAACGATCTGTCTGCAATACCAGCCAGACAGCCAAGCGTTCACCTGAATGATGTGCCCAAACCTACCTAAGCCTTTGACTTTCACTGAAAAGACTGAGGAAAGCACCTGGTCTCCCAGGCCATTCTTCACTTTTCCTAGTGCTCTGTAGTCACTCGTCAACTTATTCTAGATCTCCCTTGGTAGTACTGTTGATTCCCATTTGGGTGAGAATGCGGAGGTAGCAGTCTGAGGGCAAGATGAACATCGGCACTCTCTCCAAAGGATCTGAGATCCAAGCACCCAGCAAGTAGCAAATCTTCCAAGAAATGAAGACAGGTATACAGATGGGTTCCTCTATCCCCTGCAGAATGAAATCTCTTCTATTACCCATCACTTGTCCTCAGTGCAGGCAGTTGGTTCAGGTTCCACTGGCCTCAGTGCCTTCTCTGATAGATATGCTCTGCCCTCATCTATTCTCAGGGCACTGTACCTGTTCAGTATTTGCAGGTGTGCAGGCAAAGAAGGAATATTCCTTCTGTTGCTAGTCATAAGTTTGCAGTATCCCTCATCTTGGGAGTCTCCATCCACTACTCCTTTAAGCATAATCTACAGCTGTCCATCTTTCCTTGCATCATGTGGCTCAGGCTTTTGCCTCTACAGGGTATGTGGAAAGACTTTATTGATCTCCTATATTCATTCCCTGTGACAGTGTGCAGTCTGCTCACCTTTTTCACAGGTGAGGCCACCATCACCCCCAGCCCAGAAAGCAGCACTGTCTGCAGCCCAAAGCCTGCATGGCAACATCACACTTCAGGAGTACTACCTGCATCAAGGCTTCTGTTTTGCTCAGGGTATTTACTTCAGGTGATGCTGGAGACTGTTCCATAGCACATTACCACCATCATTGCATAAATCTTAGTCTTTAGCATAGTTTCAAGGACAATCTTGCAACAACTGACAGACTTCTACTCTCCACAAACTATGTTTCTATCTACCAGATTTATACCTGCTCCCCAAGCTTCAGCTGAGTAGTTGCTTGATGTTGTCTAATTAGCAGTCAGGTGAAGATGGTGTGTATAGGCACTCCCTAAAAAGGAAACAGCTAACAAGCAAAGCTCTCTGGAAGCTATTCCTCACCTAATGTAGCAGCCTGCCAGAAGGCATTGCTCAGAAAGGAAGATTCCAGAAGATATTTCCTGCAGTTCGTTGGAGAAGCCTAGAAACTGCTATGATAACGAGCATGTCTGTGTTAGCTGTTCTGTCTTCTGTGCTCATAGCCCTTATGATGCATAATTATTATATATAATTTGTCTTCTTCTATTTATAGACCTCTGTGCTTTCTTCTTTCAAATTCAGTACATGCATACATAACCTCATAACTTGTGAGACTAAATACTATCTAAATCATTAATTTTCATCCTGTGTTTTGTAGATGTGTTAATTCTTCACAAAGGCTATATGTAACAAGTGTTCAAAAATATTAATGAAAACTTTATATAGTCTGAGAATTCATATGTGTACTTCTTACAGCATTTTAATAATTTCATGCATATGATCTCACTTTTTCAGTCCTGTAAAGCAGGCAGGTGTTTTCATACTCATCGTTGTGTTTGTGATTGCACAAAGCAAAGCACTCTTTGACAAAATGAGGTATGACATTTGGTTTATCCACAGTGGAAAGAGTAATGAAATAGTCACAGGCTTTGCAATTTATAAAGTAAAACTAACTTATCACATCAACATATAAGAATCCAGTCTTAACAAATTAGCCCTGGTAATTTATAATGATAAAAAAGACAAAACTTTGATATTCTGCATCCTGCAAGTCTATTGGGAGACTCAGATCTTAAAAGAAGTTGTATATATATGTATGTACATGTATAATACATGCATACACACACTTCTATATATACTAATACCCATATGTATTTATGTGTATATTCAAGTTATTTTTATGCACATACACTATGATTTAGTGGCAGTGCTGACTGTGAGTGCTATTTCTGTTTCACACTTCAATAACTTTCAAGCTATTTATACATTAGACTTGAAATAGCTTGTATACATTTTTAATTCTGCAAAGAAACATATATAATACTTATAGGGACATAATAATTTTAATTGCTTCTTTTTCCTGTCCATTATAAGCAAATATTTCTGTCCAAATATAAGCTTGATCCTTCTACCATGATATTGCTGACTTGACGTGTTGGAACAAGGTTTAATGCAATGTAAGGGATGTAAGAATATGAAAAAACTGCAACTGAAAAAGTAGTCTCATTTCATGTTTTATTTGCTACTTTCCAATCAGATGATGACTAGTTGACCCACAATAAAGAAAGCAGGAAAAAAAAAATCTATAATTAGTCATACTATACAAGTATCACATGCTTAGATTAGCTGGTTATATTAAAAGATATTACATCACAATGTATATTAGCTGTCCTGTAGCACCAATCTAGCTCTACAGAGAAAAAGTCACACTGAAGCATATAAGTTCATATACCTGTAAGATACTGTATATTTGATAAAAATTATGTATGCCATATGAAGACAGAAAAATTGATCTAATATTATTGATGGCTTCAGATATTAATAGCTTCTCTCATCACTGCAAGCAACTCTTTTGACAACTTCTGTATAAATTCTGTCCATTTTTTTTATTCAGTGTACCATAAGAAATTTAAAAAATAACTTTTGCTAGTAGAAAAGATGAAGCTAAAATAATTTTACATTCATGGAAGGAAGAAAATTAACTTTTGTAAAGATTTAGAGATTAAAAATTCCCCAAAGATTCTGGGGTGACTATCACTGACAGTGTTGGTTGATTTCTGAGACTCATCCATCAGTTTGCAAGGCAGGACTTCTGGTACTCAAGTTATACTCTGTAAACAAATTTTGCTGACACCGGCCACGTAGCAGTTGTAGACTATGCTTAAAGAATACCTGCTTGGTCCTTCTCTCTTTTCGAGCAAAATAAATGACTACTTAGTTGTGTGCTTATGAAAAACTGTATTTCTTTCTTGAATACCACAGAACATTTCTCACCTAAATATCACCTGACTTCTTACCTGGCAAACAGCTACAGTAAAATTCACCAATCAAATCATGGCAACGGCCTCCATTTTTGCAGGGCTTGAAGGAACATTCATCAATATCCGTGGAACAGTTTTTGTCTGACGGAAAAGAAAATTAAACATTAAAACTATAAATCATGCTGATTTGGGAAAGCAGAAAATCTGCTTCACAGTGCAAGTGATGACTGCATAATTTAACTTTTCCAGGTTGGAAACACTGTTTTATTTCTGCTTGACAGCTTTAAAACTCGAGATATTCATAGATCATAGCTGATAGTTAACAAATTAAATATTTTAAAGGAATACATATGAGCTACATTTGCAAATACATTCTTTGTGTATTCTAGCACTATGTCTCAACACCATAATTACTAGGATTATATGCCACAGTTTAAAAACTCTTTTATTAATAACTTCAGTAACAATAATAAGAAAAATATTTCTCAAGGTTGCTTCCATGTTTAGATGAATGAAGCCATTTCTCAGATCCCAATAGAAAACCACTAATTCACTCAACTGTTCATTCATTTTTCTGCTTTTAAAGAGATTTAAATGACCTGTAATTCTAATTAATTCAAATCTGAAACAACAAAAATATAGGAGAACATACAGAACATAGGTAGAGGAGAGTATTTAGAAGACAATATAATAGGTGGTTTATGAAAACAATTAACTCATCAGGCATACTAAAGAAATATTGCACATTCACAGATAGTCTGCTGTATTTAATGATTCACTACAGATGACAAATCCAGTAAAACCAGTTGAATGAAAGCTTAGGGGTTTGGGGGTTTTGGTGGGGGGTTTTTTGGTTCATGGTGGGGTTTTTTTGGTGGTGGTGGTTTTTTTTTTTTCTCTCAATACTTTAAATAAATAAAAGAACTAACAGAATCCTTAAGAACACAGGACTTGGAGTGATGGGATATTTAACTATCAAAACATCATTTTGGAAAGGAATCATCATTCAAAAATTCAAAGATTTTTAATGTGTTATTGGCAATTTTTTCATGCAATAGTGGAAGAGGCAACTGGGATTTGATTCTAAGTAAAAGGGAAAAGTAGTCTCTGAATATGAAGAACCTGGGTGAGAGCAATCAAGATCCATGGGAAGGGAGAGGAGAGGGAGGGTGAACAATGTAATAACAAAGTAATTCAGAAAAATTGCAAAGAATGCAGAAAATTTCTGATGTGAAACCTTGTGAGAGGCTTAACTAAAGTGAAAAGGTAATTAAGAAAGTTGCTGCTTTCTTTAAGTATACCTGGACAAACTACCTTTTTTGTGGGAGAAGGACACTGGGTATTAGGAGACCAACTTGGCACTTCCTGGTTTCCAAAGGATGAAAATGCACAATTAGCACAAAATAGGTCAGGTTACTACGAATAACCTAAGAAGTACAGCGTAAGTATTTGGGCATGAAATCAGACCAGTGTAGGCATGGAATAAGTTGTAGCTATCATGGGATGGTCAGGGTAAAAAGAAATCATGCTGTAAGTACTTCAGCATTAAAGATGAAGGAAGGGTATGGTTTGCCATTCAATGGAGAAGGATGGCTACAGTAATGGTACTCATGCCAAATTGTTCGATGCTTCTTTTGCTTCAATTGTCAGTAAAAAGGTCAGCTGCAAGCAGATCGTTACCATAATTGATACCTATGATTAAAGGGCAAAACTTCAGTGTTGAATAGAGAAGGCAGGCTGGAGAATTGTCAGATGAGTTAGATGCTCAGATAGGCTGTTCTGATGAACTTCACCCTTGGGTACTGGCTGATAAAAGCTCAGTAGTTTTCTTTGTGAACTTGTGGAAGACAGGTAAAGTACCTGAAGACTCAATAAAGTCAGCCTTTAAAAAGGAGTAGAAGACAGAGCCATGAAATTATAGATCCATTTAGGTAATTTCAGTTCCTGGAGGAAATATGGGAAAAAGCTACTAAACTGATTACTTGTAAGAACTTAGAAATATAAAATAATTCATAATAAAGTAGCCTTCTATAAGCAAACCAGTTCCCTTCTACACTAGAGTTACAGGCCTTGTGGATTAAAAAAAAAAAAAAAAAGCATATGTCGTACTCTTTGATTTCAGTAATGTTTCTGCTGCTATATCTCATGTAAAATCGTAATAATTGGACTAGGTAGTCACTAAATTGTTGCAAAGCCTTATTCATACATTAGTTATCAGTGGGTTTACTACCGAAATGGATGAATTTTGAAAGAGGTCTACTGTCCATTTCCACTCAATGTTTTCAACAACAATCTGGATGATGGACAACAGTGTAAGCCTACTGGTGGCAACACAGAAAGGTACATTGGAGGACAGGATTGGAAGTCTTCATAAATTTTGACAAATTGGAGATAGAGTTTGAAATAACAAACGTTATCCAATCAGAACATGTGGAAAATATAATACAGCAAAACACAAGTAGGAAAAAACCCCAGAATTTTATTTCAAATCAAATAGTGTGCTGGGATATATAAAAATTAACATAGTCAGTATAAAGTAATCCTTCCATTCTCATCTAACTGGAGTAAAGCTGTATTAAGGGTGCTTCGCACTGTACAATGAGCTGCATTCAAGAAAACGTGGACCAAATGAAGACAGTCCACATGAGCATGACAGGAATGACAAAGAACTCAAAAGCATAACTTCTTAGGATAAACAAAATGAATGGGGCTCTAAAGCCTAAATAAGGAAGATTTGAATAGAAACGTGATGACAATCATAAAATAAGAAAAAGCTTTTGCAAATGTCTTTAGTTCTCCATGTTCATAGCAGACCGGGTAAAAAGTAATGCATTTAAACTGCAGTGAAAGTCAGATTAGATGATAAGGAACTCTTTCTAATAGTTAGTAAAATAACACAATGGAAAGATTGCCTGAGGAAAATAAAGAATAGTGTTGGACTTCTTTAAGGAAAGACAAAGAGGTGAGAAATGACGTAGTGTAGTATATGTTTTCTGCTGGGATGAGGATGGAATAGATGATCTTTAGTGTTTTGTTCTAGTGTCATGATTATCTAATTTACAGGGCATGCACACTGTTTATAACACTGAAGAAGGTCTGAAGGCTTTTGTGTTTGTGTAGTGAGTTGGATTGTCTGGAAATTTGCTTTGCCTCATGGAAGAGTAAAGGTCTTACGTTGCTTGGTGTGTGATAACAGGGCTCCCACTTTGCAGCCTAGCGCTTCTATCCAAATCTGTGTGTCTGCTCTGTCTCTACATCAAAACACATTTCTGTATTAGTCAGATAAGACAGAGGTGAGTGCAGGCATGCAGTAGGCAAGAGAAGCAGAGGATAAAAATAATAACACTAACAGGCAGAGACAAAGACATTCTTCATGCACACCATAAATGTACATGTTTGAAATTACAGAGGGATAGATGGAAAGCCCTACTCTTACAAAGAGAGCAGTACAGCTTTTGGCACATTCAACCTATACTCACCCCTCAAGTATTTCTCATGAGAAAATCATAATGAGGGAAATGAGCCATTTCATATTTCCCTGAGCCTCTTTTTCTGTAGGTGAATGTGAAAAGCCCTTACTATATTATTTCAACACTGACTTTTAAACAGACTTTGCATTTCCACTCTCACTTCCTTTCCTGTATCTCCCTTCTACAGGAGAGCAAGCATATGCACTAACTGAAATCCTGTGATAACTTTTGTTTAGTTAAACAGTACATTTTTCAATGTACCACAGGTCATTTCTGGTCACTTGCAGCTGCCAGATACAAGCAAAGAAAAAGATATGTAGGTTATAGCTACTGAACTGTAGCTGAAATGTGTGTGAGGAAATAACAAAAGTGATCTGAAAAGGACTGCTGAAGACCGCAGCACGAGTCCTATTGCAGTGCTGTGAGAAAAGTATAATAAAATAAGAAATTCTAAGATGTATTTAAAAAAAACAAGAAGGAATATTGATGTGTAAAATACCTCTGCATAAAACATTGACTACAATGTTCCATATTTAAAAATAAGTGGGAAGGATGCAGGAAAAGCTACACAATTTATTCAACAACTGAAGAAAGCATGCTGTCGGCAAAGGCTTAAAGAGCTCCATCTGTTACATTTAGAACAAACAAAAACAAGAAGTGACTTGATTACAGTGTGTAAGTGTCTTTACAAAGAGAAAATCCTTGGGTAGCAAGAGACTTTTTCATTTTGTGTAGAAAAGGTAATGAGAAGCAATAGCTTGAAGTTGAAGACAAAAATTTAAATAAAATATTTAATATAAACTTCTAAATGTGATGGTGATTACAACTCAAAAAAAAAAAAAAAGCAGTGAAATTCTGGCTTCTCTTCATGCATTCAAATCAGGATTGAACACTTCTGAATTCATTGTATGCTTTAATCAAAACTAAGTAATTAGGTTCAGTACAAGGTGGTTAATGGGCAACATTAACTGCCTTCTGGTATACAGACCTAATGTAGAGCATACAACCAGCAATCTACGGGTTGTTAGAAGACTTCTAGAATAAATTCACTCATCCTGTAGCCTTTTATGGGTCTTTCTGGGGAAAACATCAAGACAAGTCTGAGAGCCAGATGTATTTCTGTGACAGCAATAGCTCACCTCGAGGCAGCTGGGCTCTGTAGCATCATTGTCATCATGTGAAATGTGTATATCCTGTCCTTGGAGGTTCTGGAGGTTCCTAGGAAAACTGGCTGTCAGGTGCTGCTCTGCTGCTACCAGAGCAAATAATCTATGCAATTCTCTTTCTTACCTGACTGCAAAAGTGCCAAGGAAAAAAATCTTCATATAAAAATTGTATAAACAGCTTTAAACACATCACTCCGTGTTTAACACTTTCCCCCTCCTGCCTCAAGACTCCTCGTCTCTGGTCAACCTACTGTTTAAGTGAAGTGAGTCAAGCTGTGGGGTAATGTCCCCGTTAATGCTACTGCAGCCCTGTATGTCAGTACATATGGCATTGCCATTGCTAGCATCAGGCCACGGGTTTGGTGTCAACCTAACACCAGATGCCTTAAGACTTGTCTAGTGGTCAGATGGATCTTGCCACATTTGTTTTGATTTTCCTTAATTTTGTACCATTGCATCATGTTATGCTTATTGTTAATAAGATGTAGAGAGGAATTACAAGTAGTTACGCTGTATAGAATGAACTAATTATGAGCCCAGCGTAAGGCTTCAGCGTGAAGGAGTTCAGGGGACAGAGGAGAGGCCTTGAAGGTGTGCTTGTAGGATGGTACCAGAGACTCCAAGGCTCTTAACAGCTAACCTGTGGCCAGTTACTGGTAGTGAAGCAAACATAGGAGCTGCACAAAAACGGTTTTAGGGATAACAAAATGGACAAAGAACAAATGCCTAACATATGTAAAATGCCTTAAATATAGCAAAACCAGTAGTTATAGGGAGTTGCAGAACTGAGAAAGGTGTAAAAAAAGAAAAAGAAAAAAAAATCAAAACAAACAAAAAGGCCAAAGAGTGAAGGAGGAAAAAAGTCAACAGGCTACTGAAGATGGCACCAAATATGGCTACTACTGAGCATGGTCATACTAAAACTGATAGTGTCATACCTTTCATAGTATGGCTTTGTCAAAGAAGAGCGTGCCCAAAGGTAAATTGTTTCACTTGTTAAAAACACAGCCCAGTATATACTGGGAGATACAATTTAGTATCAAAACCTCTGGTACAATGCTAGTTAATATTGCAAAGGCAGTGTTGAGCAAAAGACTTTTTCCAACATCAATGATTTGGTGGATTTTTTTCAGAAGAGGAACTGCCTGCTATAAAAAAACTAGCAAAAACCCATTCTTTTGTAAGATCCCACTTCCGTTTCTCAAATTCATTAACAGAATATCTGTTAATATTCTGTTAATAGGGAACGGAAAATCTGACCTGGGGAAGCTGGATGGAGGCAGATTATCTTATGTCAGAGTTCATTCACTGATTGCTCATGTAGTAACAGAAAATTTAGTCCTAGCAGATTAATTGAGGCAGTTATAATAAAAATCTTGATGCACTAGGAAATTCCATGTTATTTTTACAGATGCACTCAGATGTTAAAAGGAAAAAAACTCTGCTGGCATATTACTGTTCATAGTATGATGTCATCCATGACCTTAACTGTTTAGAATATAAATAGAAAACACATACAAACAAAAGGACAAAAGAGAAATGGTTTATAGAAAAAGTGTGGATTTAAGGAAAAAATTGGTTTATTTCCCACAGTGATTCAGGAAGGCTAAGAATTTCAACCATGAGTCTTCTGCATGTATGTTAATTACTCTGTGAGCTTTTCTAGACATGATTGCTTTTCATTTTTTATTTGATAAGGTCCTCCCAGCAACTGACAACATTTTTTTAATTGAAAAACAAGCCTATTCATATTAAATTATTATGTTCCAATTTATCTAAAATTAATTAAATACACATAAAGATATGAATGTATGTTCTACATACATTATATTATGCATGACGATTGGCATCACTATTGAAAAACACCCCAATGTATCTAAAATAAAAGGGATAAACTAAAATACAAATATAATCTCATAACACCTCCAGTAGTGCAAGGATAAAGGAAATCCCTTATAAACTAATTAAATTTTTGAGTTAAGAATTAACTTATCTTTTTTTCAGATGGTTCCAACTGTTACTATTCACCTTCTAATTTAAACAAATTATGCTTAGTATTTGCAGATGGAAAACTGTTGGAGAAATATGCCGTTCGATTTCTCACCAAAAAGAAGAGACTTTGCTTATTTTTTAGATGACTGGAAAAAACATTGCCTCTGAACTGTAATTGATTTGTTTTTCTTTCGTGCAATTCAATAGTTTTTATGTATTAGTTTATCTAAATTTTCATGTAATGTAATTTGCAGCATGATGAAACTTAAACAGACTTTTCTGCACTCTACTGATCCCTTTTTTTTCCTACTCAGCGTTCTAACCTGAATTCCTTCCAGGGGAAGCAGGTACACTTACACATTAGACGTGACGATAAACCTTCTCTAATAACCACAGAATACGTATTGAATACATTTCCATATATGCATAAATAGTGTTTATTTTCCAGCATGTTAAGTTTGCACGCCCAACTGTGGGAAGCCTGCCCTCGGCAGCCCGCCTTCTGGAGCGTTTCTGAAAACCAGCAGCCCATGGCACCGTCCCAGGTGAGCAAGGGGGAAAGGCAGTCAGCCTCTCGCTCTCGTGCCACCACGGGCCCGCTGTGAATGAGAGCTCTGCTGGCCAGGAGCCGGGGGAAGCATCCTGCCCTCTTCAGTCTTCAGCTTCCAGGTTTTGGGTTGGGTTGAAAAACCTTTGTGTTTTGACTAGAGATCAGACACAGGTATGTTGTTTGTATGAACTCTGTCATTAGGGGACAACAGAGTAAAGAATACTGGGCTTTTGGGCTGCTTGTGTAAGGGCCATTGATGTGGAGCAATAATCTGGTGCGTGAGATGCAAGGGAGACCAAGTATCTGTGAGTGCCTCTGAAGATGGGTAACCACCAATCTTTCCTTTGAATTGTTGAGGACAGGACTGGAGATGCTTAGTGTGGAACGGAGGATGGAGCAACTCAATGATTTTAAACTGTCCTGATATTAACTAAAACCATCTGGGACAGTCAAAAGCTGCCTAAAAGAGAAATGCTTTTTCAGGCTTACTGAAAATAAAGTTTAGAAAACCACAGACAAAGAACACACAGGTAAAGATTTTTGAAAGCACAAAAAAAGGTATCACCTTTTGCCTTGTGATGGAGTTGAGCTAGAAGACATTGCACATCCTTTTATAATTTTGGTTTTCAAATGTTCAGTGTTGCAAGGACCATTTGTTTATCCACAATAGCTACTACAAGATTCTTAAAGCTCATAGTATGAGATACTCCAGAGGAAATTATACAGATTTGATCTTCAGAAAGCATATTAAAAGGCTTGCAAATTTATTTAGTCTGCTGTGTAAAGCCTAAAGACTTATTTAAGTCAACATATGACTGATGGTAGATTTTAAATGTTGATTCATACTGCCTCATGGTAATGAGACACATGAATGAGACATGGGCAAAACCTAAAACAAGGATCATGTTAAACCTGGAGAATTCATATGGACCATGATATAAGTACGGAAGTCAGTTTAAGAATCTCATGCATATAAATTACAAGAAAATTAGTGCTAAGTGCTAAAGTAAAAATCACTTTGAAATCATGTTTTTTCTACCCATTGTTCACTGATGTCACTTTACTAGCATAGGGATCACTTCTACACTCAGGCAGGTGTGCAGAGTTTTGAAATCCATTTAATTAATAACCTCTTCTAACATTTAAAATAGGCGAAGAGTTTACAATGGACAAAATACAATTCCATCACTGATTCGAGATTAAAAAAAAAATACCGTCTCATCCCAGAACACTGGCTTACAAAATTCTTGGGTTCCAGTGACTTACACTACCAGAGAAAATCCACCCAAGTAATGAAAATGGTCAGTAACCAACACCTCATAAAATTGCCTCCTCCTTCTGTACCACTGGTGAATTCCATACCAGCCCACCTGATTGATGCTTTGATTTGAGGTATCTTTCTACTTAAGGTACTATATGTGTCCTACTATTCAATATTAAAATTCCCTACTTCACCTACCTTCAGGTTCTGATAATGCCCAGAATTAAGTAGTCTGGATGTGCTGAGCAAGCCTTTTTCTAATTTTTGAAGCTTGCCAGTTTAAGACACTTGGATTGCCTTTACCTATCTCAACTACCAGATGTTCTTGAAACCCCTCTAACTGACAAAATCAAACAAAACATTGTAAGGCAAGGAGGTGGCAGTGCCGCCATCTGTCCATTTGTCCGGTAGCTCTCTACTATGGGATAATTACAGTGATCCTGTGTATGCTGACTCCCACAAGAGGGCATTTGAGAGCAAGCTTTGATTTAATACAGAGAAAGTATTTTCCTTGTCTTTTTCAGGAGCTGCTTCTCTCTGTCTGCCTGTCTTTCTCAGAGTAAAGGAAGCTCCATGCAGCAGGTTGCAAAGCTGCCAGCACTCCGGTGCTCACCCTTTTAACAATAAAAATGCACTTGGGAGCAGAAGCCTCAGGAAGACTCCCTGCTCCTCTCAAGACTCTCTCAGGTGTTTTGGGTGTTCCTGTCCTCCTGGCTTTTTGCAGCAGGAGAGTGCCATTCCCTCCATCCAGACCTGCTTTCTGCTGCACCTGCTGCCTCTTCCCAGCTCACCTGCCAGGGAAGGAACAAGCTCCACTGCCTGCGGACCACCACAGCCAAGGCCATTCAAACAGGCAGCTGTTTCCCTCCTGTCCAACGCTCCCCTTCCAGCAGAGCGTTCATGCACAAGGCACGTGGCACCGAAGCGGAGTGATGCTGCCAGGCACGGAGCTAGTAAACAGCAAGACAAGCAAACAACTAGGCCTAAGGCAGTTTTTTGTACCTGACCAGCTCAGATGCTAAAGCTAAACCTTATTTGGAAATCCCTTTTAACATGCCAGGAAAACAAAAATGCATTTGAAAAAACTTGAAAAGAAAAAATCAGCCCTATACTTTTACTGGACTTTTTCAAATTTCACTTCCTTGATCAAGTGTCATTGGAAAAATACAAGATGTGACCAACAGGGAGTTAGCAGATCTGTTGATGAACTTTCTAACTCGTGCCTGTGTGTAGTCAGAGCTAACTGTTGTAGCCCAGTAAATATGATTTCTGCCCTCAGCAGGGAGATGCCCTGGCTGTGCGCTGCCCCGGCAGTGCAGGGGCTCAGCCCTGGCCTGAGCTGGGTGTCTCTGGTTTAACCCCTGCGCTGGGGCCAGTGACTGCTGCCTGCCCTGCTCCAGCTCCAGCTCCAGCTCCAGCTCCAGCTCCAGCTCCAGCTCGGGGGTGGCCCCGCTGGGGAGGGGGTGACACCCTTCCCTCCTCCCTCCCCCCGGTCACTGCCTGACAAACCATAGCCCTTTTGTGGCTGGGGGCCACTGCCAGGCTGCATCTGGCAGTGCAGGAAAAGGATACAGGCTGGGTGAGAAAATGTATGAAGATAACCCCAACTGGACTCCCGATGAAGGAGGAAGAAACGCCCACCAGGAACTTCATCTTTTTCTTGGGGAAGAGCTTATTATGCTAATAAATAAGGCCTAAATTCCCCCACTCCTTCTGGAGAAGACTCAAACTGTCACCTGTAGGGCCCAGAGGGACACTGAATATGAAACCAAAGAAAATGGGTAGATAATAAGTTTTCTGGTATAACAATTTTGACAGTGCTGTTAATGGTGCTTTTCTGCATTCATTATATAATATGGATTTCTACATCACTTAAATATTAACTGGATAAACAAAAACTTCCTATATATACACTATGTTTGCTTTTGCCCTTAAAAAGGTTTTAAGTGTGTCACTGTTATTATGGCAGTATCTTCTTGGGCCATTTACATCAGTTCTTTTACTGCTGTTTGCTTTTCTTAGATGATAGAAGCTCGAATATTCAGTATTTTGCAACAAAGACTTTTCTCAGGAGGGCGAAGCAGTTGTTGGAAAGCCTGAAGACAGCAGATATAATGGCATCCACAATGGCTGACTCTGCATTTATTATACAAATAGCATGAGCACAGATGAAAATATTCAGTGTAATCAGGAGGATCCTCATCCCCACTTCCAATTCCAGTCAGCAGACTGGCTGATTTGTTTTCTTGTGGGAGCTGTCCTGTCTCACAAAAAAAGCTAATAAGAAGTGAGATCAATAGCACATTCACGATGCAAAGTCTCTCACACAGGAAATGCAGGAGAAAATAGAGCCTTTTCATAACGGCCTATTATGCAGTCATGTGAACTTCTATGACTTCACCATAGGCCTGGAGGTATCCTTTAAAATCTGCCCATAACTCACTGGTAACTGTTTTACAGCTGACACATCTTGACTCCTGTTTGTCTTGAAATGAACAGATACGTTTTT
Organism: Balearica regulorum gibbericeps; assembly: GCF_011004875.1. Taxonomy (NCBI): domain Eukaryota; kingdom Metazoa; phylum Chordata; class Aves; order Gruiformes; family Gruidae; genus Balearica; species Balearica regulorum. The sequence continues at coordinate 30,246,623 of NC_046186.1, forward strand.
GTCAAACTGTTTGCATCAGCATGAATCTGGGATAAAGTATTCATCCTAAGGAGAACATACTCTGTTCCAGGCTGCCTTTGTGACACCCACACATTAGTTTATAGTTCTGGTTCTGTAACGTGGATTCCATTATATCCCAAAGTAGCTGTATTTTCAAAGGAACAGCTTTACTTGCATTACCTAATTCAAACTGACTGTTTGCAACCTCCTATGGAAAAGTTAGGTGTTTTCCATTTTGATCCTTATAGTATAGCAGTAAGTTTTTAAAGCTCCTTCTTTTAAAATTATTGTGTTAAAAATGCTTCTATTTATGTGAACAAATACTTTGTAATCACCACCATTATTTTCATGATTGACACAAAAATAGGCATAGACTATGCAAATTCATGACAGCAAAGCCAGTTATCAAAGAAAGAAGGAGAATATGATCTTGTAGGAAATAGAGCACGTCTTAGTTTTGTAATGCTGAATAATATTAGAATATGTTGGCATGGATCAAGCAAAATCAGAGACGTCTGTGGGAACTGCAGCTATTATCACTTTCACAGATTCTAAATCTCCATGTATCATCTTAAGTTCCTTATGTCCCATCTGCCTGTTTTTAACCATTGACGAAATATGTGTGAAGTGCGCCTAAACTGGATGTCACTGGTGTTACTATCAACTTGAAATGCTCTATTTGCTTCTAAGTTAATTTTGCCTCCTCATCCTTCGCTGCTCTGCTTGCTTCTTTAATCTTCCATTTCTCCATAATAGATCTCTCTCGGTTTTTCCTTTCCTCTTCATTGGTCACCACAGATTTTGAGCTTTCTGTTTGGCTTTTTATTACAACACCCACTTGTTTTGTGATTGTCGTGTATGATTTCTGAGACTGCCATTGCTTGTCTTCCTGTTACTGGTTATGACTAATGCTGCTCCATTTGCCTCTCTGAAATCAGCAGCTGAAAGTCAATGTGTTCCAGTCCCTGATATCACAGCGTATTAGTTGTTAAGATGGCATATTTTTTCAGACAGTTATATTGATTTCCCCATGATCCTGTTAGCTGCTTCTGGCAGAAAGCAGGGCCATGAAGACTGCTCCTGATGGAAGAGCTATTTTCTTAAACCTGTTAAACACACAAATAATTGTGCAATTCACAAGCTATTTATCATAAGCATCTGACGGTATCTTTCCTGAAGAGAACAAAGTGTCATCTTGCTAAAATTGTATTGTTTCTATTTCAATCAAGTATGGTTGTGATGTGGTCTTCTGAAGACAAACAGCATCTGCTATAGCTATCAGTGCTCACTTATTGATCACCTATTTTTCATAGACTAGGTGTTTTTTGAAAAGTTTTTTTAATAGGCAAAATACAGTTTTGCTTTCCATCAATTAATCAAACAGCATAAACACTGCTTTCAATTTTTATCCTATTAGTAGGGAAATTAAATCAGATTATCAATAGCATAGAACACTGAGTTGAATTTTTTTATTAATGCTAAAACACTGAACAAAATGCAATTAAAAAGAGTTTGCTTTGATTTCAGAAAAGAAAATAAAAAGTTTAACTATTTAATGTCATTTCCAGAGTTAAAATAAATCTTACCGGTGAATCCTGGAGGACAAACACAACTATAGTCTGCAACCAGGTCTAAACAAGTTGAATTGCTTTTACAGAAGCCGTAAGTGCACTCATTAAAGTTGATTTCACAGTTCAGACCTTCAAATCCTTGATTGGAAAAAAACAAAGAGCTATGTATTATTCAGCTATATCTGTGCCTTCTTTTTTAAAGCATGTCTTTGAGTCTCTTCTTCTAAAAAAATAGATTTTTCAATTTACTTGTATAATAAAATTATCTTTAAGTCTTACAGAAAGATCTTTCTAAAAGCTTTTTTTGCTCTGTCATTAATAGGAAAATACATTTGACCATCAAATATACTTTAAAAGGAGCTAATAATTGAAAGAACAAATTTAGGATTCATTATTTTCATTAATCTAGTTGAACTTTTTGTTTAGCAGAGACTTAAGAATCTATGTGTCTTCTTCCATTTTGAGAACATTGCAGATGAAGATAAGTGATGCTGGGATTTGGGCATCTGATTATAGTTTTAAAAATCAACCCTCAAATAGTTACTTCTCTACTTTTTTGCTGTTTCTTGTGTCATAGTGACTTTTAGCAAACTCGGAAGTCCAACAGTGTTTTTTTGTACTTGAAATTGCTGGAGAATCTCCACTCCAATATCTGACATTTTATGCTCTTGTAAATGTATTTTAATTCGTCGTCATGCTACAAAATGACTGTCATTAGTGCTGTCACAGGCAATGGCTGCAGGAAGACCATGACTAATGCTAAGCTATCAGCACCCTCAGTACAAGGCATATTCCCATAATTTCTCAAACTGACCATAGAACCAATTTCCACTGATCCTTAAGTCATAAAACTTTAGAATTACCCTTAGTTCATTAATAATGTATACAGTAACAGTTCTCATTTGCACTTAGAGCTTAATCAGACCCATGTCTCACAGGTAACAAGTAAGCCACAAAATTATCAATGTGGATGCCAAGTTTTATTTTTCTATAAGCTGGTCAGACAGACTAAACAGCAGAACAATCTCTTCCAAGCTCAATTTTCAGCTGCCTTCAAATATCTGTTTTGGCTTCTAATTAAAGCTAATGACAGAGGAGGTACTTATGAGAATTATTTCTAGCAATTTCATCTTTTTTGATGAGTTGCTGAACTGATCATCACCACTAGAATGCTTTTATTAATATATAAATACTTGAAATATTGTAAGCTATGAAATCAACTCACCATGAGTCCATACTTACTAAATAGTAATATTTGAGGATTAAAATCAGACAAGTATAAGAAAGATTAAAAGGCAGAAACAAAGTACCAGGTTATAAATCACAACATTGACTTTATTTTTAACTAAAAATCCAATTTAAAAAAACCAAACAAATATTCAGAAGAAACCCATTTGTGAAAATATTTCAGAAAGACACTGTAATTTTAAATGTTTTAAAGCATTTTAGTTTTTCCTTTAACTACTTTTTTCTTGAAACCACTCATTTGTTCGTACGCTTCTGATAACACTGAGCAATATGCATTTTTAAAGAAGCAGACCGAAAGTGCTGAAAATCACATTATTTTTGTCTGTGAAAGTTTTAATAGATTTTTGTATTGAAGATATATTACAGTCATTATTATGGCATTTGTAATTTTCTTGCTATGCTCAGTCATAAAGCTGCAAGTTAGTACATCAGGATAAAACATTTTCTTTGTAAGTTTATTGATTACATTTTCTGTGGCTTTCACATACTGCTCATTTGTGTTTTCTCCACTCCTTCAGACTTTGCTAAAATCATGAGGTTCTATCTGAAAAAAGTATCACTTACAAGTATATCTATTTCCATTCTTAATGAGCATGCTTGTTCTATTGGGTGCCTTGGTGGACAAAGATGCAAATAAGACTTCAGAAAAGAATGAATAACTTTCATTGAATGGAAATTTTAACAATGGTTTTGAAGACTGTCAGGAAGATGTTTTGCGGACTGCAGGCAATTTTGAAAATTGTCAAAGATAATAAAAATAAATTATTTTGAACAACTTACCTTCAGGGCAAAAACAATCATAGCTGTTGACATCATTCTGACAGACAGCACCATTCAAGCAGGGAGCTGAATCACACTCATTCATTTCTATTTCACAATACTGGCCTGAAAAATCTGCAAAAGAAGCAAAATAAGCTTTGAATTTTTTCATCTTTATGTGTGCTATTAGCATGAAACTTTTATTCCGAATGTTCTTCTGTAATTAAAACCAAGAGGTGTTACGATCCATATTCCTCTGCAAAAGGAAACTGGAAGCTTCTATATTCTTATTCAATATTACAAATACACGTCTTTATTGCTGGAATAAAGCAATAAATGAAGTAGGAAGTACTACCAGAAAGAAAGAAGACATTCATAGCAGTATGCAAACAATCTACAGATTTTCAAGTGTTTTGCTTGCATTAGAGTCACTTTAGTATTTTATAATATCTTTTTTGAATTTTGCCATGTTAATCTGAGAGTACATCAGTTCTCTCTCATCCAATGTCTGGTGCTTTCTACTGTGGAGAGGAGCAGTAGAAAAATGCAGAGTACAAATGCATTGAGGTGTAACAAACACATGCCATATGAGTCAGGTCTTCAGCACGAGTGAAGTGCACAGCTTAATTACAATAGATGAGGATGCTGTCCATGTTGCTAAAAGAAGGAAAGTAGACATCATTAAACCAAAAATCATTAAAACAATAAGTGTGAGGAGGAAGGACCAGCAGAGAGGAGCTGTTATGGACTGACCACAGCCCACATTCCCCATCCCCTGCGCTGCTTGGGCTGGGGAGGAGGTAGAGGAGTAGGGAATGAAGGGGTGAAGTTGAGCCTCAGGAGAAAAACAGGGATGGGGAAGATGTTGTTTTAATTTGTCTTTGTTTCTCACTAGGCAAACCTACATTAATTGGCAATAAATTAAAGTGATTTTCCCCAATTTGAGTCTGTTTGACCCGTGACAGTAACTAGTAAGTGATCTCCCTGTCTTTAGCTCAACCCATAAGCTTTTTCATCTTTTCTTGTCCCGTCTTCAGAGAACGGCTGGCTGGGGGATCTGACAGCCAGGCAAGGTCAACCCACCACATGTCTATACCTTTGTTCTATGTTAATTCCAAATATCAACACTAATCTTTGCGAAACCATTAGTACATTCAGTTTGATTGGGAGTACAAAATAAATCTTATCTATGTTGTTACTAAAATAAAATAAAAAAATAAATCCATATATATGAAAGTGTTCCTGTTGAATGTTTTTCTTCTTTTCTTCTGTTCAGTTTCTTTCCACGTACCTTAGCTTTATATTAGGTTCCCAGGACGTGAATTGTGAAAGATGTATAGTGAAATCATGCCACATTGTTAAAAAGTTGTTTATTTATGTAAAGGGGAAAAAAAATCCCATTTTTTAAATTTTCTTTAAAAAAAATTTTTAAAACCACCAAATAAAAACAAATCAATAAATTAAAACATTTGTATATGTTAGGAAACATAGATGATTTTACATCTTTCCTTCCTATTTTTACATCACCTTTAAAGTCCCTCAACCTTATCTCATTTAAAAAAAAAAAATTAAAAGCCTTCAGAATCATCCTGAAATGTCAATCTATGATGCATTTGTGAATACCAGAAAAAATAATTTGTTTAGAGTTGATATTTGTGTCAGCAAAATAACAACAAATGCAGATAAATAATGGAGTGTCCCAGTGCGATCAATGTGTGAGTTCTTTTCCCTCTTTCTTGCAGAATTTATTTGTGAATTCTAATATACGACTGAGTTCTCACATAAGATAGAGAGCACAACCTGCACAGAATACAAGAGAATTCAAATATCAGGCACGCTTTCAGACAATGTCCTTTTCAGTCTTGGCTTACACGTAACTTTTTTAGAAGGCACCACACAATCATCAGTATTTGGATTACTCTGGATTATTTGGTATCATGTATTTCCCATTATCCTACCTAACTGTCAAAGAAAATGTTGATAATACGTAGTTAATATAATGATGGTAGAGTGTACAAATCATGCAGATTAATATGAGGTAAACTGTAATTCTCATGTTCATTTCACAGATGTTATAGTTTACTAACATTGATTTTTGATTAAGACGACATTATTTTTCCAAAAGGCTTTCTTTCTGAAGTGAAACATGTTTCCACTTGCAGATGTAATAAAAGAAAAGCAAGCAGTGCTCTTCTGGTTGGAGCACTGTTAAAGTCAAACCAGGGAACTCCATGCTGTTCCTTCCAGGTTAGTTTTTTGTCACTCTGTTGCATTGTGGAACTGGCCTCAATAACCTAGGATGTCCCCATTTGTCCAAAGTTCCAATTTTTATTTTTATTTTTTTATTCATTATTGTCCCAGCACTTGGATATTTGATAACAGACTTATTTTTCCAAAAAGTGGAAGTATCATAGAATTATTATACAGCATTCAAGTCCTGAACTAAATTTGTCTAATTTGTTTTTCACTACAAATCAAGTTTCCTCATTAGCTGGTTATCTTTACTTATACATATCTTTACTATACCTTTTACATATCCTTTTGATACTATATGATATTTTAAATGTAGCCTGTAAGCACATATTCAAGATAAAAAGTAAACCAAGATCTGAAATATTTGGATGCAGCTGTGCTCCCAGGAAAAGCACAGCATGGGAGCAAGCTAAATATTGCACTAACCCTTCATGCAGGCTCAAATACACATCTATGTCCGGTTCATTTCAGTTGAGAGTAGGTGAGCTTTCTCACATCGAGCCCACCCTACACGCATTGTTTCAATATCAAAATTACCAGCCTGGTTTTCTTTCTTGAAGATTAAAACCATACACAAAAATATTATTACTGCAGGGGCTACCAGTGTAGATACTTGTAACGTGAATGTTTGGACGATCAAGGTTGCAGCATGAAAAGTGCTGGTCAACTTTTTAATGCCCTCCTCACTAACATGTTTGTTGGCAATGTCCTTGAACTGCTCTTTCAGCAGCCTCATTCCTCAAACAGGTTCCTATCGTCATGGAGACAAAACTTTGTGTGTTACACCTCCTACAGAACCAGAAACTGGCATAATATGATGTTTCTGCCTCTCTCTCTGATCTACCACCTGGAATCAAGCATGCTTGCTGTCCTTGTGTGTTACAACGTCACCATGGTCCATCCTTAGCTCAAGAAGAAAACAGCTCATAGAGCTAATTGATCCTCAGTAAAGTTTTCCTGGGCACAGGGTCCACTGTCATTACATGCCTGTAGCCTTTGTCTTCATTATTCCTGCAGGTTTTCTCTAAATTAGACTTCCTTACATCATTTAACCTTTCTGGCTTATTTGCAAGTGATATGGAAAAGAACTGATTTCCCTTCTCTTTGTAGATTTTTACATATCTTGATTTTTTAATGTACATATCATAATAGATGTTTCCACTCAGTCTTCTGTTGCTTAAAAAACCCCCAAACAATTTCTTCTACATTTCCTCATAGTTCTTGTTCATTAGCTCTCTGATGAGTCAAGTTACTGTCTTTTTTTGTTCCTGTACTCATGTATGATGCAGTATTGTAACTCAGGCTTTAATTTCCAGTGTATCCTTACATATTACACTTCTTAGAACAATATTTGTTATATTTTTACAACCGTGTGGTGTTTGTGAATCATGTCTAGCTTAAATCACCTATAGATCCCAAATTACCCTCCGCAGAACTACAATTTAAGTAGTGTTTCACATTTTTTATATGTGCAGTTTATTCCTGCATAGGTACAATCTTTACACCCATGCATATTCTTAGCTTGTAGATTCTTAGATCTCTTTGTGAGATTTTATAATTTAAAAGCCAGAAAGACTTGCAAAATCTCACTGCTTGACAGAGTCCAACAAATGTTGATATCTTCTGAATTATTTTTAGTATGATCCCATTGACTAAAGATTGTTTCATGGTCTTAAAAACACAGAACCTTTTTTGTTGAATTGAGCCTTTGTCCAACTTATGATTACATAGTTGGTAATTTTGAAGGAGTTTTTTTTGCATATTCCATATTGACCTACTTTTTATTCTTTTATGTAATTTATCATAACTTCATATTCTTCCAGAAATAGAGCTGTGGATATCACAAACTTAAACTTGTTTAAACCACTTAAATCAGGAATTATATGTGACATGTTTGATGATCTAATTGCTGAGATAATTGCATTTTAACACTTGGCCACTATCACTGGGCATTGTAAAGGAAAGAAAAAAGAAACTTAAACCAACCAAATATCCCAGTCCATTTGTAGTCACAAGTGATTTCATATGTAAACACTAATGTTAGGAAGTGTGTGTCTCCAAACCCTTTCTAGTAATGATCACTATCTGGAAAGAAACACAACAGTCAGCAGGTGACCAATGTGTCTAGTTTCTACAAAACTGAGGATTGCTTAGGAAAGTTCCTCAGACTTCTTAGGATTATAGGCCACGAACAGGTCATTATATGAACAGTAACAACTCTGAAATTTTATTTTCTTTCCTGAAGATCCTCTATTTTTCAAAAACAAAATAGCTACTGAAGAGCTTGTATATTTTTCAATTGGGGTAATTTGGCAAAGAGCTCTAGCCTATTCAGAACAGTCTGATTACGCTTTTGAGCAAGCTTTGAACTTACTAGACTTTACATGGATGGCACACAGGATAGCTACAGCAGGTCACACCACTTAATAGGATAGCTGCTCATATGAAGTGCAAGTGGTAGAACACAGGCTGAGCTCTATGCTGTGATAACACAGTTTGCTATCTACCTGGTTTAAAGATATCATGATCTCATAGACACACATTGCGACTTTTACTTCCAAGGCTAGTCCTACCCAATCTGACTCTCTTCCACTTGGGAATTCAGAATAGGGAACTTGCCTACTGGAAATCAAAAACCCTCATGATGTAAAGTGATAGCTGATAGCTATTTTATCTGTGCAATGATAGAAACATGCTCAAGTACTCAGCCTACATATTTTATATGCAGTTCTGTATATGAAGAATTTTGCCTTAAAAAGAACTTTAAAAAAAAATAATTGTAAAATTAGACTCAATTCACAAACTACTAGATGGGTGCTGTGGTTTCAAACTTCCAATCAAAAACAGGACCACATGAATTAGGTTTAAAATCTGTTTTACATGACCAAACTTCCTAATGAGTGAAGACATTTAAAACAATTCTTCATATTTTAAACACAAACAATGATTTACCAATGTATTATGGGATTAAATATAATGAAAATGAAAAGCTGAGAGGCAAAATTAATTAATATAAATCCTTTATTATAAATTCTAGCAGACTACATACATGAATTATCAGAAGTGCAGTTTTTCTTTAATATAGAATTATTTCTTTAATGTATTGTAAGTTGGGAGCTTTGAAGAACATATCAGATTCCCAGGGAATTTACTAGTTGTTTCACAGGACTCATCAAAGTTCCTAATTTAAAAGTCCAGAAGAGTGAGTTTGGAGCCATATGTAATGATAATCGTGACATGCTAAAATTTAATATGTTAAGTTTTGCTACAACATCAAGTTGGTGCTGCAGAAACTGCAAAACTCTGAGACCAGAGCCTTTCTCAAAGTAATAATAAGAAAGTTGTTTCTTTCTTAAGCAGCAAATCTATAACTTCAAGGTTTTGTTATTTCTATCTGATTGCTCTGCAGATGCACAATTGGACATTCAGGAGGAGTTCTAACAAGATAACTCCTGCCAGCTTCAGATGATAGAGTAAAGGTTCAAGAGGTTAGATTGTTAAAGACAGATGGGAACCTTTATTCACTCCTTTTTAGACATACAGCTTTCTCAGAAACCATTTAAAAAATCTTTTCTCAAGGGACTGGTAGAGAACAGATATCCAATACCTGATTTCTCAGGACTTTCTTGTTTTATAATATTGATAGGTAAAATAAAGCATTATTTCTTTAGCAAGTTTACGTTTAGTATCTTTTGCATTTCCTTCTGCATTTTCTATGAAGTTTGGCCTAAACCTCATTTTCCATATAGTATGCTTGAGATGAGGAGAATTGAAACTTTTGCCACTTACTCCCTTTAAGTTAAATATCATGAATTATTAGCTAACAACTGTTACTGTCACAAATTCTTGCTGGTTTTCTTTCCTGCTAGGAGGAAGGTAAGAATTTCCTGATGTCATAGAGCAAAAGAGGAGGGTTGGGAAACAAAGCTGTAATGAAGAGATATTCTTTTAATACAATGAGAGATAAAGAAAATTCTTCAATATGTTAGCTGCTGTTATTAGCCACCAAAATGTCAAGTTACCATCACTTTTATTTATAATAAAGAATCTTCATGATTTGGCCTCTTTGAACAATTCCGTATGGAAAAGATGAGACAACACTACTGTTCTCATCTTTCACGGTAGCAGTAACCATCTTTTATCTTGTGTCCAACTAAGGGGGGGTCACCCAACTAAAAGAAAAAGAAATAGATATACCAACTTATTAGAAGTGCTCAGAAATGGAAGAAAAAAGAAAAGGTATTGAAGATTTTACAACATTTTTCTACAATGTGGCATTACATCTCAGAAAAAAAAAAGATTTTTTTTCAGACTAACAAGAGACCCACACAAATTACAGGAAAAAAAAAAAGTCTCACTTTCTGAGAAGCCATAGTTTGGAAAGCAATCCTGTTAAACTGTGATTGACAATTTTCTTCCCTTCAAAAGTATTCTGTACCATCACTTCCATATAGTTCACAATAAGACATAGAGCTCAGTTTACCTCCAAAGACTAGGCAGCTGGGATCCCTTGTTAGATTTCTTTAAATAAAGATTGAAAAGAAGACTGTCCGCTTCCCTCCAAATGGAGAAAATACCAAAGACAAAGAAAGAATTGAAAATACCAGTCAGAAAAACAAAATGAGATTTTTCTTAGAAATACAATCTGAAGATTGTCATCTCTAGAATATCATCCCAGTATAAACAGACAATGGATTGGAATTGAGTTGGATATTCAGAGAGCTGGCAGATGTTATTGCTAAGCTGCTCTCAGTCATCTTTGAAAGGTCATGGCAAACAGGAGAGTTGCCTGAGGACTGGAGGAAAGCCAGTATCACTCCACTCTTCAAAAAGGGCAGGAAGGATGACCCAGAAAACTACAGGCCAGTCAGCCTCACCTCCATCCCAGGAAAGAAACAGCTCATTCTGGATGTCATCTCTAAGGATGTGGAGGAAGAGAAGGTTTTCAGGAATGGTCAACATGGATTCACCAACGGGAAATCATGCTTGATCAATCTGATAGCCTTCTATGATAGCATGACTGGCTGGGTGTATGAAGGGAGAGCAGTGGATGTTGTCTACCTTGACTTCAGCAAGACTTTTGACACTGTCTCCCGTAATATCCTCGTTAACAAGCTTAGGAAGTGTGGGTTGGATGAGAGGACACTGAGATGGGTTCAGAAGTGGCTGAATGGCAGAGCTCAGAGGGTTGTGATAAGTGGCACAGTCTGGTTGGAGGCCTGTAGCTAGCAGTGTGCCCCAAGGGTCAGTACTGGGTCTGGTCTTATTCCACATATTCGTCAATGACCTGCACGAGGAGACAGAGTGTACCCTCAGCAAGTTTGCTGGTGATACCAAGCTGGGAGGAGTGGCTGACACACTGGAAGGCTGCACTGCTATTCAGGGAGATCTGGACAGGCTAGAGAGTTGAGCAAAGAGGAATCAAATGAAATTCAACAAAGGCAAGTGTAGTGTCCTGCACCTAGGGAGGAATAACAGAAAGCACCAGTACAGGTTAGGGGCTGACCTGCTGGGAAGCAGCTCTGCAGAGAAGGATCTGGGAGTCCTGGTGGACAAGAAGTTCTCTATGAGCCAGCAATGTGCCCTCATGGCCAAGAAGGCCAATGGTATCCTTGGGTGCATTAAGAAGACTGTGGCCAGCAGGTCAAGGGAGGTTATCCTCCCCCTCTACTCTGCCCTGGTGAGGCCACATCTGGAGTATTGTGTCCAGTTCTGGGCTCCCCAGTTCAAGAAAGACAGGGAACTACTGGAGAGAGTCCAGCGGAGGGCTACAAGGATGACGAGGGGACTGGAGCATCTCTCTTGTGACGAAAGGCTGAGAGAGCTCGGTCTGTTTAGTCTGGAGAAGAGAAGACTGAGAGGGGATCTGATCAATTTACCTAATTTACCTCTCTTATGTTTTAGTTTATTATTTAACTCCTATACTTACTTTATTCTGTTCTTAATATATTAACTTAGGTCTGTATTCTCACCTATTAACAGGCATTAGTCAAATGACCAAACTGCAACAGTAAGAATGTGGGGTTTTAATTTTTAATTTTGGATAAATAAAAGGGTTGCACTGATCACTCAACTGTGAAGGTCAAAATTCCTTCTCCACACACTTTAAATTTTATATTGTCTGTTTAAAAATTTTACTCAGACTTTGCTTGCATAAAAGTATAAAAGCATGCCAAATCAAAGTAAAACTTCTTTATTTCTATTAGCAATCTTAATTTCAATATGGATTTCCCCAGAGAATATTGGGAGAAAAAAGAAAAAGAGGGATGGATATTAGTCATTGTCAAGTCCACAAACAGGAGTAGGTTGCAGTACATGGTCCAGCAGCCTCCTAGATGATCCTTTTGATTAAACTTGCATTTATCTTAGTTAATCTTTGTATTACTACACTTGTAAAGTGAACAAAAGTATATTGTATACAGTAATAGGTTATGAATTCACTACCTTATGATATAATGGCATGTGGCAGGTTTATTTTGTATAGATCATGGTACTTGATATACAGAATCACAAGATAGCTAGATCACATCACTAAAAATTGAACCACTTAAAAACCCCATAAGTTTGATTCTGTCCTCACTTATGCCATGGTAAATCAGAGCAATACAGCTGAAATTCAATGCAGTTTCCTAATATTGCTGTGAAACTGGTATGAGTATTAAACCATGCCCTATGTTTCTTCAGACAGCGTGGTGTTTCTGAGCCAAATGCAATGTTTGAAAAGTTCTAGGTTTTGGCAATATTTACTTTCTTACAAAGTCCTAATACTGCTGTCCTTGGAACCTACAAAATAATAAGTGTATTAGGATGTGATAAAAGGATTTTAATAAGTAATTAAATCATATCAACATCTGTTTAATATAAATTTTTTTAATACAATAAAATTTGTATTAAGTCAGAAGATTTCTCAGTCGTAGTACAGTATATTAATTCTTCAGGGAAAAGATCCCTCTGAAACTTATATATCTAGATATATACACATTTTTTTCCCTTCTCTATATATCTACACTTCTTGGCCACTGCCTCACAGGCTTGAATCCCATTTTGCCAAATTTATAATGATTAACTCCATAGTAGCTGAGTCTGTGGCTGTCTGTTCTTGTATCAATGATGCAAGTTTGTACAAACATCAAGGGACAAAGACGGAAATGTCATCACCCAGGACATCCCAAAACACCATCCTTCTAAGGCATGGGGTCTGAGAGTTTGACTACCCTATGTTCAGAGTAGAAACTGTTTGCAAGCAGTGATAGCACCTTTCAGGTGAGGATTAGGAGGCAAAGAAATAGTGTGGCAGGAGAGAAAATTGTGTTTGAGCACTACTTTTCTTCCAAGCATTACTTTCTTCCTTGTTTCCTCTGCATCAGGGAGGAGCTACAAATTGGGAGGAAACAGGAAAATTCTCCCATTCACCCTGACTACTGCCTTCCAAGTCCCTGTTCTTTCAGACCTGTAGCTGTACTGCTGACCAGCAGAGACATGCCAAATCATCAAGGAAATTTGAGGAAAGAAGGCAGTAAAGAGATGACTATGATGCAATGTTAAAGGAAGGTAGGAATGAGGACAAATTATTTCAAGTAAACAGTATCCTGCCCTGTTTACTGTATCACACACCTGGTTCCTCCAGTTGCCTACCACAGTCAGCCTCCTTTTTAGCTTCTGCCTTTTTTCTCTGTTTTATTAAGCTGTTACTCTTAGATGACCTATTCAATGGCTTTTTCCCTCTAAATAACCTGCCTTTAATCCACCTTTAAGGATTCTTTAAATAATTCTTTAAACATGGCTCATAAAAGTAAGTAACTGAAGTCTATGCTGGTAACAGTTTTCCTCAATAGACTGTCTTGTAGAGGAGAATGAATAAATGGAAATAATTTTGCAGAAATACATCACAATGTAAAAAATAATTTTGCTTTCAGGTGAAATTATCGAACATGTGAAGTTGTTTTATGGATTATGTTGTGTGATTAGAGACTCATCTCCACAGACGCAAAGGAGCACAGAGATACGATGGCAGGCGGGGGCACCCCAGTCGGGGACACCAACCCCCACCTTGGCTGCCCCCCAGTCTGTCCCAGGGTAACCTCAGCCCCAGGGGACAGGGGAGACCCCGCACCAGGAGTCAGCAGGGGCAGCACCTCAGGCACCTCGCAGACTGCAGGGATCACTGCTCAAGGGTCCAGGGCTCATTGTGGGGTGCAGGGAAAGAGCGTTTGGAGATTATACAAGGCTAGTTATGGGATGTTCAGAGGAGGAAGTAGTGCAGGAAAATAGAGGGATAAGGGTATAAAAAGTGCTGGTGACCTGTAAACAGGTTCTGGTCAGTGTGTGTGTCTGACCATGTCCTGTGCCTGACTGGTCTTTTCTTCTTATTAAAATCCATTTCTAACTAATTTCCTGGGTGAGGCACTCTCTATTCTGTGCCCATGTGTGTGTGTGGGGGTATCTGAGTGCCAGCAATGGGAGCAGGACCATGGGTCAGAGGGGCTGTGTGTCTGGGGATCAGCAACTGGAGAGACCAGGGTGCATACGCTTGGTGTGGGTGCTTATGTCAGAGTGTGCAAACATCAGACTGGAGTACTCAGCGAGCGGGATAAGAGAGTTGGGAGCCAGGTGTTGGGGCTGCCCTAATTCTAGACTGGATACTGGAGTGACCAGAAGGTCTGTGAGTTGGCTACTGGCAGGACCAGGAGGTCCAAATGAGTGATTGAGGAGACTGTGAGATCTGCAGGCCAGCTCCTGATGAGGCCATGGGTCTGGGCCAGCTACTGGAGAGATGCGTTTGCATGTGTCAGTGTCACTGGGACACCAAGGGATCCTGGAGCCAGCTGCTGGGTAGTCTAAAGCCAGTTAGTGGAGGCACCCATGGGGGGGAGGTGTGTGTGTGGTGTGCATGTGCATGTGTCTCTGAGCATTTGTCTCTGTGTGTATAGGTGTGACTACCAGCAGCTGCCGTGGTGTGTAGCCTTGGGCTCTTCTGCTCAGGTACCAGCAACAGGGGAGAGTGGGATCCAGGGGAGGCTACTCGATAGACTGGGTGTCTGAGTCCAGCTGCTGGGGGGGGGATCCACATTGGATGTATGTACATACATATATATATATATTTTCCCCTGACTAACTTTAATCCTGGTTGGCCAGAGAAAGGGATCTGATGAGGCTGTTGGTGCTGTTTGTGTTTGTGCAAGTGCTATGCTCCCTGTCCGTGTTGGTCTGTGTGGCTGGCTGTGAGTATACATATGTATGTACTGTATTTGTGTGTGCGTGTGCCTGTTGGGAAAACCCTCCCAGCCTCGCTACTGGTGGGACCTGGTAGCGTGGAACTGCAGCAGTGTCCCCATTGTCGGGCTAATGGCTTCAGCAGCTCATAACAGATCAGACCTGTTTCCTTAGGAAATAGCGATTTGTTCTAAATTTCAGCCCTTTTCAGCAAACCACAACAGCACAAGATCTGTGTTCTTGGACATAGAAATACAGAGTTTAAATCATGGATATTATCGAGTAAGCTTTGAGCCACTCACGCTTTAACTTAGCTGATATTCCACTTTGTGACAATTTCAAGTATATGGCTGCATGGCTAAAGCTGGAAACAGTGGAAGGCATTAAACTGCCTTACTGTTTCGCCTAGAAACACAGAGCCAGAAATTCAGTTTGGCAGATCTACAAAACAACAAAAAAATTAAATTAGCTTTCACTGTGGGAAAACAGGGCAGAGCTAACCCACTTGCTCCTAACTTACATATGCCAGATGAAGACAAGATAAATTGGTATTCTCATAAATAGCAACCAAAGGTGCAAGATTTAATCTGAAGTAAAATGAAGTGTTCTAAAAGGCCTATAGTGTGAATCAAGACCTACATATATTAATTTGTTTTGATGATACTCAACACTGAAGAAACTTGAAAAAAAAGGCAAAATACTAAAAGCCCTGAAATGAGCTGATACTTTATACATTTAAAATGTAAAATGTAGAGCAGAAGAAAATACAAATAAATAGCTGTTTTGCATGTAAATGTATTAAAAATCTACAGGACAAATTCCTTTTGCTTGTGGTTTTTAGCATTTTGACCTTCAGGGAAAAAAAAGTGGTTAGGCATAGCTGCCAACCTACCTTAATGTAGTTTTTTACAGGCCAATTTTTAAAGTTTTAACTATTTAGAATTGCTTTCTCCTAGAAGTTCCATCCTTTTGAAAATGTTAGCTTCTGACACTTCCCTAAAGTTAACTGAGAACTAGCTGCCTAGGTGGAAACTAATTCGGATTGAATATCTAGTTATCTGTAATCTGGCCCAAAAAACTGTTTGTTGGGGGTTTTTCTGTTTGTTTGTTTGGTTGTTGTTGTTGTTGTTTTGGTTTGGTCTTTTGTCTGGTTGGGTGTTTTTTTCCTAAAAGGACAGAAAATTAACAATTGCACAGAAAAGCACCTCATTCTTAAAAATGGAAAAAAAGGCTTTTCAATACTACTCTCCTCTTTCCTAGCATTCCCTATTTCAGAAATTATCTCCTGAAAACACCATTTTGTAGGGAGCTTCTTAACAGAGATACTGACAAGTGTATTACTCGGGTCATTTTTTAAATAAATCATTAACATTCTTCTAGTTTTTGTTAATAGTGTGAAAATGTTTTTGGATCTACTGCTGCCCTTTTAGAATCAGAAAAAACCCACACACATTTTGATCCTACCATCAGCAACAGTCCTACCATTGGAGAGAGTCTGAAATCTGAGGAAATCATAGTGACTCAAGAGCTGCCAGTCCTCAACATGTCTGGTTGGGATGTTGCAACAATTCCCTGTGACAAGTCATGGCAGGGACACCCTTTCTCAGGAGGGATGTAAATGTTCTTGACATTCTGAGGATATTTGTTACAGGAGGACTATTAGGCAGGGGAAATATAGGCACAAATACAGAACTGCAGATAGCAGAGACTGGGTTTTAAAGGTTGTCATTATATAGTTCACTTCATGCTGTTGCAGCTGTTCAGAGCTGCCTTTGGTATATTACAAACCGAAGGATTGGGAGGGAAGAAATTAAAGGCATGAGCTGAATCTGTCTTTAATAGAATTGTTTGGTGTACACAGTGTGAATTATCCACTCTGAAAGATTTGAAAGGAAAACATATTGATAGCTTTTTATTTGTCTCTTTCTTGTCACATCTTTAAGAGAATTTTTCCTGCAGACAGAAAACAATATAAATGCAATTTCTATTTATATTAATTGGTTTCTACTGAAATAGATTATTCATTTTCAATATAATATCATATACTTTGATTATATTTATTTCTTGCTGATCAGAATGCTGACAAACGACACCTCTTCCACAAACACCAATTAGCTAGCTCTCCTTGTGTACAGCAAGAACATGAGGAAGACTAAGCTTCATTGGCATTATTTTAAAATCAAGAATGACTTAAGAAGGGTGGTTTTAACTACATTATAATCCACATATTCATACTTAATTACTTGCTTTTAATATAATAAAATTAAGGTAGACAAGAAAATAGAAGAAATTAGTCAATTAAAATAAAATATATCTGCATGCTTGAAATTGTACCAGCTTGATGATAGGATTTTAACTGGGATATCATACAAGTTTCACTACTTCCATACACATGAAAATATGAAAAGAAGTTGATATGACTGTAAACATGGAATGTAAAATTATTTCTAGTGTGATAGTACACTGTGCTGTGTGAGGGAAAATAGTATGTTTGTGTTTATTTAGCTTTTCCTTTCTTCCCACTTGTAAAGGCTGCAGAAATGAAGCATGCAGCTTTGTGATGTGAATATATCCACACCAGTGCTTTGCTGTACAACTATGTCAACAAAGTCTTTCAAGAGTACACTGAGCCTACGATTTCACAGTCAAAATCAAAGAATCACAGAAAGGTTGAAGTTATAAGGGAACTCTGGAAGTAATCAGATCCAAACCTTCTGCTCAAACAGGGTGACCTAGGTCCAGTTGCCCAGGATCATGTCCAGGCAGCTTTTGAGTATCTCCAAGGATGGAGACTCCACAACCTCCGTGGGCAACCTGGGTCAGTGCTGAGTCACCCTCACAGTAAAAGTGTTTCCTGATGTTGAGAGGGAACCTCCTCTGTTTCAGTTTGTGCCCATTGCCTTTGGTCCTGCCACTGGGCACCACTGAAAAGAGCCTGGCTCTGTCTTTGCAACCTCCCTTCAGGTATTTATACAGACCGATGAGATCTTCCTTGAGCTTTTTCTTCTCCAGGCTGAACAACCCCAGCTCTCTCAGCTTTTCCTAACAGTAGAGGTGCTCCAGTCCCTTAATCATCTTTGTGGCCCTTTATTGCGCTTTCTCCAGTAGTTCCATGTTTCTCTTGTACTGGAGAGCGCACAACTGGACATAGTACTCCAGGAGTGGCCTTACCAGTGCTGAGTAGTCAACATGATGTTTCTTTACTGAAAGCCCCCATAAAACCATAAGTCACGAATAGGAAGAAGACAGAATCTGCAAGCACAAAACCAAAGTAACTTTTCATTCAGATTACCTGCTTTAGGGAATCAAACATAATTTTCATTCTTGCAGTGGTTATAAGTTTATTGCAGTATTTTAAAGGAGGCTTTTTAGTGTTGTCGAACATCAACACTGCAGTAGCAATGACCATATTGTATTAAGTTATAAAATAGAACTTAATTTATTCAAATATCACCCGTACCAGTGGCACTGGCAGTAAATACCAGCTGTTTATTGGTTCATATGCGGATGCAGAATACATATTTCCTTTCCCTCCTCATACATACTGGTATAACGTTTACCTTGCCTCTCCAAACTTTTGTCCTCCACACTCTTATCCCATAGGATGACTTTGGCAACCCTATCACCATACTCTAGGAACTAGGAAACAATTCTGTTCCTTCATCCATCCAACTCCTCTCTCCATCAGCCAATAAGTGCTTTCAAAGAGACACCTGCTCCATGAATAAATATTGCCATGCAGTCCAGTGAAAAGGCATATGTCCCATAAGTAAATATTTTCATGCAGTTGAGAGCATATTTATGGGAGTCTTTTGTGTAAAAATATATTGATGTAATCTGTGGCTTAATTTATATATATAATATAATAAATATAATATCATATCATATCATACATATAAATGTATAGCATAGTATGGTATGGTATGGTATGATATAGTATAAAACACACTGTAATTCAGAGCTTGAGCATAAAGTAGTGGGTTTGTATTAGCATAAAAAGTAGGTAAACAAATTATGATCTGCATAAATATTTTGACATTGCCTTCCCTGAGTGGCAAATAGCTATCGTCAGAGCATGTAACAGATGATGCAGCTGCTACACAACTTTTCTCTACACAAAACTCAAGAGTAAAATATGTCTGAAAGATGAATTAAAAATATTAAATTAGGTTATTGCAAGGAAGGAATTGCTAACTGACACTTTCTGGGGCTGCAGGTCTGCAAAAATATAGCATAATTATTTACTAAGGATATAGTTTCTTTTTTTCTTCTTTTTGCCAGCACACTCCTACACCAAAGTAATTAGTTTCAGCTCTCAGACTTTATACCTCTTTATTTAGACTTCATCCTCATCTGGAGATGAGCTCTCTGTTTCCACTGGTACTAGCCTGTATTGAGTTTGCGTGGCAAAGTTTTGGTAGCAGGAAGGCTACAGGGGTGGCTTCTGCAAGAAGCTGCTAGAATGCCAACCGGCTTCAAGATGGACCCCCCACTGGCCAAGGCCGAGCCCATCAGTGACGGTGGCAGCACCTCTGGTATAACAGAGTTAAGAAGGGGGCAAAAATGCTGCACAACAGCATCCAGGAGAGAGAAGTGACAATATCTGAGAGGAACAACCCTGCAGACACCAAGGTCAGTGAAGAAGAAGGGGAGGAGGTGCTCCAGGCGCCAGAGCAGAGATTCCCCTGCAGCCTGTGGAGAAGACTGTGGTGAGGCAGGCTGTCCCCCTGCAGCCCATGGAGGATGATGGTGGAGCAGATATCCACCTGCAGCCCATGGAGGACCCCACGTCAGAGCAGGTGGAGACACCTGAAGGAGGCTGTGACCCTGTGGAGACCCCATGCTGGAGCAGGCTCCTGGCAGGACCTGTGGACCCATGGAGAGAGGAGCCCACGCCAGAGCAGGTTTGCTGACAGGACTTGTGACCCCATGGGGGACCCACGCTGGAGCAGTCTGTTCCTGAAGGTCTGCATCCCATGGAAAGGACCCACACTGGAGCAGCTGGTGAAGAACTGCAGCCTGTGGGAAGGACTCACGCTGGAGAAGTTCATGGAGGACTGTCTCCTGTGGGAGGGACCCCACACTGGAGCAGGGGAAGAGTGTGAGGAGTCCCTCCCCTGAGGAGGAAGGAGCAGCAGAGACAACGTGTGATGAACTGACTACAACCCCCATTCCCCATCCCCCTGTGCCGTTGTGGGGAAGAGGTAGAGAAAATCGTGAGTGAAGTCGAGCCTAGGAAAAAAGGAGGGTTGGGGGGAAGGTGTTGTCTTTCAAGATTTGGTTTTATTTTCTCATTACTTCACTCTGATTTTATTGGTAATAAATTAAAATAATTTTCCTGAGTTGAGTCTGTTTTACCCATGATGGTAGTTGGTGAAGTGATCTCTCCCTGTCCTTATGTTGACCCATGAGCCTTGCATTATAGTCTCTCTCCCCTGTCCAGTTGAGGAGGGGAGTGATAGAATGGCTTTGGTGGGCACCTGGTGTCTAGCCATGATCAACCCACCACATAGCCATCATTTTCTCAGCTAATGGAAAGATAAAGTCAAGAAAAGGAAAAAGATTCACTAGGAAGGAATTTTGTGGGAGCAACGTTGCTTGCAAGAGTCTTTTATATACACAAAGTTGTTTAAAAAATAGAGTAATTTTTATAGAATTATAGATATTCTGTAAAAACATATATACAGTCAGCTGATTCATAACCATGTTTCATATGTCAAAACCTCAGCATTATTTTGTTTTTCAGCGACTAATGTTAAGGAATAAATCATAAAAGGAAAAAATATTTTCAGTGTGTCATAAATAATCCAAGAAGCTGTGGGTCAAATCTAAAAAATGCAGTTGTTCCAATAGAAAAAAATGGAATGAAGATATGTTTCTAATATTTGATATTTCAGAATTATGATTCCACCTAAAAAAATAGGTCTAAATAATTCCTTCTCATTCTTAACAGAGAGGCCACAACCACAGAAAAAGTAATATCTGCATTATGAGTATGTCAGAGAAATGAGAGACTTCCTGAGCCCTATAGGTATCCTGCTTAACAAGAACTCCCTGGATGCTTAAATCTATTAGATCATGTCCTTACTCACTAAAGACAAGAAATCTTTGCTATTAAATTTTATTTTTAATAATGCACCTATTTGTAGATTAGGAAACAATGTAGATCTATCTTTTGTATAACTCCATTAGTTTCTACAAAATTACACTAATACAACTGTGGTCTAGGATCAACTTCATGGGAGTTTGAATTCAGATACTTTACATCAAAGTAATAGGTTTATGAAGTTTTAAGAGTCCCAGACATTTTCCAGAGATGAAAGCATAAAACTGAAAAATATTTTATGTTACAGTCTTTAAAGTCTCAAGTCTTAAAATGTCAAACTAAGCCAGATACTGAAGTAGGTTATATGTGCTTCTTTTGCACAGGTTGTGTGCTGAAAAATAAGGTGCATTTGGAAACTGAACTGTCTACATGTCCAGCAATGAAGTGTGAACTCTCCTTGTTGAGATCACGTTTTTTTGTCTTGCAAGACAAAAAGCAAGATCATTGCTTTATTAAAAGCCTCCTCTGAGAACAAAGGAACAACCATTCAATCCATAGAACTGGTTGGACAGAAAGCCAGAGAAATGGCACAGTATTTTCTACTTCAAATGCATATTGGCAAAATATAGGAAGGCTGTCATTAGAGGAAAGCACTCCTTTTTAAGAAAATGTAAGAAAGAAGTTTTTTACAGTGAGAACATTCACTCGAACAACCTCCCCAGGGACATGGTAGAGGCCTCATGACTGGAGGTTTTCAAAATGTGACTGCACAGGTTGCTAGATAATCTCATCTAGGCTTCATTTCCCATGAAAGGTTGGACCAATGATCTTTTGAGGTCCCTTCCAACCTAGGCTGTTCTATGATTCTATAACAAAAAAGTATGTAAAAAAGGCTAGTAAATGACCAGGGAAACAGACACTCTGTCATGCAACAGAAGACTCAGAAAGTTTAGATTCTCTAGTGTAGCAAAATGTAGGCTGAAAGGACATACGAGTGTTTCTCCTAAATCTGTCAATGAGAAAAATCACTAAAAAAGATGAACAACTATTTAAGTTAAAGGATAAGTATCAGAGGTACAAAGTGATATTGATTTTTCACAAACAAATTTAAATTACATAGTAGGAAACCTTAATCAGCAGAGAGCAGTGAGATTCTGGAATAATCTTCCAGCTGGAATGGTTAGGATGAAAGATCACTGACTCTGAAAAGTATTTTTTACATTACTAGTTGCAGAAAGTCAAAACTTGATTAGTGTAGGAAAACAGTTTGTAAGAAGGGTGGTTATCATCACCAGAGACTGGAATTATTAGTTCAGAAAGTCCCTTCTACTCAGGCATTCTTGATTTTTTTTTGTTTGTTTGTTTTATTTTAACAATATTCAACTAAATAAATGTTTTTTTTCTGAAAAGTCTGGGAGTATAACCAGCATGAAAATTATAGTAGTATAGAATCATAGAATCATAGAATCTTTAAGGCTGGGAAAGACGTCCATGATCATCAAGTCCAACCATCAACCCAACACCACCATGTCTACTAAACCATGTCCTGAAGTGCCACGTCTACACATTATTTGAATACCTCCAGGGATGGTGACTCCACCACCTCTCTAGGCAGCCTGTTGCAATGTCTGACCACTCTTCCGGTGAAGAAATTTTTCCTAATATCCAATCTAAACCTCCCCTGACGCAACTTGAGATCATTTCCTCTTGTCCTTTTGCTTGTTCCTTGGGAGAAGAGACCAACACCTACCTCACTACAACCTCCTTTCAGGTAGTTGTAGAGAGCAATAAGATCTCCCCTCAGCTTCCTCTTCTCCAGGCTAAACAACCCCAGTTCCCTCAGCTGCTCCTCATAAGACTTGTGCTCCAGTCCCTTTACCAGTTTTGTTGCTCTTCTCTGGACACACTTCAGCACCTCAATGTCCTTCTTGTAGTGTGGGGTCAAAAAGTGAACAAAGTATTTGAGGTGCAGCCTCACCAGAGCTGAGTACAGGGGCAGTACTGCAGCAGCAGCAGCAGCAGCAGCAGCAGCAGCAGTAGTAGTAGTAGTAGTAGTAGTAGTAGCAGCAGCAGCAGCAGCAATAATAATAATAATAATAATAATAATAATAATAATAATATAAATAGAGTAGTTCAACAATTTGACAACAAGTAAATTGGGAAATTGATCTGATCACTAAGGTCTGGTTTGCTGCTTTTCTTTTTCTCTTTTTCTTTTTCAAAATAGTAGGTTATCAAATTTGGATTGCAAGTGAAAACAGGAAATATCTGTACATGTTTGTGCTATTTATGATTTCTTCAGAGAGCTCCATGCCAACTTCAGTGGTGCAGCTACTTGACAAAAAGATATAGGATTCAGTTGTCTAGATGTAGCTTCCTTCTGCTATTTGAGATGTTCTGGGGTGTTAAAGATATATGCAAAGGATAGATGTCTTGGGGAGTCTTGGGGTCCAAAATGTTAGTAGATACTTATATTCAGGCAACTGAATCTCCCCTTTGGAGCACCTGTGTAGATGTAAATTTAACACACTGTCAATCTTTTGACAGAATCATTAATTTAGTTTGGAAGAATCCCTGGATGTCACCGTGTCTAGATTTCTGCTCAAAGCAGATCCAATTAGATCAGTTTGCTCAGGACTTGGCTCAGTCAAACTTGGAGTATATCCAAGTGTATTGATTCCACAACTACCCTGGGAAACCTGGCCAAGTTTTCAACCATCCTCATGTTAAAAAAAAAAAATAAAAAATTAAAAATCTAATCATCATAAAAAATAAAAAAATTAAAAATCTAATCATCATTTAGAGATTGGAGAGGTCTGTTGTCTCTTCTCCAATCATTGACCCCTTCTGAGAAGACTCTGGCTCTGCCTTCTGTATAGCCTTCCATTAGGTACTTGTAGACAGCAATAAAATCACCCTTACTCTTTTTCTCTTAAGGTTGAACAGACCCAGTTCTCTCAGTCTCTTCATGTACAACCTGCATCAGTCCCTTAAACATCTTGCTGGGTCATTCTACTTGCTGGGTCATTCCATTGCTTGGACTCATTCTACTATGTCACTGTCTTGTATTGGGGACCAAATATAACACCACAGTCAGGGATACAAAACTTACTTCCTCATTCACTAATCTTATTAAATTACCTAAAAAAATATTATTTGTTTCAGATTAAAATGCATCCAAAATATTACATGAAGGTAAAAAATAGATTTGCTACTGCCCCTTGCTATATATTTATGTATTCATTAGATCTTTTCATAGAAGTACTCATCATCTTTTGTGAGCTTTTTAATCTGTGTAAATGAATTGTGATAGTATTGGGTATTAATGAAAGGATATAGAATTGCTTACATGATAATTTTCATATGATAGCACACCAGCTTTCTATTAACAACATATATCAGCAGCCTGAATGTGATAGAAGAAAATATTTTTCCAAAAAAAAATATGATTGAATTAGCACTGCACCAAGTATTATTCATAGAATCATAGAATCATATAATTGTTTTGGTTGGAAAAGACCTTTAAGATCATCAAGTCCAACGGTTAACCTAGCACTGCCAAGTCCAACCACTAAACCATGTCCCTAAGCACCACATCTATGCGTGTTTTAAATTCCTCCAGGGATGGTGACTCAACCACTTCCCTGGGCATCCCGTTCCAGTGTTTGACAATCCTTTCAGTGACGACATGTTTCCTAATATCCAATCTAAACCTCCCCTGGCTCAACTTGAGGCCATTTCCTCTTGTCCTGGTAGAAGGCAAGAGTCTTGTCTAATAAGTCTAATAAGAAGTCTCCTCAGTTGTTAGAATCTAGGAAAAAGCAGAGAAAGTAGCTATTACCTCTTAATCTAAAATTTTAACTAATCCTGTAAACAGAAGACATCCATAGTATTCTGAAATTTAACTGACACTTAAGAATATTGGAGTATATGTGTAGGAACATCTCTTGGGTTAAATGTGCATACGGTAAGCAAAAAGAAATTATGCAGCTTCAGATTATAATGGATTTGCAAAGAGAGGAAGAGAGAGAGTACAGGAAATCACACTGGCAAAATTAATTCTGGCTTTTCCAGATTTTGAAACCTTAATCATTCTTTTAATACATTTTGTGGGTATATATATATCAGGTGCATTCAAATATTAACAAGGAAAGAATAAATGCAAGGGATACTATATGGGGCAAAATATTCTGCTTCTACAAGATTCTACTGACCTTCATAGGATGAATTTTTCCAGCTGAGGGTGTCCCCAACAAACATACTTAACTCTTTGGTTACACTACTAATCTAAAACAAATAAATGGAATACTGGAAATTAATCTAGAAGCATTAAAACCAGAATCTCGTCTCCCAGAAGTTTCAGTTTTCTAAATCTGCATCCAGATTATTTGTTTTACTTGTCTGGCTGTTCAGGGTTAATCCATTACTAACTCCCTGGGGTTAGTAATGGGGAGGACATCCGTAACTTAGCTATCTTCTCTTCTGCAACCACGCTGCATCCCTATGGGATTTTATGTCATATTTTTATTTTTTAAGCACTCAGTGATCTGAGCCTAGGATACCAAAGTATCAGAAAACTTCAGAACAAGGAGAGAACAGACACATTAGAATTGTCTAGTACAAGGGTTAGAATTATTTGTACAGGAGAGAAAGCTTTCTTGACAGCCAGTTCAAGACTGCTGAACAAATTTCGATAGGAATTAAGAACAAACATATAGCAGAGAGTACATGTATTCAATTATTTAAAAAAAAAAATTCCCTGTATGATTTGCCCTTGCAGAGAAAAATAAAGACAGACTTGCATGTGGGAGATGCTAGTCACACAAACTGTAATGTGGGCCTGAATAGAAAACCATGCCCCCTGACAAGATGATTGTATAAAAACTGTGCAAGCTGAGATTTACTGATTTTACTTGTGCTACAGCAGGAGATCTTACAGGCTTTTCTTTCAACCCATTCTAATTTTCAAATGCCCCGTGAAATTTTTGTTTAAAGATGAAAAGCATCAGAGTGGTTTCTTCCATTCCTGTTAAGAACAGCATTTTATTTTATTTTTTTTTTAACATTATTATCTGTCTTTTTGAGAGGATGTCATTACTGTAGACGAATTTATAAAGTCACATCAAAACTAAGGATGCATGAACAGCACCTGGGTACCTCCCACTGACAAAAAGCTACAGATGCCAGCACAAAGAGCTCTGTTCCAGACGAGATGCTGAACATACCTGTTACCACAGTCAGCACAAGGACAACTATTGTTTCATTTATATCTCTAGGCCTGAGGAACCTCTTCCTGCATTTGTGATGTTCAGGACTTAACAGTTTGAGTGGAAAGAATAACAGGATTTACAGCTCAAAGAAAAAGGAATAACTTATGAAGTGCACACAGTTGTAAGAAAATACAACACATCTATGTAGCCAAAATTTTCCCTGGTGTAAATGTATTAAAGGCAACATATTTACAAGGATTAAAAGACTCTGTTTTCCTTAGCATTCTTTTGATTGGGTTTCTGCTTTTTTTTCTTATTGTGGCTGTTCTGGTTTGGGGGTGGGGGGGGAGTTTAGGTCTCTTTTTTTTTTTTTTTTTTTTGAAGTGATGTCTTATTCTACATTTATTTTTCTAACAGACTTTAAACTGAAATAAAACAAAAATATTCTTAATTAATTAACTGTAAAAGAAATAGAATGGACAAATGGTATCAGAAATAATAATTGTACATCTGGACTCTAATAACAGATGGAAACTCTCTCCAAGAGACTAAAATTCTCATGCATATAACAGTTATATGCTTGTTGCCCAGCAGATGCACAACACGGATGCCATTTTTTTCCAGATAAATATCTCAGGGGACATGGAGCATTGTTAATTTCTTTTAAATAATTCAACAGAATATTAATAATTCCACAGCTCCTTAGATTCACAAGTCTGTTTGAATTAGCTGTCTTTATAAGCAAAGTATTCAGGACACAATTTTACCCTAGGAAAAAATCAAAGGTAAGTTTAGAAATAGACTGGAGACTAATTTTAAATCTAAATGACAAATAGTTCAGACTACGTAGCATTTGAATTAGGACTTGAATGTTAATTTTTGCCTCTTGCTGATAAAGCCTGCACAAAAAGCTTAAATTTTAAGTGCTAGCAGGCAGCAGATAATTGTGGATGTGGGTGTGGGTAAGTATCTCAAGCAAAAGCCCTCAACTTGTTAGCTGCAGTCATTGCGTGGCCTTACTATAAAGGTCAAATAAAAGTTGCATGTCTTGAATCTTCCAGTTAATGGAAAGACATGAGAGAGCATCACCTACCTGACCACCTGCTGTGCTTCTGCCCAAAGACTGTTTAGACTGGGAGAACTGAGGGATTGGGCTTTCAGAGAGAAGAGCTGGTGCTGAGAAATATAAGCTCCTGAAAACAAGAAGTGGTATTGTAGAGAAGGGGGTTAGTAAAGAAGGAGGTGAAGGGACCATGATCGATAATGCCCAAGACTGATAACTTTGAGCGGTGGCTCAGAATGAATCAACATGACTTTCTGCTTGAGCTTCCAAAAAATCAAAATGTGGTAAATGTAGTGCTGAAGGGGTGCAAGCGGGTGAGTATGTGGGATAGCTAAGTATGGTAAGAGCACTAATCTGGTTTGTTCTTAAATAAACCTCATTATCCAGATCCACTATGGGCTATCATTTACACTGTCGCCCATGACAGTGGCTTGACTGGCACCAAAGCTGTCATTTTGAAGAGACTGAAAATATGTGACTTCCCTTGACAGAGAATGTCACTTTATTTACAATAAACAAGGAGCATATTAGATGGCAAATTTATATGTAAAAGCCTATATCAAGCTGACTTTGCAAAGTTTTGGGGATTGGGTCACATGAGATACTTTCATTTCCATACTGATAAAGCAGACCATCCGGAATACAGTCGCTTATCAATGTAAACTGGTCATAAACTGTCCTGCTGTTTTTAATGCTGTCATTATTGGTCTTGATGGGTATTACCCCATGTTTGGATCATAGAGTCATAGAATCAAAGAATCAAAGAATCATAGAATGGTTTGGGTTGGAAAGGAACTTAAAGATCATCTAGTCCAATTCCCCTGCCATGGGCGGACATCTTTCACTAGACAGGATTGCTCAAAGTTCCATCCAACCTGGCCTTGAACACTTCCAGGGATGGGGCATCCACAACCTCTCTGGGCAACCTGTTCCAGTGCCTCACCACCCTCACTGTAAAAAATGTCTTCCTTTTGTCCAATCTCAACCTACCCTCTTCCAGTTTAAAACTGTTGCCCCTTGTCCTGTCACTACAGGCCCTGGAAAAAGTCTCTCTCTCTCTTTCTTATAAACACCCTTTAAATATGGAAAGGTGGTAATAAGGTCTCTGATGAATGTGCTTCTCCTATTTTCCTCTGGAGCATGTGTCAAGAATAAGGTCGTCTTGAAATTCTTATCTCACCTGAATCTCAGTATTCAGAATAGAGTCATACTCATTCATGATGATGGACCCACAGAGGCAGATCTTTGTGATAGAATATTGACTGCTGTGTACTAAACAAGGTAAGCTGCACTACATTTCACTGTAGTGGCAGATCTGGTTTTTTGAACAAATTTCTTGTGCTCTGTGGTTTTTTTGTGTTTCCATCACTGAAAGAATTATTGACATCAGCAGGTTCAGCTTTATATTTGGTAATTTCATTAAATTCCCAGATAAATAAGTGTAGCAGAAGAGATATAAATTATAAGATTTCAAAAATAATAATCACAAAAACATTCTTTATATATTTTATAATGAATCCTTACTACTTCTACTGTGAAGAGTATTTTGGTAACCACAGCAATTAGTAAGTTTTACAAGTTGTCAGAGAACCTCTTTTATATTTCCAGCTATATTACTAGTTCTAATTAAACTTGAGTGCTCATAATATAATTCTAAGAAACATAATAATATATTAGTTATTTTATTCTAGAGGGTACTCTAATACTGAATTCATAATTTGTTCTCTTTTGGGTCCTTAAGAAATCAAAGTGGCTAACAGTTTAAGTAAACTCGATGATTCGTTGTGGTTTTCCAGAATAATTAAGGAGGTGGTTGAAGGGCATACTTGTTGAGTGGTTTTGAAGTGTTAGAAATGCATTTTTCAGAGACACATACAGTTTATTATTTTAATTTCTTCTACTAGTTATATGCCAGTTGATATACAGTCCTGCAACTAACTGTGATAAAGACATGCAAGTCAAAGATACCATCATCATCTCAAATAATTTACAGTCTAAGCTTAAAGTGAATGAGATCTCAAAAAGAGAAGAGATAGCATATACTGTGATGGTTCAAAATCTAATAAATTATAAATGGCAGAAATATTTAGATCATATCAAAATATTATGGTAGTTCAGACATGTATATTTCTCTATTTGTAAAACAAGTACCAACAAGGCAAGACTGGTGGGGAATGTGAAGCTCAAGGGCAGCCTTGGCTGCAGTGACCATGAAATGGTGGAGTTCAAGATCCTCAGGGCAGCAAAGAGGGTGCACAGCAAGCTCACTACCCCGGACTTCAGGAGAGCAGACTTTGGCCTCTTCAGGGACCTGCTTGGTAAAGTACCATGGGACAAAGCCCTGGAAGGAAGAGAGGCCCAAGACAGCTGGCTAATATTCAAGGGGC
Source organism: Balearica regulorum gibbericeps (assembly GCF_011004875.1). Lineage (NCBI taxonomy): Eukaryota > Metazoa > Chordata > Aves > Gruiformes > Gruidae > Balearica > Balearica regulorum. The sequence continues at coordinate 30,276,373 of NC_046186.1, forward strand.
ACCTCCTCCAAGCTCAGGATTGATGCACCCCAACAAAGAAACAGTCAGGCAAAAACCCCCAGAGACTTGTATGGCTGAACAAGCAGTTCCTGGGCAAAGGCAAACAAAAAACGGAAGCCTACAGAAGCTAGAAGCAAGGGCAGGTAGCCTGGGAGGAATACAGAGAAATTGTCTGAGCAGTTAGCAATCAGGTTAGGAAAGCCAAAGCCCTGATAGAAATTAGTCTGCCCAGGAATGTCAATGGCAACAAGAAAAGCTTCTGTAGGTTTGTCAGTGATAAAAGGAAGATAAGGGAAAATGTGGGCCCCCTCCGGAATGAAATGGGAGACCTGATTACCCGGGATATGGAGAAAGCTGAGGTACTCAATGATTCTTTGCCTCAGTCTTCACTGGCAAGTGCTCTAGCCACACCACCCAAGTCGCAGAAGGCAAAGGCAGGGACTGGGAGAATGCAGAACCACCTACTGTAGGAGAAGATCAGGTGCGAGCATATCTAAGGAACGTGAAGGTGCACAAGTCCACGGGACCTGATGAGATGCATCCTCAGGTCCTGAGGGAACTGGTGGATGAAGTTGCTAGGCCACTCTGCATCATATTTGAGAGTCCATGGCAGTCCGGTGAAGTTCCCACTGGCTGGAGAAGGGGAAACATAACCCCCATTTTTCAAAGGGGAAAAAAAAAGACCCAGGGAACTACAGGCCAGTCAGTCTCACTGCTGTGCCTGGCAAGATCATGGAGCAGATCCTCCTGGAAACTATGCTCAGGCACATGGAAAATAAGGAGGTGATTGGTTACAGCCATCATGTCTTCACTAAGGGCATATTGTGCCTAACAAATTTGGTGGCCTTCTGTAATGGGGCTACAGCATTGGTGGATAAAGGAAGAGCGACAGACATCATCTACCTGGACTTGTTCAAAGCATTTCACACTGCCCCACATGACATCTTTGTCTCTAAATTGGAGACATGGATTTGAAGGATACACAACTTGGTGATAAGGAATTGGCTGGATGGTGACACTCAAAGAGTTGTGGTCAATGGCTCAATGTCCAAGTGGAGAACGGTGACAAGTGGTGTTCCTCAGGGGTCGGTACTGGGACCGGCACTGTTTAACATCTTTGTCGGCGACATGGACAGTGGGATTGAGTGCACCCTCAGCAAGTTTGCCGATGACACCAAGCTGTGTGGTGTGGTCAACACGCTGGAGGTAAGGGATGCCATCCAGAGGGACCTGGACAGGCTGGAGAGGTGGGCCCATGTGAACCTCAAGAAGTTCAACAAGGCCAAGTGCTAGGTCCTTCACATGGTTTGGAGTAATACCAAGCACGACTATAGGCTGAGTGGAGAATGGATTGAAAGCAGCCCTGAGGAGAAGGACTTGGGGGTATTGATTGATGAAAAGCTCAACACGAGCCGGCAATGTGTGTTTGCACCCTCGAAAGCCAACCATACCCTGGGCTGCATGAAAAGAAGTGTGGCCAGCAGGTCAAGGGAGGTCATTCTGCCCCTCTGCTCTCATGAGAGACCTGGAGTACTGCATCCAGCTCTGGGGGCCCCAACATAAGAAGAACGTGGAGCTGTTGGAGTGAGTCCTGAGGAGGGCCATGAAGATGATAAGATGGCTGGAGCAGCTCTCCTGTGAGGACAGGCTGAGAGAGTTGGGATTGTTTAGCCTGGAGAAGAGAAGGTTCCTGGGAGACTTTATAGCAGCCTTTCAGTACCTGAAGGAGGACTACAGAAAAGCTGGTGAGGGACTGTTTGTCAGGGAGTGTAGTGATAGGACAAGGGGTAATGGGTTTAAGCTGAAGGAGGGTTGATTTAGATTAGATGTTAGAAAGAAATTCTTTACTGTGAGGGTGGTGAGACACTGGAACAGGTTGCCCAGAGAGGTTGTGGATGCCCCCTCCCTGGAAGCGTTCAAGGCCAGGTTGGGTGGGGCTTTGGGAAACCTGGTTGAGTGGAGGGTGTCCCTGCCCATGGCAGGGGGGTTGGAACTAGATGATCTTTGAGGTCCCTTCCAACCCAAACCATTCTATCATTCTATGATTATAAAATAATTGTACTGAAATAAAATAGGAAAAACCAATTATCATCTGTCTTTAACCTGAATATCATAGAATCACAAAATCATAGAATAAATCAGGAGAGAATGTATTTCAGGCAATCAGCTTGTCCAACTGCCTGTTGAGATCAAACTCAACTATGAAATTAGATAAGGTTCTAAGAGTTTTATCCAATCTTGTCTTGAAAACCTCCAAGAATGGAGAATGCATGACCGCTCTGGGTAGCATGTTCCACTTCTTGACTATCCTCATGTTGGAAAGGTTTTCCTTATGTCCAGTCAGAACTTCTCTTAGTTCCATCTGCTCCTCCTCAAGTCTTGCCCCTTCACCAGCAGGATCAAGGAGACTGCCACTGGTGCCCTTATTCCCTGGATGCTCTCCTCCAGAGCCACATAGTTGCTGTTAATACTCTCAAGGTTTCCCTGACATTGCTGGAGCCCATGTGGAAGAGTAGTAGATACAATGTCCTGAGGTCCAGTCAAGCCTCAGCAGTCTTTTCACAACATTCTGGATCCAGATGTCTGGACAGTAGTACATCTCTGTGGACGTCAAGCCAGGTCATCAACTCCCTACTGCTGTCCCCTGCTTCAACCACTGGGAAGCCACCAGCCACTGCCTGCGACCTGAGACCTGAATGGCAGCATCTTGCCCTGGAGGTCTGTCTTCATTGAGGCTCCTGTTGTTCTGGGGATGCTACTTCATCCCATACTGGAGTCCGTGCCACATGATGCCTCACCACTATTGCTGCATAGGCTTCAGCAGAGGCCTCTCCTCAGCCACTCTGCACCCCTGCTGTGACAACTGCTTAAACACTCATAGCTGTGCTCTTGGTATACCAGATAAATTTTTTCTGCTGAGTACTCAAAGAGTAGACCATCTCATTAACATCCCATGCTGGAACAGCTAAACAGATACTGCTTTCTAGCTGTATGATTAAAAAAAAGAGTTTTATTAAGTAAAAAAAATATTTCATCTTAGAGACAAACAATTCAAGTCAGTCTAATTTCTTGTCTTGCAGCAACTGGATAATAAATTTCTCTTCCATCTAGGATCTCAGTGAACTAATGTGAAGCTATGGTCAGGATACAAGCAGAAAAAAACATTGAGCAATGAATACCCAGAAATTTTAAAAAAATCAAGTAAGTGTCCTCTAAGTGGAGTATCTGAGCTACATTTAGTATGAGAAATTAACTATCCATAAGGAAAAATTGCATGTTTGGAGTATATTTAAAATGGCTTGAAAATCAGGAAAGCCAAAGTACAGGTACCTAGAAACATAAATATTCCCACAAGATTTAGTACTGGCATGGTAAAATGTTGGTGTGATTGTTTTGAGACACCTAAACAAGCAAAGAAAACAGTTAACCTCTATCATCACTTACTATTGAAAAATGTTTTCCCCTCCCATTCATGAATAAGAGAGTAATCTGGTTTTACAGAACAACTGAGTATGGGTAATGAAGTGGTTATTTTTCACAACACTCAAGATGTACCATCACCATTTCCTGAAACAGAGAATTTTAACAATGATGTGACAGTTTAACGCAAGACCATGGAGACCAACTGCTTTCAGTGATGTTACAAGGTGAGATAACCATGACAAAATGATTTCTGTATGTGTCTATAGGGAGCCCATTATGAGTCTATCATGCTGGCATTGCAGTGTGAAATTATGATGGGGAAAAAAAAAATCATTCAAATTTGTACCGCATGACAATGTTGTTCCAGCATGAGTTAATGATATATAGCAACTGAAATGTAAGCCTTTTTTTCCCCCTGTATTCTGAATAGAACTCTGCCTAACAACAAAGTTTTGATTCACGTGTAGAATAAGAGAACTTGATATAAAAGTAAATTATCAGAATTGCCTTCAGTTAATCATGTATTCTTCTCTACTCAGTGTAAAAATTCTGCCTTTAGGCTAAATCAAGATGTTTCTTTGCAAATTTACCATCAACAGAAATTCACCTTCTACAGATAAAATACAGAAACAAAACCACATAACTAGGAATCAATTATCCATGCCCCCCATAATCTACAAACACAGAGTATCTGCTCCTTACTTGCTCAAATTTTCAGTTGCTTTCTCCAGTCCAATTACTCTTACACACCTGCCAACTTGGAGTTCTTTTGTTAACAAAATCATTTTGAGCTTGCTCTTTCAGGTGTACTAAAATATCTATTTATGTGTTTATTTCCCAATATTTCATTATTTGTGCTTCATGATCAGTGATTTTCTTCATGGAAGCAGTATTTCCTTACTCACTAATCAAAGGCTATTTTCTTTTTTCTCATAAAAGCCTCACTTACCTGAAGTATTTTTTAGTTAACATTATTGTTATTCAGTTTACTAATTGACCCACCTTTTCTAGGACTTTCAATTAAAAAATACATTTCATGCTATTTCTATTGTGAATTTTCTAGTTCACTCCTCTGTCCTTTTCCATTTTCCTACAGATTTTATTAAATTTCACCTTTTTGCATAATCCATATTTAGACAAATTTATTTCTGCTTTCTTTTTTTAGAGAAACACTAGCCTGAACCTCCTTATTTACTGAACAACTAAGAAGAAAATGGTAAGAAATCTGCCGGTTGAAGATAAATTTACACAGCGTTAAAAAGTTATTCAGCATTATTTCATATCTCTTGTGCCAGGTAACAAAAGAACTTTCTGATATTGTCTGCAAGGATGCTTGTTTCCCCAATAGGTATGGGAATAGTTAAAGAGTGTCTCAAGTGTGTTGTTCTGTGGCACAAAGCATTGGAGTTTGAAAAGCCAAGACTTCTGTATTCTCTTAGCTATGTAGTTAGAAATGTTTCATTTTAAAAGTGAGCGTGGTGCTGGTGAAAATATTGAACAAACATTGCCCGTAAATACAGGCACTTAAAACAAGTACAATGACATCCCACAGGTACCCTAAACAGCGTGACTCATTCAGGCTTTGGAGGCACCTCCTTTGGGAGTTAAAATGAATTTCATTTTCCAATATCTGTTATATGTTATTGTTGAAACTACCTAGTGGGAAAGCATGACATGGTAAATTAAGAAGCAAACCAAAAGAAATAGCTCTATGGTCATCTGAGTATCAGGGAGAAAGGATCACTTCAATGTTAGTATTGGTTAGGGATGTGACAGATGAAACATAGCATATTACTGCCCACGCACATCTTACAACTAACTTTCACTTTAGGTTTAGCGTTCTGGGTGAATATTTCATAAAATATATAATCCATAATGGAAATAAAAAAGTCTACATGTTGTAACCAATTTTGGCCTTTCCAAACTGAATATGGGTTCCTACCAGTTTCTTAAAGATTTTTGAGCATATGCTTTTATGGGTTGTTAATCCGATTACACTAATAGCATTCTTCAATTTAAAAATTAAATTTGAATCAACTGATCAAAGTTGATAACAGATCTTATAAAAGACAGTAGGTATTTCTCCAGGGAAATGTTGTGGGAATTCAGCTAATTTTAGAAACAGCATAAGTCACAGGAACATATAACTGGCAGGAACTACTGAAGTCATTGAATCAGTCATCTCCTCTTTTCTCACTCCTGAAAGCTGCTGATCATGAAATAAATGCTTTTTTTCAGAAGAGTTAACATTTTCTTCACATCTCCTTCAGAAATCTTTGCAGTACACTGTCATAACATTAAGACCTGTGCCAAAAAAATCAATTATATGTGTGTGTGTCGGGGAGGAATTTAAGGATCAAGAGATTTACTAAAGTCTTAGATACAGTTACAGCAGAGAATTTGTTAGATAAAACTTCCTGATTATCTTAGGATCTGAGAATGGCCTGTACTACAGAAGAAAGCTAAAAATATTCAATATTTATATAAGAACCCAACAGGGAAGAAAGCTTGAGTGCAATTAATAAACTAAGGTACTTAGATATGTGACCTGTGGTGTTACTTTCAGTAAGACTAAATGAAAGGTACCTGTGGGAGTTATTCCCCACCTACTTTGTCAGGGGAAGTCAGGTGTTTAACTCCAATTAGCAGTCAGTGGAAATCAGGCACCTATGTCCTTAAGGTGCTTTGGAAACTGTCTCCTTGAAGACAGAAAATAAGACAGAAGATGAGAAAAAAGTAGTTCTGATCTTTCTTATACCTGAAATTTCATCCAAGCATTTTTGATAAGGTAAATTCACACAGTTTTAAACTTAATATTAAGACCATGAGAACAAGCAAGGATCAGCTGCCTGGGATATAGCTAATGCGTATTATCCACATGCTTTTAAGATCACAAATTTTATTTTGAGAATGTTCACTATGGTGTATTTGAAAATAAATGAAACATTAAAAAAGCAAATAAAGTCTGAGGTAATGTCATGAACTAGAACCAATCCAAATGGAAACACAAGACATGCCCAGGCAGAGAATTTATGTATTGCATCTTTCACACAGGGTTTGGTCCGTGTTAACTTTCACTTCTTGTCACTCTTCTTCTCAAACCCAAGTGTCACTATGGAAAAACACTCTATGAGATACCAAGATCTGCTACAATTCCTTCATACTTCTGTAGGAATTCAGCTCTGTTGTACAAGGACTTAAACTAAATCCCTTAAAGGGAGCTGATTTCCATGAGCACTGATTCAGGCATAAAGTTTATATTTCTGATTCTTAAATTTTTATTCAAAGAGTGTATACTTCAAACTGGTTTTAGCACATACATTTCAATAACCTTATCTTGTGATACCAGGTTTATTATAAAGTCTTTTTGCACCTTCTGAAACAAAACATGAGAACCTACTCTTTTTAATGAACTTTTCCTCAAAAGCTAGGTTTTTTTCAATATTGATTTCTAGGAAATCAAATCTAAATGCCCGTCACTGAGTGACAGTTTGACTACCACAAACCTGAGGACAGTTGTGACTATAGGATTGCTGCTTCGTTTGTCTCAGTAATCCATTCCAGCAACAACTGCTTAAAAAATAACTGACCGAGAATATAATATTAACTTAAATTTCTCTTGAATAGGTGTTAGAAACAGTGTTTGAATAGGTGCAATTTATTTACTTAGAAATTAACAACACAGATGCTATTACCCACCATGCACATCCTTTCTTTTCAACAATGATTTAATGGTTTCTTGTACAGAACTAGTCCAAGACAATTAAAAAGCTAATAAATAGTCACAGTGGAGGGTAAATTGCCTTTCCTGCTTTCAAGAAGCATGTGTGCAGCTATAAGATAAGATGTTATCAATCTGTTAAAATCTCAGCATAATCCTTCTTCATCAGATGTTTATACCATAGCATACCGCAACATTTTACTCTAGGTATTGAAGGTCTTTCTTCCATACAGTGTCACACCTTGAGAGCATAAACAAAAACAGTATTACTTATGACACTACAAATATAAGGAAATCATGTTAAAAATCCCTTACTTTAGAATTTACTGATATATGAATTTTATGTCATCCAGGTTAAATGCAATTATGAAGAAGCACAACTAAGATTAAGATTTAAATTAGTAATAAGTAAAATACTTAGTGAAATTAGTAGAATACTGAAAAGAAAAATGTTTTACATACAGACATGTTACAAAATTTTCATTAATGCATACAAACTTATTTTTCCCTATCATTGTTAAAGCATTTTATAAAAATATTGTGAAGCTAAACGAAAGAGACAAGACCAGTTTTTCCTTTTAACTTAGGAACTATTCCTATTTTTACAGTGATCATGAAATATTTTCTATTTCTATCAGTGTTGCAGATAATACTAAAAGAGGAGTATTCAATTTACTGCATTTTCAGTCTAGGGGGCACAGAATTCTCATTTGAGATTATTAATAGTATTGAGTCATCTCTGATTATTATTATTAATTATAACAAAACTTGGAACAACAGAAAAAAATTAGAAGGTTGGAGGGGAGAGGCACACATTATACTGCTACGTTAAAAGTCCCAATAAGAGGGCTCTTAGAGATTTAGATTTGTCCACTTGTCAGAGTTTTCAGAAAACAATTATAGTAAGATTTGGATAGAACCTAGAGATGAATTGAAGGACAACAATATAATTGACATCAATGATCACTTTTTTAGGAAAATAGGCAATATTAAATAAAATTTATGGCATGATCACAAGTACAGTTAAAAGAAACTTTGTTTTGAGTTGACACAAAAAAATTACATTTCTATATAATTTTTGGCAAAGTATCATAAAATATTCTGAATAACACATCAACGCTACGCAAAATAAGGATTCCCAGATTTACTGAAATTGAAATTAACTGAGACATAAGTAATTTTGACTACGGAAGCTCTGCTGAGCAGGAATTTTTTAGTCAGATACGGGAGAGAGATGTTCTTGGTCTAAAGATGTTCAGTATTTTAGTAATAAAAATATAAATAACTATTAGCAGAATTTTCACTTGGAAGTAAGGCTGAAAGTGTAAAAAATATTGATGGAGACATGCAAGTTATAAATGTTAGATGGCTTTGGAAGATGAATGTTTGGACAAACTATTCCAAAATCAAATGGTTAAACTAAGAAAGTGTGCCATACTTGCAGGTAAGGATTAAACTGTAGTTCAGGGATACTTACAAAGGGCTTATGGATCACAGTAACATCTCACTTGTTGCAAAAGATATGATGTTGTATGTAAGATGTTGATGTATGAAGTGAGAGATGTTAAATGTGAATAGGAAGAACAGTAGCTGTGAGACTATTATGGCAATCCTCTACCTAGTCCTTGGGCTGGCATTTCTAAAATGATTTGGGAAAGCTTCAGGTCTTCAAAACTTTGTCTTGCAAAGACAATCTTAAGAGCCTTAGTCAATATAATTTGTCTAAACAAAAATTAAATACTGCATAGAATACAAAGACATAGAAGACAACCTCTATCAGTAGACTTCATATCATGGATACTTTTTGCCCATTCCAGTAGTCAGAATACCTTGTGTTTATTAGTGATGTGTTTACTTTTAGATATTTCCTTCTCAGATGGAGATTTGTAATGCTGTCTTTCAGCCAGACAGCAGTTCTTGCTTGGGCTCACAAAAAAAAGGCAACAACAGTAAACTGTATCATTCTGCTCAGGTCTGAAAGAAATCTGTATAAAACTCCATTCTAATTTGTCTTAATTCATACAAGACTATCGGGAAAAATTTATATATGTCCACATTTGTAATGAAAACAGGCTTTGCAAATTATTTAAAGGGAATCAATAGACATATTAAATTACACATTGTTTGTTTATAATTTTTATTAATGTGATTCATTGACTCAGTCTGACCTTATCAAATGAGCATCCATCTGAGATATAAAAGTTTTCCAGAAATATCATTTTCTTGTTACATTTCTCTGAAATACAAAGAAACACGTTTTCTAATGACAGTATTTTAGGCCTGAATCCAAGAAAGCACTTAAGTAGGGGTACAATTTAAGCATGTGAGGAATGGTATTGATTTCAGTGGAGGCACTTATATAATTAGAGTTACTCAGGTGATTAAATACTCTACTGGACCTGGACCCCATTGGCATGGCATAAAATTCACCTTTATGCAGAAATGCAGTGTCAGCAGAATGAAAAAAAATCTCATAAAACTTTCAAAATAGAGACCCTAGTGTGGGCTTACACTCAAACTTTTCATTTCTGGAAAACAGAACACCAGCTTGGCTATAAAACAAATCATATGCCCAAAGAATGATGTGGCTGAGTAGCATCTCTTATTTTTCTTTTAAAAGAATCATTTCCTCTACAGTCATTTTTCAAACCAGAGCAGGCCACACTGGCTATACCCAATGTAACCGAGGGAATAATCTCTGCCACTGAACTTGCAGAAGACACCAAATGAGCAGGAAACTCATTTGTTATATTCCAAAGTGGGAAACTTCATGGATCATGCACTGGGAATAGGCTGTCAGTGGGTGAGCGGGTCAGTTGCAGAGCAGAAACCTGTCCACAGATGGGTGCCCTTGGGTGCACCCACCTATTTCTAGGAGTGTGCTAACAGGGCTTCTCTGAGGTTCAGTTAGGCAGCAGCGCAGTGCTGCAGACTCCTACCGAACAGAGACAGTATGCTGCTCAGAAACGAGGCCAGAAATCCCTACGTGACATCACAGAGTGGAAGGGAAGACGTGGTGTAACACTGTGCATCAGAGCAAGACACAGGACTACTGTCAGGGTGGTCTGGGGCAGGAGCTGGTCATGCAAACCTCACTCACGCTCTGTGGGACTTGCTCCATCCTAGCGTTGGTCACCATAATCGGTTCACCATTTCCCCTCATCTAAAGTTCTTCATGCTGGTTCAAAGTGGGAGATAAAGCTATAAAGCGGACGTTATAGCATTTTACTGCCATTTGACATTAGTGACATCAGGCAAGAACCCATCTGAGTCCTAGGTCTCTAGAGCTCCTTGTCAAAAGTGTATGCTAAAAACAGATCAAAGGATTTATATAAACATTATTAGTGGTATTAATTTAGAATGCCATAGCATTTTAGCACATGCCTCCTTATAGGACTTATAAGTAAATGACTTCAGCATGCGTGTGTGGTATTTATCCAGCAAGTGTCTCTCTGAGATTAGCAGAAAATCTAAAGTATTGGGTTTTTATCCAATCTGATTCAACCTCAGATGCCTCCGCCTTTTTTTTTCTTTTTTGCAGAAACACTCACTGAATGCTTTATGAAGCCAAACAATTGCTGAAGCAGTTTAACGAGACAGACTCATTTAAAGTTAAGATATGCTTTACAATGTAGTAATTAAATTGTTCTGATATTTTTGATTCCTGTTATTACAACTGATTTACATAACCACATAATTAATTATATGAGAAAATTACTCAGCACTACTCCTTTAAACTGGTATTTAAAACATCTATGGCTCTGGAATGCAGACATATCAACTACTCCGGCACTAGGATGCAATTACTCTCATCTTGCCAACATGTATTTTCGCTTGTGAGTCTACAACCAGTCAGTCACTAGAGGACTTAATTATTTATACTTACTTTTGGAGTTTAGTCATTTCATGCCTGAATTTTTAGATCTTTATATTGATTAGTTTGGTGTTAGAATAGTTATCTGAAATACTTTTCATGAAGTTCTACTCAAAGTAACAGTTATCACTCAAGGAATGACTACAGTCCATTCACTTTTTTCCCCTCAATTTTGCACCATGACTCTTTTATTTCTTTTGTTTGTTTGTTTGTTTTCTTTGTTTTATAATTGTCAAAACTGAATAAGTATTTTTAAAATTCTTCTATGCAGTTTTCATATCAACTTAAAACCAACAGTAAATAAATCCTATGAAAAGAAAATAGGTCTTTGGCTAAAAAGAAGTAAGCTTGTTGATAACAGATTTCTGAGTTGTGTCCATATTTATCCTTTCTTTCTCTTGCATTTACTGCTTTTTCATCATTCGATAATTGTGTTGCAGATTCCAGTTTGTTTGGATGTTTAAATTCATTGGCCTAAATGCTGGTATATGTATGGTCCATATGAATATAGCTGTTCTAGTAGCTTAGAACCCACCTAGACAAGACAGACAAAGTATGGAAGTGGAAACAGGCACGCAAGAAAATGGATTTCTCATATCTTGAGCAGATTTGAAAAGGCAATCCAGGTTTCACCTACATCATTCATAGTTCTGACTGTGTTAGTTCTTGGTTTTACAAATGATAAAAGAAAATGAGAAATGCTGTACAATACCTTCAGAGAGAAAAGAGGAATCTAAAAGCCAGTAGGCTGCACTGCAGCTCATTAACCACTGATGAAAATTATGCAGCTGAATCTCTCTGTAAGATGCATAAACAAAGATGAAACAGAAACAGTTTGCAATTGCTGTATCCTGAAGATGAATGAGAAATAATTCAAATATTGTTTTTCATTTCAGAGTTGTTCAGACAGGCAGCATTTAATACCAAGCCATCTGCACCTGGACTCTGGGCTAGCTGGATTGTGGCTCACAGCTTTGTGCAAGTGCTGATATAAACAGTGTCCTGCAAAAATCAACGTTTATCAATAGGTAACACATCAACATATATAATGTGCCATAATTATTTTTTTATTTGAAGAAAAGAAGAAAGGCAGGACATATGTTATATTGTATGTGAACTGTGGCTATATGCTGTTAAACAAGGAATGCATTGAGTACAGGGCCAGATTTTTCATAGTGTTTACAGCATGTACTCCTGCGGCTGTAGCATAGCTGAACCAAATGTATAAAATCATTGCACAGCAAGAAAAAGCTTAAAAATGTAAACGTTACAGGAGTAAACACTGAAGATAGCTTTATTCAGTTCATTGACCTATATGTAATTTACTTCATTCCAGGATGTTCACAGCTTTTATTTTACTTTACTTCTCTTCTACCTACATCCTTGCTTAATGCTGGTTAACTACAATACAGATATCTTCTTTTTACTTTTTATGTTGTAAATGAGTGGCATATTTGGGTTTTCTGAAAATTTATAGGGACTTTTATGGCATATATTTTCTGTACATTGCTTTACAATGGAGCCTTACTGCTTCTACTTGAAATATCTACTCTCAACATATTTGACATTGCAAATTCTGAATATAGCTATTGCTCTTGCCAGATCTGTCACTATGTTTACTCCCTTTCCATTTGTAAATTTGCTTTTAACATTCCTTGTAACTATATTTTATTATGTTAAAAATCAGAGTATAGACAGAAGGAGACGCAGGCTATAGGCAAGAGAACTTCAAGTTTTAAGTACTTAAAGACCTTAAACTCTTTACAGAAAGAAGATTTATAATTTTATCTTGCTACAATACTGTACAGTTTGAGATAATTTTTTGTACAGGATAATTTACAATATCTATGGAGCAACTCGCCCTTTGTACTTTTGTTCCAGACACACATCAATAGCTGACATAAGCTACTTTTACCCTGTAATGTTAGATTTAGGGCACTTTTCCTCATACTCTTCAGAACAGCTATAAAATTAAGATTACTGCTATTTGATAACATGTTTCATAAGGGCAGAAACCTTAATCTTAGCCTGATTCCAGGAACATTCCCAAATAAACTATTTATGCTACCACATATTTTAACTGCGGCTGGCATATCTTTTTCCAGGTATGCTGCAAAGTCATTTTAATCTATACATTATGTCTAAGCACTAAGCAATTTGAGATGTTCAAAACGAATCTCTTAAACAAAGACAAAAAGCAGTCCAACTATTTGAAGGTTTCAGATAACTTAAAAACATTTATAACTTGAGGCATAAAAAATCAGACAAGAAATCCAGCAGGTTTATGATACATTTGTTTTTATTCCCTATGCAAGAAGACTTAAAAAATACCCTGTCAGGCAATTCCAGTGCCAGCTGGCTCGCTAGTGCCCACTAGATGGTTCTGCAGGAAAACTACACCTGCAGCCTGGAGAGAAGTGGATAGCTGTGGGCAAGTTGGCTGCTTTGGGGTCGTCCAGGCTGCTCTCCAAAGCTTGATCCCACTGAAGTCAGAAGGATTCTCTCTGATGATTTAAATTGTCTTTGGCTCAGATCTTAACCTCCCCAAGCCAAGACCTCCATAGTGAGTATTTCATGTATTAGTCCAATACGTAGCCAAAGCTCATGAAGATGACATAGTACTTTGTTGGGAGGTATTTGTTAAACTCTGGATAATAAGGACTGTTTTCAATTTTAATTGCTCCACATTATAATCAGAATAGCTATAACTGTACATAAAATCTTCTGGCAGACAATCAGATATTTCAGTAATTAAATGTTAGAAGATGACTTATCCAACCACATCTGCTAGACTTTTAATGTTTTCCACACATTCTCATATTTATAACACTTTCTGTGATAACTTCTCATGACTCATTAGGCAGAGTGTAGTGAAGACTATGTATGGAAGATCAGCAATTAAATTAATAATGACATCAAAGTAAAAGAATTTGCAATGGAAAGAACTGGTCTATTCTTCATTCATAAAACTTGTTGGGAAGGTCAATATTTTCTGTTGCATATAGTTTGCTTCTATTTGAAGAAGATATACTCAAGAATACATAGACAGCTATAAAGTCACTGTTGTTTTTTAGAATATTATTTATGTGAAGAAAATGACACTTAAGACTATTACTACTTTTGTGAGATAATTGCCTTGAAAATTAAAATATAACAACAAAATAGTGACTTTACGTCATGATATAGTTCATCTGATATTTTATGTTTAATAAAATATGTTTAATGCCAATAATTTCTTCAGCTACAGTAGTTCAATTATTTTAGTCTCTTTTGTACTGGTATCAACATGTTAAGACTATAGGAATTCATCTTAATTCCTCCTGACAGCTCAGTAGCAGATAAGTATCTAGAATAATCACGGCTTTTTGTGTTTTAGGGCATTGTTCTGCATTCCCTGTTCACATTCAAGTCAGTTTAAGTCCCCATTGTATAATGACTGTAAAAACAGGTAATTAAATACTTTGCCAGGGATTCTTTTTTCCTCATTTCATTTTATTTCTGTACTGAATGTGCTTAATCAAGAGTGAAAAACATTTCACAAAGAGTTTTATATTAGAAAATCAAAAATATCCAGCAAATTAACTGAAAAGTGGACTGCATCAGGTGCAAGTGAGAGTATAAACCTGACAGTTTAAGTATATGCATGCTAAGATAAAAAGGAAAGAAAACAAAGGAAATAGAAAAACCTATAACTGTTCTCCTTCACTGGATGCTAGAAGCATGTATCTTCATTTGATTGTTTATATGAGGAGAGAGAATAGATGACTGCAGAATGGATATGCAGGCTGTCAGATTTGCCTCAAGCAAAATACACATAAATGCACTGAAGCAGTATTTATGAATTTTGTTGATCTAACAGTAAATCAGGAGTTACAATACACTAAATGTTTCTAATATGCAGCACTTTAAAATTTGTGTGGATAATTATGTAAACCACATGACTAATGACTTGTCTACTGCAAATATTTAAAACATCAGATACCAAACTTTCAAACTTTCAGTGTTTAGGGTTGGGGATATTTATCTAATAGTCAATCAAAGCAAACATTATTATCAATCCATGAAAGGCAGAAGTATTCTAAAAAAACCCTCCACTGCTTAAAGTCAATGGATATCTATATTCTTTTTTGATAAATAAATTTCTTCTGCCTGTTTCAAACAGATACCTTTTTATTTTTTTTAATTCTCATTGCATTTAAATTTTCATCTCATATCAGCCAAATATTTAAATAGCATTCTATTTATTACCAGCATGTATTTTATCTTGACACTGTTATGATAACTGGCAACTATAAAAATAGGTGTATACACCTTTCACCAGCTTGAAAAAGAAAATCTGCATTTGATTAACAGACTTGATCTGAATTTAAAGTTGGCTGGGGGTTCTCATATGTCAAATGTCTTTGTACATCTGGGTAGGCTGTGCAACAGAAAAGAGTTTAACAACAGAGATCGGTCATGAACAAATCCCAAGAGCATATGTGTGGAACATCACTGATTTCAAAGGGCTGCTTTGGGGCAAAGGGCTATCAAAGGTCATCCCGGTGTAAACAGGAACTAATCTGCTGCAATCAGGAAGAGAGGTGATTGCAACTTTGCCAAAATTGTGATAAGTAGGTACTGTGGCATAAATGAATTTGACAAATTACAAATTATGCAAGTTAGATTTATTAGGCAGGCTGAGCAATTTGCAGTGGCACAGTGTGCCTCTATCCCTGCTGACATCGATGTGTGCCTAGGTCAGAGGATGGGAACCTGTCTGTGCTGCTGTCAGACGCACTTCCCCTACACAAACAGCAAGAGCCACAATGGCCATTAACTTGTGAGAACCTAATTGGAAGAGATGGCTCCAGACACAATGGCCTGAAAAAAAGAGGTCTGTGCTCACTTATGCTGGGATAAATTATATGGAATTTCACTGACATCAATGTACAATTGTGAATGAGAAATGTTAGTCTCACTGTTTACAGGTTATCTCTCTGCAGATAGTCTGGATCTGTTTGTTCCTCATAAAGAAAATATGTATAATGTACAAATGAGTTCTACCTTATTGATCAGAACAAAGGGCTAGTAGAAAGCATACTGTATCATCACCAACAGCTGTCAAGGTGGGAGCAGGTAAGGCAGACCCCTCACATCCCTCCTACCTCCTTTTGCTGTAATGGTGAGAAGTATAGAAAAACATCATGAAAAAATGCAGAAACATCATCCAGTCATTTTCTCACCTCTTCCCTTTCTCTCAATCCTCTTCCAGCCACTGAGGTCAGACCATACCAGAAGCAATGGCTTGGGCTAAGGCAATCTCTGTGTTCAGCAGTCCAAACTGATTAAACAGGGATATCTGCACTTTCTCCCCTGCTTTTCTCCTTCATATCAGGAGGTGAACTGAGCAGGGTGGGGAAAAACTTGCTCCAAAGGCAACATAATGGGCAGGCTCTAGATCACCTTAAAGCAATGCTCATTAAGGCAGCAAGTATACTTCCTTGTGAACTTGAGATTTTTTTAAGGATTGTTGAAGATATCATGGACAAGGTCTGGCATTGGGGAGGATGATATCTGCAAAGCAAAGACTCTGGAAAGGTTCAAATGAGGCACACAAAATGCTTCATATACAGTGCGGTAGTGCAGGGAGTCTCTACTGGAAGTCTGGGTATAAGGAGGGAGGTTTGGGCTGGACACCATTAATTTTAGCCCACCACAGGCTTGAGGAATTGGAACATATAAGGGAAAGTAATATGGATTATTAACATACAGATTGTTTGATTTTGACTAAATTATTACAATAAAGAAGAAAGGAAATCTAAAAAGCATGATATCATCATCGTCATGGGCAACGTGGTCTAGTGGAGGGTGTCCCTGCCTGTAGCAGGGGAGTTGAACTAGGTGATCTTTAAGGTCCCTTCCAACCCAAACCATTCTATGATTCTATGATTCTATGATTCTATGATTCTATGATCAAGGACAGTAGGGGATACATCAGATCTATGACACAGATTTATTCAATTCATCCTGAATTTTCGTTTTTGCCTGAATTGTAGTCTTCTGTTTCCCATTAAATTAATAGACCACATTGATATAATTTCTTTTTGAGATTTTTTTTTTCCAAGATTTTTTCATGCCTCAGAACTGCATAGAATGATAATATCTACAGAACTGAGCAGAAAGTCCTCCATGTTATCAGAAAAAAGACCCACAACACCATTGAACAAACTAAGCATCAGGAATCTTGAACATAAAAACAAGGGAGAACAGCTGATGCCTTGGAGCCAACATCTGGCTGTTTCTGCTGAATGCTTCAAAGCAGGGAGTGATTGAACGTAATCAGAAGCAAGGACAGAAAGGAACCTTGGGATTTTTTTCTTTACAGAGAAATGATTCTTCTAACTGATTTACAATCCATTAAGGAAAAAATTACTTTGCAATTGTAAGCCAAGTCAGTTAAAACTGTCCTAGTGAGGAGAGTATGTGTGAATCAATTTTCTCTTGAAGCATATTCTGATAGACAAAGCCCATTCATAGAAATCATTCTACAGTTAGATTATTTTCAAAAGAGAGAAAATAATTATTTACAGACTGTTACTCCAGAAGTAACTTGGCAAGACAGACTTAAACTGAAGGACTTGGGGGGCAGGGTCCAAAGTGGCAATGCTCACACCACTGCAACCAACTGGGGAATAAGCCAGGCCAACCAGAGCAATGACAAATGTTCCTTAGCTGACTCCCGAGATGTGATCCAGAAGACCAGCCACCTCAAGTGTATGTATACCAACGCACGCAGCCTCAAGAACAAACAGGAGGAACTGGAGCTCTGCGCCCAGTCAGAAAATTATATTATAGGAATAACTGAAACATGGTGGGACAACTCACATGACTGGAGGATTGTGATGGATGGCTATATGCTGTTTCATAAAGACAGGCAGAGAAGAAAAGTTCGAGGAGTCTCGCTCTATGTTAAGGAGAACCTCGAATGTATAGAAGTCAACTACGATTGTGGAAGCCCTATCAAATGCCTCTGTGTCAAGATCAGAGGGGTTGTCTCCAAGGCTGATCTTACAGTAGGCATCTGCTACTGACCTCCAAACCAAGATGATAAGGCTGATGAAGCAATATTTGGGTCACTTAAGCAAGCTTTGGGTCAACAGAACCTGGTTGTTATGGGTTTCAACTACCCAGACATTTGTTGGAAGAACAATTCAGCAGCTCACATGTCATCCATCAAGTTCCTGGAATGTGTACAGGACTGCTTCCTCATACAAATGTTAAATGTGCCAACTAGGAATGAGGTACTGCTGGACTTGCTACTCACAAACCAAGAAAACCTGCTTTGTAATATCTCGGTTAGTGATAGCCTTGGTTACAGTGATAGCAGTATTGTGGAGTTTGGGATCCTGCTGAGCACACTGAAGGGGAGTACTAAGACAAAGTTTTTAGATTTTAGAAGAGAAAACTTCAGCTCACTCAGAGCTCAGTTGGAAGGGATTTTGTGGGAAGCTTCCATGGAGGATAAAGGAGTTAGCGAGTGCTGGGAGTTTTTCAAGAACACTCTCCTGGAAGCACAAAACCAGTTCATCTCCTTTAAAGGGAAGTAGGCACCCCCTTGGCTTAACTACGAGCTTCTGAGTCTGCTGAAAACCAAAAGGGAAGCGTACCAGAGACGGAAAAGCAGACAAATACCCATTGAGAGCTATAAGGGCATTGCCAGGGCATGCAGAGATGCAGTTAGAAAAGCAAAAGCTCAGCTCGAATTGAAATTGGCCAGAGATGTAAAAAATTACAAGAAAAGGTTCTTCAGGTACATAAACAACAAGCAGAAAGAAAATATTGGCCCATTGTTAAACAGGAAAGGTGAATTAGTCACCAACAATGCTGAAAAGGCAGAGGTTCTCAACACTTTCTTCACCTCTGTCTTTTCCAGCACTGTTGGGCCTCAGGCCTTGGGAACAAAAATCCAGGTTGATGCAAACATGGACCCACCGTCACTGAAGGAAGGATTGGTATGCGAACTATTACAGGAGTTTGACCATTACAAATCAATGGGCCCTGACAATATCCACCCAAAGGTGTTAAGAGAGCTGGCTGATGTCATTGTAAGGCTACTCTTTATAATCTTTGAGAAGTCGTGGAGATTGGGGGATGTTCTAGAAGACTGGAAGAAGACTAATGTCACCCCTATCTACAAGAAGAGCTTAAAGGAGGATCCAGAAAATTATAGGCCCATCAGTCTTACTTCAATCCCTGGGAAAGTTATGGAATGAATCCTCCTGGGGGCTATCACAAGTCAAATGAAGCATGTGATTGGGAAAAGCCATCATGGATTCACCAAGGACAAATCATGCTTGACAAAGTTTCTACAACAAAGTAACCTGTTCGGTTGATACGGGCGAGCGGCGCACGTTGTCTACCTGGATTTCTCCAAGGCTTTCAGTATAGTGCCCCACAACTTCCTCCTAGACAAACTGATGTGTTATAGTCTAGACAAGTCACCCGTGTGGTGGGTGAGGAACTGATTGACAGGCTGCACCCAGAGGTGGTGATAAATAGCTCTTTTTTGATCTGGCAACCTGTCACAAGTGGGGTCCCCCAGGAATTGATACTGGGCCCGACGCTGTTCAATTATCTTCATAAGTGATCTGGATGATGGGATCAAGTGCACCCTGATGCAGTTTGCAGATGATACCAAGCTGAGTTGGGAAGTAGAAACTTCAGAAAGGAGAGCCACCCTGCAGGAAGATCTAGATAGGCTGGAAGAGTGGGCTGACAAGAACCTTATGAAGTTCAACAAGGATGTGTAAGGTGTTGCACCTGGGAAAACATCATCCAGGAATGCCGCACAGGCTGGGATCCACCTGGCTGGGGAGCAGCTCTGTGGAGAGTGGCCTAGAGGTCCTGGTGGACAACAGGCTCAATATGAGTGAATAGTGTGTGCTGCAGCAGCAAAGAAAGGCAACAGGATGCTGGGCTGCATCAACAAGGGCATCACCAGCAGAGATAAAGAAGTCATTATCCTACTCTATGCAGCACTTGTTAGGCCACACCTGGAATACTGTGTTCAGTTTTGGTCCCCACTATCCAAAAAAGATGTGGACAGGCTGGAGAGGGTCCGGAGGATCCAGGATGATCAAAGGACTGGGAAGCCTGTCATGTGAGACAGAACTGGGTCTGTTCAGCCTTGAGAAAGACAACATAGGGGAGACCTTATCAGCATGTTCCAGTACGTAAATGGTGACCACAAAGAAGATGGAGACTCCCTTTTTTATAAGGAGTCACATGGAGAAGATGAGGGCTAACGGGTGCAAGTTACTCCTGGGGAGATTCCGACTGGACACAAGAGGAAACTTTTTCCCAATGAGAACAATCAGCCATTGGAATAATCTGCCCAGGGAAGTGGTGGATTCCCCAACATTGGACACTTTTAAGATTTGGCTGGACAAGTGACAACAGGGTGCTGGGCCATCTTGTCTAGATGGTGCTTTTGTCTAGATGGAGCTTTTGCCAAGAGAGTTTGGACCAGATGATCCTTGAGGTCCCTTCCAACCTGATATTCTATGATTCTATGACAAGTTTACTGATTTTTCCATAAATGCATGGGTAATGAGTTAAAGGCATGGCAATTCACGTTTGGTTACGTTACATAGACTTCCAAAAGAAATCCACTTCATAATATTTTTATAATACTAAAGCTAAAAAAACCTTTCTGAAAATAAGGTCCAGGTTGCTAAGGGCCAGCCATGACAAACTCATTGAAAACATGAAATCCAGAGTAACACCAAGAGCTTTGTGTGCATCATTTTCTCACATAAATGATCACTGACAGACATCATCCTTAATGTATGAAATCTCAACCATAGTTAAAGACAGTTTGACATCCTTTCTACCATTTAACTGTCTGGATAACAGACACTCATTCCAATGAATCAGATATTCTTCAGTCAGATTCACTTAGATTAATTATGAACTGGGGGAGGAAATGATAAAAAGAATAAAGAAATAATTGATGACACAGAATAAGCTGTCAAAAGGATTGACTAGCATCAAATTTTCTTTATATTGTCAGAATTTTTGTTTGAGGGAAAGCCTTGTATAGGCAGATATTGTCTTCTAGAAGTTTCTGGACTGAGTACTTCCTATGTGTTTTTAGCAGAACTAAGAATTAGCAGACACTGTCTTGAAATCATACAGTCTCTATTTTACTGCTGGGGAAATCAAAACTGAGAGTAACCCAGGCCTTCAGGAAGACAGAGTGTCAGAACTAAGGCTAAAACTCACTGCCACATAATCTTTAATCCACGTAATCAGCCAAGTGGTATTTTTATAGTAAAACAATTTGCCAAGCTCCTCCAATGCCTTTCCACTCCGTCCTCTGAAGGAGCTTCATATCTGATTGCTCTGTAGCTCCTTTACTGAAATGTTTAAATTTTTGCTTAATGAGAAAGGCAACTTGCTGTGATAATTCTGTTTTACATGGACTTTGTTTTGGGAAGTGGTACTGGCCATCCTATCTGATACAGTTTGCTCTGCAAGCTGGTGGGAAGAAGGGTGGCATCAAAATACCCATCCAGCCAAAACCACTAATTTGCTGATCACCTGCACAGGGCTCATTCATTCTCTTCTGCTCTCTAGTTATGATCAAAACATCTGCAGAAATTTATGTTAGCTGAAACTGGACACAGTACTAGCTAGATAGGATGTGAAACAGAGAGCAGCAAAATCTTCTGTTTCTGTACCCAACAAGTACATCCTATTTACATACTAGTGGTCAGGTTGATCACTGGATTTATCTTTGAGAAGGAATTTTGCTCTATGCTAGATTGCCAGGGATCTCAAAATTTAGCAATACTCTCTTATATTAGCATTTTTAAATTTTTTTATGACACCAAATTAATATATTCCTTTTAACCTGTTTATACCATATCAGGGGCCTAAGACTTTTTTTTTAAATTTATAAATTTCTTTTTCATAATCTGTGCCCTACAACTTTACCAGAGGACTGATATGTTAAATTTTAGTGATTAATATAGAGAGGTGGGAGGAAGATAAAAGCCTGTAATATGAAAGTGGGAACAGATGTTTTGATCCTACCTTCTGGCATAAAGCTCTGTATAGCATTTCTTCTTCACTACTTCCTCCCACAATTAAAAATAGAATAAAATATAAAGTAGAGTTTATATTCATATATGATGGAGAATTTCTAGGGATTATTAACAGACAACAAGGCAGCATCAGGAACATTTGGTAGAAATTAATCTCAGAAAAATCTGTGAGTTGCCAAATTGCACTGCACTCTGCATGGAAAGCTAAGACAGAGCACACAATCACAAATAATACTGGAGTGACACAAAGGTCAGATCAGTGCACACTCTATGAAAGCTTTGTTTCCTCAAGGAGAAGTAACGCAGTCTTATCACAAGAAAAAATCTTTTTTTATAACAAAAAATAAAAGGTAAAATGAAGACTGAGATTACAATTTTTGGTGCTGAATGGAGCACTTACTTAGTACATCAATTTTGCACACTGTGGTTTGGAATAATCTCTTAAGAAGTCTTTAAATCATGAGTGACTGAGAAGAGACTGTTATAAAACAAAGTGGAATCTAGACTGCGTTTAAATTTTCAGTGTCTGTAGTGAGGCGGTCCTCATGAGTTAGTGCCTACATTTGTAATATAGTCATTGAAAATAGGTGTTTTATCTTGAAAGGATCTATCACAACAATTTGTTTACCTAACTTTAGGTATGCAATTTATCAAATTGGATCCTATCCCCAATTTTAAAATATTAAGGATATGGGACATAGTACAGTGATCATAAACAGATGTTTATGGCAAAAAAAAAAAAAAATACAGCGGACATCTGAATTAAGAGTAGCACTACTCAACATTACCAATGTCACATGATGTAGGAACACATGGCCCACTAGTCTACACTCATGATCAAGCTACACTCTCAGCCCCTTAACTTAATCCATTCTTAGCAAGGAATTACAGCACTAATGCCAACAAATCCTCCGTGCTTCCAAAAATTAACACAAAATAGTTTTCCCATGAACTGTGCTACCCATGACATTCAAAACTTTACCAGGGTGCAGAGTTACATGGCAGAAGAGCAAATGTGAGGCAGGCACTGCTTTTTGCTGTGTGCATGAAATAATTTCTATTACACAAATAGCAAATGCATTGAGAGATAATCCATCTTTAAAAAGTTACTTATTTAATTTAGGATATTCCCATGCTAGCAAAATCATTCACGGTAATACTGTGTACATATTTTCAGGAAATGTATGTTATGCTTCACTCAGAATGAAAGTAATATTGACATCTTGAAAAGCAGTTAACCATCTACTTCAATATTATGAACACAGACTTATAATAAGGACTATTTTGCCCTATATGACCTCTTAAAGTATTCTTTATCACAGATAAAACTTCTAATCTCAAAATAACTATGCTAACTGTAAGTAAACCTAATTTTTAATATACACATTTTGTGCCTCACTTGCCTTCTACAAATATTTTTTACAAGATTTTTTTTTTTTTGGTAGCTGTAAAGGTCATCAAAAGTAGCAATGCCAAAATTTAAGATTGATAATCTGCCTATAATTTATCTTGAAAAGAATTATTGAGTTAATTTCTTTCAATTCAGCATATAATTGCAGGTATCTTAATCTGCATAAATGCTCTTTAGAAACATTTAAATTTGCCTTTATCAGAAATGAATTAATTTTAATAAGGTTTAATCTTCACTCCTTACCTCTTTGTCCTGAATTCAGAATCATGCAAACTTGTTTGCTGCCACAGATACCAGGATATGTAGCAATTACTATTATGCACAATCTTGCTTTTTCCTCTAACAAAGCTTGAGTGCTCCTTGGCAAGGTCTCTGCATACAAAATGTTATTCAGCACAAAGGGAACTTGATTATCTATTTCTTAGAATCTTTTATAGTCATTTCTACCTCTGCAAAGTGTGTGTGATGTCCTGAATTGTTTTACATAGTTTTACAGGGACTATATTCATACAGAGAAGAAGAGATTGTATCATAGATAAAATACATTTAGTACAAGCAGTGGAAAATTTAAACCCTAAGCCTTAAAAATTCAAATGTAATTGGAAAAGAAAGAAAATGAAGGAAAAACTGAATGAAAGAAAGGAATATTCTAATAATGGATAATAATAAACTATTAATACATTACCTAGCTATTGATGGTATCATAGAATCACAGAATCAACCCAATCATTTGGGTTGGAAGGGACCTTTAAAAAACATCTAATTCAACCTCCCTGCCACGGACAGGGACATCTTTCACTAGGTCAGGTTGCTCAAAGCCCCATCCAACCTAGCCTTGAATACTTCATAGGGATGGGGCATCTGCAACTTCTCTGGGAAACCTCTTCTAGTGTCTCACCACTCTCATCATAAAAGGTTTCTTCCTTATATCTAATATGAACCTATTCTCTTTCAGTTTAAAAATGTTGCTTCTTGTCCTATCACTACAAGCCCTGGTAAAGTCTCTCTCCATCTTTCTTATAAGCCCCCTTTAAGTATTGAAATGCCACAGTAACGTCACCCTGGAGCCTTCTCTTCTCCAGGCTGAACAATCCCAACTCTCTCAGCCTGTCTTCATTGGAGAGGTGCTGCCGCCCTCTGATCATTTTTGTGTCCCTCCTCTGGACTTGATCCAACAGGTCCATGTCTGTCTTGTGCGAGAGACCCCAGAGCTGGATGCAGTACTCCAGGTGCGTCTCACAAGAGCAGAGTAGAGGGGGAGAATCGCTTCCCTTGACCTGCTGGCCATGCTTCTGGTATGCAGCCCAGGTTCATAGAATCATAGAATCATCGAATAGTTTGGGTTGAAAGGGAACTTTAAAGGTCATCTAGTCCGACCTCCCTGCAATGAGCAGGGACATTTTCAACTTGATCAGGTTTCTCAGAGCCCGGTCCAATCTGGCCTTGAACAGGGATAGGGTATCTACAACCTCTCTGGGCAACCTGTTCCAGTGTTTCACCACCCTCAAGTTGACTTTCTTGGCTGCAAGCGCACATTGCTGGCTCCTGTCCAATTTTTCATACACCAGTAACCTCAAGTGCTTCTCTGCAGGACTGCTCTTGATCCATTCATCACCCAGACTGTTCTGATACAGCTCTAATACAATAACCACTGTCTCTAGAGAAATCTACATATTTGAAAAATATTTTTACTGGTAGATACTTCACCTAGAACAAGCTATATTTCAGTATTCACTAATTTGTTTCTCTGCTCTACTACTTCTAGTAAAAATAATATAATCTTCTTTAGAATCAAAAGCATTTTAACCTTGCCCTTGTGCAGTGTAAAAATCAAAATTATGATTTTTTTTTACCTCTAGATAGGTCTAAAAATGAAAGTTTATAGTGTAAATAGAAACCATACAAACCCTATCTTAAATAACTTATAGATATTATCTGTGCAGTATTATAAAACAGAAAACTAGTTTATACAGTGTTTTTCTGCGGCAATGATCCCAGGATTGATAAAACCAGAATCCTTAATACAATTAATACATTTAAAACCAGCTTGAAAAACAGAAAATTTGAAGATGTCTTTCTTGTTCTTGATATGTTGAATATTTGATCAGGATAAAGGTTTGGTCATAGCTCGTTGTCATTTACATGGACAATCAATAATAATTTTTCATCTAGATATGTCAAGATAAGTATCTTTTGTTGTCAGCTCCACTGATTAACAAGTATCTTCTGAATTAGTTCAAGATCCACACTCTACACTGTTACACGTGGTATGAAGAATACAAAGATTGCATAACTTCAAAATATCTTTACAACTGACAAACATTTAATTAAGCTACCTTCTTTTTAATAAACAGGCTATTAGTGAAATTATGCACCAAATAGTAATAGTTATAAAAATGTATAATTATGAAAATAATCTCCATCATTTAATGGAAAGAATAAAAAAAAATCCTAAAAAAGTTATTAATTCCATGCAGGTTTTTAATGTAACTTGGAAAAAAAACCCAAAAAACTTTCTTTGCAAATGACTGAAGGGGACCAACTCCCTACAAAGATAAAGGAATTACTGATGTTGAGCTGTATCTCATAACCCACACATTTTCTGATCTTCCATTTGTGACAAATATGAAGAATGTATAAATATATGTATGCATAATTTGTAGGTACGCATACTCACACATATATACAAGCACGCATGCGCGCGCACACACACCCCCACACACACCGCACAAAGCCCCATGAAGAGATTTCTAGGAAGACTAAATTAAGCTATAAGGAACATCACACTGTGGTATCCATACTTCAAATTCCTGAACATGCTCGTTTGGTGTCCACTGTAGTATGTTGCTATATCCAAAGAAGACGTAGACCATTTCCATCTTTGTGCAGAAGAGCTGAAACTCTTTTTTTATGGTATTATTTTCTTGGTGAAAGATTAAAAGTAGATTTTGAAATAAATTTGTAGATATGCAGTTCAAGCCTGATTTGCTTACTAAGTCTTTACTTAGGCAAAAGACCATTGATTTTTCTCTTAACGGTTGCTTCTTTTTATAATGTATGCTGTTCCTTTTCATTGTCAAGAAGTTAAACATGAAATTTTCCCCTTCATTAATTATGCCACATTATTTCACCTATGTAGTATAGGAGGTTACATCAAATCTTTGGATCAAATGTTGTATTAAAGTTAAATATTTCATGAAAACCATTTTGAATCAATTTCAACAAATAATCCAATGATTTAAATAAAATTATACCACTGATTTAGTCTACAACTGAGAACAGAATATTGGCCAAAACACCCATAGGGAAGTAGTTTTGTATCAGGCTGGAAGATGAAAGAGAAAACAAGGAAGAATATCAGAATAGATATATATCCTGATATTCATTAACATCTTCTTATAATGTTAGCTCTATAATTACATTATTGAAAATAACCATTTACAGTAATTCTAATAATGTAACAGTATTGATACTTTTACAACTATTTCCACAATAAAACAATCTCGTGTTCTTTAAAAGGAAACACAATACTATTTATGCTTGTTGATATGTGTAGAATTATTTATGTTTGGCTATAAAAATTTCAACAAAAGCATGTACAAAAAGTTTTGAACAGAATACAGGACACGTGCCATGAAGAGATAACACATTTTTCTTAAAATTAACTGCTGCTGCAGGTATGCAGGCTATTCTTTTTTATTTAATATGCATTAGATGATAATTTATTTATCTAATCTAGTGGGTACTAAGTAAGCTCAATTTGCAAGAGCCTTCCAAAAATGAAAAAGTTCAAGAAGAACAATTTGTGAATCATATGCCAGAGAAAGTCTGTTTCTCGTTCATGCTGAGAACAAATGCCAGCTGTCAACTTCAACAGTTACAGTCACAAGGCTTGCCAAGTTAGTAATAGTTGTGAAAATCAAGCAGCACTGAAAAGCCCAAGGTGGATGCCATTTGTTCTGGTGAATTCCCTGAAATCTGTAGGTTAGCTCGTTTAAGGAGTTCAGGAGAATTACTAGTTCAGGAGAATTACAAACCCGGAGTTTCACACGGGAAGGAGAAGTACAGAAAGCAGAGTCATGCGAGCCTGGGATGGGCCACAGAGCAAGGCTAAGCACTGTGCAGGTGCTATTTCCGAGATGTTGCGTGATGTGGCAAAACCCCGCTCATTCTTTTTCTCCCTCACTTTTATTTGTTTGCCCTCACATGTAAGTTGGAGGGCTCCCAAATATAACTGAGGCCTCTAGCCATAAGGCAAATATGTTTAATGATACAATAGCAGTCACAGACATTGTTTATGTGTTACTAGAAAATAATAATTCAGATCTTAGTCATTGAAATGGGGTCATTTGCCTGTGCAAACCTGCTGTGCTCTGGACAAGTAGCTGAAGTTCCAGGTAGCATTTGTGAAGGGATCAGAAGACCTCAGCAGGAAGCAGGTCGAGAGCTGATAAACTGAGAGTTAGGTCACACTATATGTTAGATGATCTTGGAATGTGAACCAATTTTAAAACCTCCTATGGAATAGAAAGCCTGAAAAAGGAATAATTTGGGAAATAACTGTCCATGATGTTGTCAAGATAAAATGCACTCCTGTTGTGTGACCATTTTCAAATGAAATTTATATTCTTTTTCATTCCAGACTGTAATGATTACTAGTGGATGTAGCTTTCCACTCCACTGCAAAGCTGAAGGAGCCTGGATACTGAGTGACAGATGGGATTTTCCAAGGGCACCCAGTGCTATCGGACCTTGGGATCTTTGTTAGGGTTCCTGGAAGCCCTGAAAGTTCACTTCAAGTCACAGGCTTTGAAAGATTTGGATCCCAGCAGAGTATTTAGAAACCCAGGTGAATTTCACAATGATTAGACAGAAGTTTGTTGAATTTGAGATGTTTCTATGAAATGCTGGCTACTACAAACCAGAACAGGATTAATGAATAGACTTGTGCTGGGAAATTTCCAGGTAGTTCTCATGGTAATTAGACTGAAGAGCACTACATTGTCCAATTCCAATGTCTTTGAATTAAATTGAAAGAAAATGCTAGAAGTTCAGCATTCCTTCAATCTAATTATACATATACATTCTATCTAGTAGAAATGAACGTTAATCCTTACTTTACAATCGCAACTCTCTTTTTTGTGTTAAATGTCTCCATCTCATGAACTGCTCTTGGGCTTACTGTGAAAAAGTTATCGAACAAATTAATCCAATTTGCAAGGTGTATCATTCTGAAAGCTCACACAGTGAGGAGTACTCCTTGCCATCATATGCTGCAGATTGCATTTGAAATTAACCTTTTCATTTTAAGTGGTATTATTGAACTTCCTGGACAGGACCTATACTGTTGATAAATTATATTTTTCACTTCAGAATTCACTTGAAGATTCTAAAAAAGGATAAACAATAATCTTGACCATTTAGTAATTGAGATGTAAAAAATACAGTTTGAGTTTCTGATTTCTTTTTAAAACCTTGATCAGATTATTAGTTAAATTTTCTTTACTGGAACCTGTGTAAGTCAGAATTTATCCCCAAGTTTATCCTGTGGGAGACAGCACAGAGTATAAAGCAGCATACATCTGATCTAGTACGATCGTCTTCAAACATTAAAACTACAGCAGAGTAAGAATTGAATTAGAAGCAGAAAAATTAAGCAAAGTCAATATGAAAATTTTAGAAATTGTATCACTTACATGAAAAGTAATTTAAATGCCCCCTTTCCAAAGGAAAAAAAAAAAAAAAAAATTTTCTTGTACAATGATACAAGCAGATACATATATATCAAGTTAGCTCAGGATAATATTAAATCAGTCAAAGAAGATTTCTCTTAATGAGTTTTCCTATTTTTTCTAAGATTAATCTGAAAGCCATTTCTTCATGAGAGAAATACAGGTACATATTCTGCATCTCTGACTGCTTACCAAAAAATCACAGTCACTTTTCAGGGTCGGAGAAAAATATTGTTACCCCAGAAAAATAAATAGCTGATACCTGTTGATACCTTTAGAAATCTATGCTTTTACTTTGAATGGCCTTGGTGTTTAGTCCATTGGTGAAATATTAGAAGCTTTAGCATGTGAAATGCATAATTTGAAAAAAAGTTTACAAAGTAGCCCTGCAAGCTTTTTTTTTTTTTAATTTAAAAAAGGGGAAAAAGAGTGATTACACTTTTACTCATATCTTAAACACTTTATTACACCTACAGTAAAGAACTTCCAGTTTCAAATGCCACATGAAACTCAAGGGATGCTGCAGAAAATATACACATATATGTATAAGAGCAGCAGAATCTAGCCCACTATGTCTGCAATTCAAGGTGAAATAGAAGTTGCCTCTGATTCATAGCAGATCAGATACAGTTAGTCATAAATTTTCTTGCAATACATTACACTGAAATTTCATTCATTACATAATTCTATAGTAGTTTTAAGTAGAAAATTAATTCCATATCTGAAATATTTATGCTTTGTCCCAAGATATGGAAAGCCAAGAGAGCTGCCAACATTCAAGAAAGCCCACAGATCACCCTCAAACAGCTTTGCCTCTGTAGAAAAGGCTGAAGCTCTCATGACAGAGAGGTTTTCCTAATGTATGTCCAACAGAATGAATGAGAGAAAGGACACTTGGAAACTCTGAACAATATCATATCATTTTACTCTCAGATCTACTCTTCACACTGATCAGAAGCTTAGAGAAGCAGCAGCTAGCTTTGTCTCGAAGTTACTTTCCCTTTGTATCTTCCAGCTGCTATTTGGACTTTATATCCACTTCAGGAAACCTCCAGGGCAATAGGCATTTTAATAGACCAATGAACACTTACGCTACTCGTGGGGTGCAGTTACAAAGTCAATTCAGTTGAGATTCATTGAATCTGAATGAAGAAAACACAATAGGAAACCTTCTTGGTAGCTAAAAACAGCTACTCAAAAATTAATTGTAAAACCACACAGTCCATTTGCTCATCCTGAATTACAGTTGGCTTTTTTTTCATAAAAATGAAAATAATTTTTAATTTTAAAGTTCTATGTGACTAGGGTATGACAAGGATAGAGAACAGTTTTCTCTGTCTTGTGCAAAATTGATTTATTTGTGATAGTGCTAATCTGACAGCTTTTTAGTTTAATCTGTAGGTAGGGTCAAGGTGTAAAATAAAGACCTGCTCCTGTGAGAGTGATGCTTGTTCCACTTCGTCAGAGTCCAGTTTGACTGACTCTGCTATATAAAGCATTGGTAAGATGTACGCCCCTGTACAATACCTAAAAATAAAGGCAGCATCTTACTGAATGAGCGTATAATTCTGGGCTGCATGGCAGTATGTGTAATTAATAAGACTCTTCTGAAG
Source organism: Balearica regulorum gibbericeps (assembly GCF_011004875.1). NCBI lineage: Eukaryota > Metazoa > Chordata > Aves > Gruiformes > Gruidae > Balearica > Balearica regulorum. Next base: position 30,307,237 of record NC_046186.1, read on the forward strand.
TGCTTGGAGTGACAAATATGAGTAGGTGGAGAGGCTTGATTTTTTTTTGTGGATAGAAAGATTTAGGCAAGTTAGGATAGAGAGAAAGCAGACATTCTTGAATAGAGTTTTTAAAAATAGAAGAACAGTAAAGGTTTTGGAATTTAGCATTTTAGTACAAAATATATGCAACAATATGTGTAAAAATGTGTGAGTTTTCATGACATTTATGTAGTTGATAATGGCTGGTGAATTTCTAATATTCTAATTATAATGTTGATAGGCAGTTCAGGAGAACTGCCAAACCTTTGTTTTAAAAATGTATTTAAGCTATGGATTCTGAGAAAAAGGGAAGGATGGTTAACTGCCTTTGTTATCATGACTTGTTCATGCTGTGATCATGTGAATGAGTCTCCAAATGTGGTATTGCTTATACTGTGTAATTTGTTTTTTGGTCCATATAATATTCTTGTAATTTTCTTTGCTTCAGAAGATCCATTTTCTAAACATCTCTTGTTTTGCTTTGAAGATATGAAAGATAATGAAAATGATGGAAATACTTTGCACTGCTTAATTACAAAAAAACCCCTTTAAACAACTGCAAAAAAAAAGAAAGGAAGAGCGAACATAAATCCCGTAAGAACAGAGCTGTCTTCTACAAGCTCTGCTCATAAATATTATGCATTACTGCACACTGGTATATTTTTCTTAACAGTTAGAATTAGTTTTTCATGTATTAAATGCATTCAATATGATTTAATACAAAAATATTTTATAAGCAACTTCAGCTGAAATGAAATGCTGGGGATTGATAATAGGTATGCAACCTTTTAAATGGAACAAATAATATTTTTAATAGATAAAATTGCTTTAAGTACCAATTCTTCAGTTGTATTTGACAAAAGCACCCTGTATGTCATACAGTATAATTAACACTTTGGTTGACAAGGGCTGGGGAGAGGGGGTGGAGGGAGAGAGAAAGCAATCAAGCACAACTACAGCATTCTTAATAGCTACAACGTATAATAATAACAAGGACATTTTGATAACAAAGTGATCCTTTTTTCAATGCCTTTATATTTACTTTCAGGTACTTATTTACTAATAGGTAGCAGTGCATTTGGTATTGTTTTCAAAATAAAATTCTATACTAATTTGAAAAAAAAATAAAAAAAGATGAAGGGAGATGATAAAGCCAAGATTAAAAGTAATTTAGGAAAAAAAAATCAATATAGTTTAAGACACACTATTCTCCCTGTTTTTACAATTGATAAATTTGAAGCTGAGCCTCAAAAAGGTGAGTTAATGCACCTTTCCTGCTGCCCTGCCTATCTATGCATGCCTTGAGATCAGGATATGTGAGTTACTGCTGACTCTGAACACTTCAACATGAAACTGCTGTCACTTCCTGAGCTCTTTCCCCTCCAGAATATTCCTGAATCTCTTCCTGTCTTCTTTCAGCAGAAAATTGTACAATACTTCTAAAGAATCTGCCATCCTTCAGCTACATTAGGAATATAAACTGAAAAGCCACCTGTGTACTCAACAACTTTTAGCAGCCTTCAAAGCCAAGACACCTTTGAGTGTTATTCTGATGAACTTCATTGTTATTGCCAATGTGACTTTTTAATTATCATGCCTTTTTCTTCTTTCCTTTTCACCTAAAAAGCGTGTAATGAGAAACAGGAGCACAAGACCAAAAATATCTATTAAATATCCTAATCTTTACACTAGCAGTCATATTCCCACTAATCCTGTTTTACTCCCTTTCCTTGAACTCTCTTCCCAGTGACAGCTGAGGCTGAGGAGGTTCCCATTCCAGCTCCTCTGGTGCCTGGGACACGTCCTTGGGAAAGTAGGAGAGGTTTACACACAGGAGTTCAATACCTGCAGGTCCTTGGTTTGTTGCCTGGCTGTCTCCAACGGGGTCTCTCCAAATCAAGGCTCAGGCCTGATTCTTGGGGTGATTTATTGCAGGGACTACTCCCAAAAAGAAAAGCTGTTAAGACTGAACCAGGTTTGGCTCTTTCAGCCCTACATAGTCCTCTGACTATACTAGAAGACTGCGCTCTCAAATGTTGCCGCGTGCCTTTATATTGTATTCTACGGCACGTTACACATATCTCTGATTTCAAGGTATTGTGCTGCATGTAGGCTACCCAAGTTTTTTGGGCTACAATTCAGCTTTCATGCCTGTTAGACACTTTGGCCTGAAAAATAGCTACCATACATAGCATTAAAAAAAACCATGGCCAAGTACTGTGGAAGCAGCCAGTCTGTTTTACGTGGATCTAGGCCCACCCAGAGTGGATACAAACCAATCTGTGGTGTATACAATAGCTCCCGAGCTGGAGCTGGAGCAGGGCAGGCAGCAGTCACTGGCCCCAGCGCAGGGGTTAAACCAGCGACACCCAGCTCAGGCCAGGGCTGAGCCCCTGCACTGCCGGGGCAGCGCACAGCCGGGGCATCTCCCTGCTGAGGGCAGAAATCATATTTACTGGGCTACTACCTGTGTCCTGGCACTAATGGACAGGTGAAATTTCATTAAATTTATCTGCATAATTAGAATTCTGGATATTACAAGACGGTCATCTTTTTGAAAATATTATGGATGCCTACATATAAGCTTCGGAACTTAGTTCTGGACGTTTGTTATGGTACTTTTGTTATGGTAGAATATCAAATTAATAAAGGCAGCCTTGTTTTCATCTGAATCAATCCCTACACTTTTAAAGTAGGAAGAAATGATTTTTCAATTGTGTTGGGTTTGTGTGGCAAGGTTTTGGTAGTGGGGGGGGGGGGGGGCTACAGGGGTGGCTTCTGTGAGAAGCTGCTAGAAGCTTCCCCTGTGTCTGATAGAGCCAATGCCAGCCGGCTCCAAGACAGACCCGCCGCTGGCCAAGGCCAAGCCAATCAGCGCCTCTGTGATGACATATTTAAGAAAGAGAAAAACAGTTAGAGAGAGCTTTTGCAGCTGGAGAGAGAAGTGAGATGTGAGAACATCTGCAGACACCAAGGTCAGTGCAGAAGGAGGGGGAGGAGGTGCTCCAGGCGCCGGAGCAAGATCCCCCTGTAGCCCGTGGTGAAGACCATGGTGAAGCAGGCTGTTCCCCTGCAGCCCATGGAGGAAGGATGAGGGAGTGTAGAGATTCCACCTGCAGCCTGTGGAGGACCCCACGCCAGAGCAGGTGGAGGCACCTGAAGGAGGCTGTGACCCCGTGGGAAGCCCACGCTGGAGCAAGCTCCTGGCAGGACCCGTGGCCCCGTGGAGAGAGGAGCCCACGCCAGAGCAGGTTTGCTGGCAGGACTTGTGACCCCGTGGGGGACCCACGCTGGAGCAGTTTGTGAAAGACTGTAGCCCGTGGGAAGGACTCATGTTGGAGAAGGTCGTGAAGGACTGTCTCCCGTGAGAGGGACTCCATGCTGGAGCAGGGGAACGATGAGAGGAGTCCTCCCCCTGAGGATGAAGAAGCGGCAGAAACACCGTGTGATGAACTGACCGTAACCCCCATTCCCCGTCCCCCTGTGCCGCTGAGGGGGGGCGGAGGTTGAAGCCGGGAGTGAAGTTGAGCCTGGGAAGATGGGAGGGGTGGGGGGAGGTGTTTTAAGAGTTGTTTTTATTTCTCATTCCTCTACTCTGTTTTGCTTAGTAATAAATTAGATGAGTTCCCTCTCTAAGTTCAGTCTGTTTTGCTCGTGACGATAATTAGTGAGTGATCTCTCCCTGTCCTTATCTCGACCCACAAGCTTTTTTTCGTTGTACTTTTTCTCCCCTGTCTAATGAAGGAGGGGAGTGATAGAGCGGCTCTGGTGGGCACCTGGCCCTCAGCCAGCGTCAACCCACCACATCAATTTTTATTGAATGGAAATTCTCCTACCTCCTAAATGGAATAATACACCTAAATGTAGTAAATTTATAATGAGAATTCTAGCATTTTTTTTTCTAATTTATTATAACCCACAGATTTACGAAGTATAAACTCTAGAAAACTAAATAAATCTAGGTGAGAAATATATGAGACCCATAGTAGACTGCTGAACAAATGTCATAGCAAGCCAAAGTTGGTAAAAATAATCTAAACATCCTCATGCTGATAGATTTTGAATTTAAAGTATGTCTGAGGGACAGGAATAATAATGATTAATGCTTTGCACTTACACGTGATCTATTATCTGAAGATCTTGAGTACTGCACATTATTATCTCATTAAACCTTACAACACCCCTGTGAGGGAGGAAAGTGCTTTATTATAGATATTTTACAGATGACTAAACTGAAGTATTCAATTAGGAAAAAACATGGAAGCTCAGTAGCAATATTAGTCCATATTGCCATAGAAGTTAAAAAGCAAATGCCATGATTTTGCCCATTAAGGAAGAGCAGAAACAAATAAAAAAGTGATTAAAGTTATTCTTCTAAAAAGAGGACAGGCCTTCATTTAAAGCACCGATTTGAGTTTAATAGCTTAAAGTACCACTTTGGAAGGACTCTTTAAGATGGCAAAGACAGAGAAAAGGTTGCCCAGAGAAGTTAGGGATATTCTATTTTTAGAGATTTTAAAAAATTTACTGCACAAGATTCTGAACAACTTGAATGTAGCTCTGTTTTGAGTAGAAGTTAGACAAGATGATCTCCAGAAGGTCCTTTTGGACCAAATCTTTTTGTGATTTTTTTTATAATCACTATTACACTTCAGTTATTGGACTGTCAACTACATAATTATTTTTAATAAAATATTAATTATTATTATTAATTATTTTTAATAAAAATTCTCCATTTACAAACTACACAAAATTAAAGAAATAACCCATCACAATTTTCACTCCAAGTTGAGAGTAAATCCCTGATTTTTTTTTTAAATTCTTTAAGAATTATGCTATTTCTTTATTTGCAAAGTTATCAGATGCTATTGTAAAAAGCAGAAGTAAACACACACAAACAGAAACCCACAGACATATGAAATATTAACTCTTATTCACAAACATCTGCAGAACTGTGTTCTTTCTATTTTAACTCAGTTTTGATAACTTACTGGAGACTGTTACACTTCAGCCAGGTAATGAAATGATTTTCCTAACTATATCGGTTAGAGAAAAAGTCTTATAATTTAAAACACTAAGCGTAGGCTTAGATTTTAATTTTTTTTTTTAGCTTTTTAACTTCTTTAGTTTAAAAGCACACGTATTTTGTTAGACCTTCCATTTACCTGCTTTTTAAATATATAGTAACTTCCTTAAAAATGTTATACTTAGAACTTTTAGAGTGTAGACTCTTTTTTCCATAATGAAAATGTCAATTAGCTTCTCAAATTTTCATAAAAAGTAATGACAGGTCTTAGATGGTACGCCTGACAGGGAAAAATCACTAAGTACCTTTCAAAATGTTATTTTTCCTTTTTTCTCCCGCAACAATCAAAGGAGTAAAAGAACGAAAATAATTGTCCTTGCTGATTGTGTCATTTTCCATTATGCAAACATTCAATGCCCACTTAGCAACAGTGAGAACTTCCTTCTGTTTACTACTGATACAAAACTACATATGTGCAGAGAACAGTCTGATTACTGGTTGTTTAGAACTTTTGCACGGATAGTGGTAAGTAAAGCATGTTACGTGCAGAGTTTAAAGATGGAAGGGATTTCAACCTGTTCTGACTTTCTGTAGGCAAAACGGCATTACAGTTCACTTGGTCCTTCTAGACAGACATGTAGCCTGATTTACAGCTACAGAGCTAGAGACTACACAGGTTCATTGAGGACTTTCTTGTATCTCTATCACTAAAGACACCATTGCTGCCTGTTTTTTTTACATCATGGAAGTATTCTTATGAGCTATGACACAGCCCTCCATTTCTTCCTGCTAAACCGAACTCTTACATCTTTCACTATAAACTGTTTAATCAATTTTAGACGTTCAGCATTGTCCACTCCAAATTCCCATCAGACTTTTTAAAATGAGCAGACAGTATGCTATCCTGTCAATTTCTCAAGGGTGAGAGAAACTGAATGTCCATACTAATCAGGCATTAGCTTACCTATCTTGTCTAGGCTAACAGACATGTTTTTAGTAGACCGGAGAACTTCATTACAATATGGCTATGTAATGTAGACACAATACTAATAACTTACTTTAACCATGCTAAATCCATCTTTAGCTTTGGCCACTGGCTTTATGTAAGTTTTGATATGATGTTATAGTTCTAGCCTGTCCCCTTTCGTTATAGAGAATAAATAAGGGGAAAGAAGTTACTGTAAACTTGAAGTTTTGAAGCAGAGGGACCAACATTTTAACTATAACATGAGTTATAGTTTCTTTAAAAAAATCAGAAAAAATCAAGCAATGGATCACACACTAAAAATATATATCCTAAAGTTAAATTTCTAAAATATATTTGCCTGGATATAACTATGAGACTTGGGCTTCTAAATTACTTAAGTACTTTTGACATTTGCCTTTTTAAACACCTAGGGATTAATTTGTTTATAAATTATTCATGGTAAAGAGAAATTTGCCTATGAGAGGACAGATTGCTCTGTTAGAACTGATGTTACCCCAAGAGTGTTTAGGCCATAATTCCACAAATGCCACTCTCTCCTCCTTAAAAAAAGAGGGGGAAAAAGACCTCATTTCCAAAGAATCAATATAGGAAGAGACAAAATAAGAAATCTTATTAATTCTGAAGAACTTTGAAGCACCATACAAGAGAAAATGGATATCTTGGTTTTAGACTGTTTGTTTTGGTTTTTTTTTCCCCCAGTACTGCTTTTAACATGTGTCAAGGTTTAATGCTAAAGTTTCTTCCCAAAGTACTGAGAGTAAATGAATACAAGTAACAAAGGGAAACACAGAGTAGTGAAATGAATACAAAATTAGAATTCAGAGACTTCACAAATAAGCTAAAAGCTTTTCTGAAAACATAAAGCAAAATATTTTCAAGTGTCAAACTTTAAAATGGTCACTTAAATGAAATAATTTTCTTGTCCTTTCTCCCTTTTACATGGGTTTCTTTTTCTTACAATTTTCCTCAGATACAGGTCAAAACTAGTTTGTGCAGGTAAAGACTCGAACCTTTGGCAGACAGCAAAACTTCAATTTTCTTTCAGGTATCTAATATCTAATATCTAAAGGTTTTGTTTTTAACAATTTTTTTTTTTTAAAGTGACACTGATAGGGGACTATACTCTGATGACTAAATTATTGTGTATCCCCATAAGAAATTCTAGACATACCCTCTTCTGACTCAAACTAGACTATGCAGATTTTTAATGTGATGAAGTGATTATTTTCGATAATTTCCATTAAAATCTAGCCTGAAGCTTTTAAAGACTGGGGAACTCCTCAAAGGCGCATGTAACAACAGAAAGGAGAAAAAATGCCCTTCCTGGGGCCCCAAAGTGGAGACAAACCAGACATTTTACATCTTTGTGTTTAGTTTCTGACAGAACAATTAAGCAGTACTTCTCAAGTAAATTACAATTCATAAAATAAAACTACTGTATTGGAAATGTAAATTAACATCTTTCTATACTTTGGATTAACCTGCCCACTTGTTATCAGAAATACTTTAAAATGTTTACCATGTTTCTTTCATAGATATTTTTAGCTGGTTATGTGTTCTCAGAGATAACCCCAGGCCTCTGGCACTAACCACCACATCTACAGGTTATGAGATCACTGATGGATGAGATCAAGGTCCTTCCATAATTCTCTTTGTTCCTGTTCTTCTTATTGTTCTTTCTAGGACAACATTGTTAAACTGTATAAGGAGAAAGCTACACTGCATCTACAATAAAAAAAACAAACAAACAACAAATCATATCAAGTCAGCTTTCTTTTAAATGAGTTTTGACACTGCAGGAAAGAATAGAGGAAAAGGCTGTTGTGACAGGGAGGTCAGCCTCATACGTCAGTACATATCACGTCAGATGTATTCATTCTCTATTTTCAATTACAAATGTCATGTATATTGAAACTAGTGAATCTTTGCATTACATTTAAAAGATCCAATTCTATTGAGGGCTAGGAGTTCAGACTAGCTTGCCGTTGACTTTGGATAATCTGCTTTTTACTAAAATAAGTTTTTGGTTAATGACCATATGAATAGCATAAGGAATAAAAGGTAATTTAGTTACCTGTTCTTCTTTTTCATTGTTTGTTGTACAGTCGAATTTTCTTTTCTTGAAACATTTACTATTCTTAAATGAATTACAGCTTGATCTAAACCCTCTGAAAACATAGCCCTTGCATTAGAACAAAAGGAAGGCAAGTCAAATTCCATTTCATTTAGTAACAGTCAAAATAATAGAGGCCATTGTACTGAATTTCAGCACCCTGGCATGACTGAACAGAGGCTTAGAGGCTTAAGGTAATTTCCAGGAAATTATATAGCAAGACCAAATTTGGCATATAGATTTGGCACTACAACAGATGAAAATGTTTAGAGATAGATAATGCAGTCTCTTAGAAATCTTGAAAGAACCTCCCTCATTTCTCATAAGGTTGATATAGCCCTTTAGGTATTTACTGATGTTTGGGATAGTCATGGTAATTTTATCACTTTTAGCCTGAGATATTTGACCTTGTTCTGAAACATCTAGATCTTAATAGATAAAGATGCAGCAAGATCATGCCAGCAATCAAAATTAAGATTTTTATTACTAAAAATTACCCTTCTAGGCAAAAATGCCAAGAGGTGTTATTAATAACCCTTTACTCATATTAAAAAAAGTCTTTACTTTATAAAGCATTCTGCCAAAACAAAAAAAGCTAAGTGTCGAGGTAGCTCATAAACAAAATGAATAATGACAACCACATAATGGGTTCACAGAAAAAAGAAAAAAAGTCTACTGAGCGGAGAGAGCAAAAGAGACTGTCCTGGTTTGGCTGAGAGAATTTTCTTTGTAGTAGCTGGTATAGTGCTGTGTTTTGGATTTAGGATGAGAATAATGTTGATAACACACTCACGTTTTTAGTTGTTGCTAGGTAGTTGTGGTGTTTACACTAAATCAAGGACTTTTCAGCTTTCCACACCATGCCAAGTTCACAAGAAGCTGGGAGAGCACAGCCAGGACAGGTGACCCAGACTGGCCAAAGGAGTATTCCCTACCATGGAACGTCATGCTCTGTATATGACTGCTGAGGGTGCACTCAATCCCACTGTCCATGTCACCGACAAAGATGTTAAACAGTGCCGGTCCCAGTACCGACCCCTGAGGAACACCACTTGTCACCGTTCTCCACTTGGACATTGAGCCATTGACCACAACTCTTTGAGTGTCACCATCCAGCCAATTCCTTATCACCAAGTTGTGTATCCATCAAATCCATGTCTCCAATTTAGAGACAAAGATGTCATGTGGGGCAGTGTGAAATGCTTTGAACAAGTCCAGGTAGATGATGTCTGTCCCTCTTCCTTTATCCACCAATGCTGTAGCCCCATTACAGAAGGCCACCAAATTTGTTAGGCACAATATGCCCTTAGTGAAGACATGATGGCTGTAACCAATCACCTCCTTATTTTCCATGTGCCTGAGCATAGTTTCCAGGAGGATCTGCTCCATGATCTTGCCAGGCACAGCAGTGAGACTGACTGGCCTGTAGTTCCCTGGGTCTTTTTTTTTCCCCTTTGAAAAATGGGGGTTATGTTTCCCCTTCTCCAGCCAGTGGGAACTTCACCGGACTGCCATGGACTCTCAAATATGATGCAGAGTGGCCTAGCAACTTCATCCACCAGTTCCCTCAGGACCCGAGGATGCATCTCATCAGGTCCCGTGGACTTGTGCACCTTCACGTTCCTTAGATATGCTCACACCTGATCTTCTCCTACAGTAGGTGGTTCTGCATTCTCCCAGTCCCTGCCTTTGCCTTCTGCGACTTGGGTGGTGTGGCTAGAGCACTTGCCAGTGAAGACTGAGGCAAAGAATCATTGAGTACCTCAGCTTTCTCCATATCCCGGGTAATCAGGTCTCCCATTTCATTCCGGAGGGGGCCCACATTTTCCCTTATCTTCCTTTTATCACTGACAAACCTACAGAAGCTTTTCTTGTTGCCATTGACATTCCTGGGCAGACTAATTTCTATCAGGGCTTTGGCTTTCCTAACCTGATTGCTAACTGCTCAGACAATTTCTCTGTATTCCTCCCAGGCTACCTGCCCTTGCTTCTAGCTTCTGTAGGCTTCCGTTTTTTGTTTGCCTTTGCCCAGGAACTGCTTGTTCAGCCATACAAGTCTCTGGGGGTTTTTGCCTGACTGTTTCTTTGTTGGGGTGCATCAATCCTGAGCTTGGAGGAGGTGCCCCTTGAATATTAGCCAGCTGTCTTGGGCCTCTCTTCCTTCCAGGGCTTTGTCCCATGGTACTTTACCAAGCAGGTCCCTGAAGAGGCCAAAGTCTGCTCTCCTGAAGTCCGGGGTAGTGAGCTTGCTGTGCACCCTCTTTGCTGCCCTGAGGATCTTGAACTCCACCATTTCATGGTCACTGCAGCCAAGGCTGCCCTTGAGCTTCACATTCCCCACCAGTCCTTCCTTGTTGGTGAGATCAAGGTCCAGTATGGCATCTGTCCTTGTTGGCTCTTCTGTCACTTGGAGAAGGAAGTTATCATCAACATTTTCCAGGAACTTCCAGGACTGCTTATGCCCTGCTGTGTTGTACCTCCAAGAGATATGAGGGTGACTGAAGTCCCCCATAAGGACCAAGGCTTGTGAACATGAGGCTGCTTCTATCTGCCTATAGAGTGCCTCATCCACTTGGTCTTCCTGGTCAGGTTGCCTGTAGGAGACCCCCACTATAATGTCACCTGTCCCTGCCCTCCCTTTAATCCTGACCCATAAGCTCTCATTCATCCCCAGCTGGAGCTTCATGCACTCCAGCTGTTCATTGACATAGAGGGTGACACCCCCTCCTCATCATCCACATCTGGATTTGTGCTGAAAACAGTGTTGATAACACAGGGATGTTTTCGTTACTGCTGAGCAGTGCTTACACAGAGCCAAGGCCTTTGCTGCTTCTCACACCACCCCACCAGCGAGGAGGCTGGGGGTGCACAGGGAGCTGGGAGGGGACACAGCTGGGACAGCTGACCCCAACTGACCAAAGGGATATTCCATACCATATGACATCATGCTCAGGGTATAAGGGGCTTGGGGAAGAGGGAAGAGGGGAATGTTGTTATTACTGCTATTATTATTATTATCATCTTCCTCTGTTATCCCATTAAACTGTCTTTCTCTCAACCCATGAGTTCATGAGGGGTTTTTTTTTTCCATTCTCCTACCCATCCCCTTGGCAGGGAAGGGTGAGTGAACAGCTGCGTGGTGCTTAACTGCTGGCTGGGACTAAATCATGACAGAGACAAAGTAGCATTGCAAACAGAGATTATATTGAAAAGAGCACATCTCAAGTAGATTTGGTCTTTTTGCACATAATACTATGACATTTTATCTGGCCATAGCCTTTTCTTTACTAGATATCTTTTCTTGACTGTGCAGACATGAAACAGAGCTAAATGCAATATCCATTTAGAAAATTGTATTGGGCATAGAATATGAAAAAAAATCATCTAAATTCCTAATTTTGAGGCAGTGGTAATTAAAAACTTTTTCTGATCTGTTGTTTTATCTCATAACTCAATTCTTCCACAATCCACATGCAATCAGATGAGCTTACTAATTAAAAAGCAAATACATCTGAATACTGCCACAAAGGCAACTTTTTAACTTTTGTAGGTTGCTATGAATGCATTTTTAAAATGTTTTATATACTTAACCTTACAAAGCCTTTCCAATATTTGAAATTCAAACTAACTGCACACAATGTAGAATTCAGTGAAATATTTGCTGCTGACACTAATATTGCACATTTGCTTTATCAACTAGAGTAACACTGTTTTCTTTAAGTGAATAGAAATTGTAGTCTTACTTTTTTTTCTTTTTACCATATTTATTTGAAACTAGAAAAATGTTTTTCATACTTTACAGCTCAGTAAATGTTACAGGAGGACATATGGTCATGATTTTAAATTTGCAAGATACAGAACTCTTATTGAACTGACAAATTTCAATACCTCAATGCAAAAGAGTTTTATTAATATCTGGAGACTGCACTGGCTTATTGGAAGTTAAAAAGTCAAACCAAAACAAAAGACTAGTATATTTCTTCCCAGAAAAAATTCGAATATTTTATTCTTGAATCTTTAGCTTTTAAAAGTCATGTTCTGTACTGTAATTAAAGACAACTGTGAAACAGAGGTACTGCAGGATGCTGTTGACTGTCTTCATTCTGTCCTTGATTCAGCGCAACAATTTGTGCTTATCTTCAAACTGTTCAAGCATTCTTCCTAGAACTGCAGATCTTTGGAAAGTCATCTGTCAGACAGTCCAATAGATGACCTTGACGTTAAACTTCTGCAGTGAAATCTTGAGGTTCTCATGCCAGGATTTGTGGTGACACTGGTACTGTCCAATGGCAAAAATCATATGCTGAATGGGGAACCACCTGGAGCTGGCTGATAAGAAATACCCCCAGATGACCATGCCTTGAATCCATTTCATCTCTAGCTATCTGCCTCCATCCTCTTCAAGAGTAAAGCCTGGAATACTTTACTGAGAATCAATAACTCTACTCATCTTCTTCCAGGGTTTTAAGTGATAAGACACAAGAGATTGACAGGCATGTGTCAGGGCCTGGTCTATGGCCCGGCCCAGCCTCCCTGCTGCTTCCTCTGTCCCCTTCCCATGAGCCTTATTTCATCCCAATCCCTGTTGTGGTGATGCTGTAGGAGAGTTGGTCTCCAGTTCTGTCTCTGCCATGTCTCCTGGAAGTACTTCAGCCCTATGCTATAGGTAGATGAACCCTTCAGACCCACCTTGTAGCCTTGTCTCCAGTTTTGCTTCTGGCCCTGTTTCCTTTTGCTCCTGGCTGGACTTTGTTGATGGGCCCTGGACCTGGTTCCCCCACTACCAGCCCCCTGCTCTGCCCACAATGTTCAGCCCCTATTTGTGCAGCACTGTCTATTCTGGGGGCACCCTCACTGCTCTCTGTCACAGTATTCCTATTACTTCATAGCTTTATGACTTGAATCCTAACTAATGACGTGAAAAAAACCTTGATTTAGAGAGTTTCAGACCCTGAAATTATTTGCACTGACATCTTCTATTACCAGGAGACTGTCCTAGCCTCAAGGTCATCAGATATCTTTGCAAAAGATTCAACCTTCACTTTTTCTCTTCCTCAGTGAAGAAAGAATACATAAAATGGGCAAAGAAAATGTGGAGATAGAGACAAAAATGTATGACATTTTAGCTTGATGGTTAAAAACCTCATTAGAGAGAACTCTCTAACGGTTTTGACAAAATTTGCATCTTTACAGGAAACCTGAAAGAGGACTTCTCTGATGTGAGTGGTCTAACCACAAAAGCATCCTTCACTTTGTTCCTCAGGCTATGCAATCTGTAGACAGAAGGCTTTGGAATCACATTTTGGATCTGATGTGCCCCTATTCTGGCTGAGTCTTGTATTGAGTTTGTTACAGATTTTAAACCTTGAGCCAGTTCCTTATATGGGCAATACTTGGCACCTACCTCCTAGTGTTACCAGGAGTTTTAAGTAATAAAGGAATAGAATTATAGTAAATGCAAAAGGTTGTTTTGCACATTAGCTGAACACTCAAGTTGGAACAATTTTAAGACCAAGCTTAAAGGTTTTCTCTTGGCTAAAGACATATGAAGTCTTTGAGGTAAGTGTCTTGCCATCTTGCACCTACAGTGAGCATTCCAAATACTACCTACCACAGTGTACTTCAATGTAAGAGGTTAATAAAAACATACTAGTTTTAACATGCAGTATAATTTACCACCTCTACCAACAGGTCAGCCATAACATATGGTATTACAAGTTCAAAACAGCTTACAGTATAACTCTATGAAGTAATTTTTACGTGAAGAATAGAGGTTCTTAATACCATACTGTCATTTCAAATTGTTTTCTGTGCAGTTATATGTGAACCATGATGGTCTAAGAACTCTGAATCAGTAAACTCACAGCTAGTTGAGAAGACATACATTACAAAGCCAGAAAAAGTGAAAGGGAGAAAGAGAGCATGAATGCTAATGCCACCGCTTTTATAATGCAGTTGGTTCAGAAGAGCAGATGTGTTGGTGTTTGTTGATAGGCTGATAAGCATGAGGTACTCACAAGTCAAGGAACAGAGCAAAATACATCTGTATCTGCTATTCATGCATATACAGACATATAGGTGCAATCTTTTCTTTTTTAATGCATATGAAAAAGATTTATGGAGAAAGGTGCTACTTTTCTCAAAAAATCCCCTGTGAAATTATAAATCATGCAATATGAATATCTGCAGATAGAAAAGTGTGGAATAAAAATTACCAAACACAGACACTAGCTCTAAGCAACATCAGCTAGCAAATCATCCACCTAAGATGCAGTAGTAAGGACATCATTTCAAGCTACATTGAATACTGCATAGTATAATACAAGCCATTTTGAAAGATAATTAGATGCATAATTTCCTATACAGACTGCACGAGAAGCCCAATCAAACTAAATTTGTCATTCTACTGACACATTTTTGCTATCCTTAATGTGAATTTGCTGCAATTTTTTCCTCCCACTGTGTTGTTATTTTTGGTGAGGAAGACTGCCACAGAGCCCTCAGCTATATTTTGCACAAATCAATATATCAGAATGACAGCTATGAAATTCATTTACAAAAAAGACTACATAAAGTTTGAAGAAGAGACTGTAGTGGGCAGACCCATAAATTCATGGTTGTAAGACTGTCTCTCACTTTTCTTATTTGCCTTACATATATTTTAGTTTATAAAAAAGGCAGAAATTTTATTATTTAAAGATGATTGAGACATTTATAATCTCATATTAGTGATGTCAGAACTGATAAGTTCAACTAAACAGTACAGTTTCATGATGTCCTTATGAAATATAACAACAGAAAAGATTCTTCCATCTGACTTCCAATTCCTATGTCTTCAATATGTTTTCCTGATAGACTTTATTGTAAAATCTAGATCAAAGAGTTTAAAAATGGCATAATTCCAATAAATCAATATTGGTTTTAACCAAATCAGTATAACTTCCTATCTATCTCCCTTTCACCCCCCCCCCCCCCCACACACTTGTAGAAGTCTCCTTGAATTATGTTCCTCTTGTTGGTGGTGATAAATATGTATACTTTACACTAAGCACAGTTCATTAATTACAGTATTCATTATATTTATTAGATCTTTCAATAACCACAGGTTATAACTTCCGTGTAAGAAAGCCTGCACATGTGGACTGAATGTCATTTATCTGTGTCCTGTTTTCTTCAAAAGATGATGTTCAGTGATTATTTTCTCAAATCTTTTTCTTTTCACAGGTACAACCATAAAATTATATTATTGTTGAGTTTTACTAGTCCTAGTTGTTGGATATCTGACCTCCCCGAGTGACACAACAAAATCCACTGCCTAAAGCTGTGTCTTTGTAAGTGGGAATCAGGAGCCTGTAGCTATCAGAGCACCAGGCAGCAAGCTACGAAAACAAGTCAGAAGGAAACAGGGAAGTGATTTCTCTTTGGATGTTGAACTGGGATGTGCATACCAGAATGTGCAAGACAAGTACTGAAGTCATCCCTTCTCTTAAAGTGAAGTATATATTATGTGTATGCATTATACAGTTGTGTAATGGAACGCTCATGGGGCAAGGTGGAGATACAGCATCATGTCTGTTTTCAACTCACGGTGACTGTTGTGGTAGCAAGCCCTGTACAACACGGTGTACTCTGAGGTCCCTATACTCAGCTGGAAATGAGCAGAAACAAATGCAACATTTGGAAAAGAAAAATGGAAAGTACGGGCTTGTGGCTGGCAGTTCACACAAGGTTTTCCCTATACCTGTTTTAGCTCAGACCTGTTTCAAGTAGAATACAGAAACATTCCTGGGAACAAGGGCTGAAGGCAAGTTCATACTCTCAGTGGGAATACGTCAGCGTTAGGCTGCTGAGGAGCACAAATTCCCTTGTACGCTTTTTCTCACGTCTGTGAATCCTGAAACCCTCACCGTGCAGTAGTACTGGTTAGTACAGAAAGGGTTTAGACATCTTGCTCAAGTCATATGCTAGTACAATAAGTAAAGCTTGGCATTGTTCTCAGTGGTGGGAGATGTAAGCTGAGTAGCGAATCACAACTTTGTGCCCTTCTTCCTGTATGATTGTTCTAGTAAATAGTGCTGTTACCAAAAAAACCCCCACAAAAACCCCCAACAAAATACCAAGAAAACCAAAGCACTATTGCTGTATTTTTTATTGAACAACAGTGGAAGATGCCAGTTTTGTTTGTTCTTCAATGTAGGTTTTCAGTCCTCATCCATTAAAACTATATTCTTTTTGTGCATGTCCCCAACTCTACTGTCAAATTAATAAATGCTTATGGACATTAAAGCAACTGAAATGATAAGCAGGGACTTGGCTTAGAAATCTGTGGCTTACTCTTTCTGATAGGAACAAGAATGTTTGGTGGAACATGTACCTACTTCTATGTTCTATTAAAAACAATAAGAAGGCTGTTTGTACAGGAATATTTTTACCAACATAAAGACTGCACAGCTAAAACATATTTTTATTAGTTTCTTTCTTGCTATTAATTTCTGCATCAACTTGCAACAAATACCAAATACACAAATGCGTAAAAAACCATTAAAGGAATAAATTTTCACCACCCAGAGCTACAGTTTTATACAGTAAATACTGAGAAATATAGTGCAGTGATTCACTCAATAAATCACTAGACATATCCTATTCCAAAACTGGCAGCAGTTGTTGTTTCTTTATTCTTTTTGCCTTTGTTTATAGGCTTTGCTTCTACATGTGTCACATTTCTGTCAGAGACACTTTGTACCAGAGGGAAACTACTCCTACTTCATCTGGTGTACTGTGCTATTTTTCTACTACAGAATGTGTTAAATTGCAATCATCCATCTAGTACTGCATTTTCACTTTCTGTTACCTAACTATGTCTTAATTATACCCAGCAAATGGCCAACTATAGAGTATGGCTCCTTATCACCAGACACACAGAAACAGAATATCTTTGTACTTACATTGTTCTCTTCTAATACCCCTCATAGGTTTGATTTGAAATGGTTCTCTGCAGGGAGCCTAGTGAGATGCTAATATGATTGTTTGCAATTTGAATGTAAAGAAAATTACTAATAGGTTCATGGAGGCTGCTCATGAAATGACTGCACTTCTTATTACACCATTCAGCATTTATGAATGCATCCTGACCTTGTTTGCTGTAAGGAGTTTTCAAAGCAAGGATTCTTACATAACTGTAGCTTCATTTAGGACATACCGATCCATATTCTCAAGACTGTATAAAACAATGTATAGAACTTACTACTAGGAGACTTGGCATACTACAGTTAACTTTATGTGGGCTTCAAGAAATCAGTTTGGTATGGTATGACTGAATAATAGGCTGAAGGGGTTGTGTGATGGCAGAGCCACTTGTCACATTCTGTGCCTGGGAGTGACTGCCTTTCGAAGAGTAAACACAGGGTAGGTACATTCTCTAAATATCCACAAGTGTAGCCCTAAGAAATAATCTGTAGTTTGACTTTCCTGTGTGCAGAATAGATACTATGAGAATGAACAATTCTTAGTTTTACTGCTCTTCTGCAGAATGGTAATTGAATAAGGACCCTATAAACTAGTTTCCACTGGAAGGAATAGTCCATGAGGTAGCATCTGCATAAGTCCTCAGTGTAACTTCTTTATTTACATTTACATGGATACATAAGTGGATGCATAGGTATGCTGGAGCACAGACAAGCCTCTCTTGCTGAAATCTAAATCCAAACGCCAATATCCAGTTCCTGAAAATGTACTGTATGCAGCACGATTAAAGCATACACAATGTTTTCTTGCTACAGCACACCCAAATAAAGAACAACTAATTCTGAAGAAAGAATAGATGCGCATGCTAAAAAAAAAAAAAATAAATGCAGGGACGTATCTATAATATGTGTTGGAGCACAGTGAAGAAATGAAGAAATCCATGTGCTAGGCATGGTCTGAAATGTTGGGATCCAACAAGTCACTGAGACAATGCAATCTCACGTCTCTGCACAGGAGTGTTACTATATCCTGTTCTAGTGCTCCAGGGCAGCAGGCAGGCTGTGTCTGGTGCAAGCCAGCCCCCAGCCAGCCATGTGTGTCAGATACAGTCATCTCTGATCTGGATCTAGGGAGACTACCCATGATATGAATCCAAGTCTACCTGCTCTGGGCATCTGTGAAATAGTACTATTTTATGGTGTCAAATGAAGCAAAAAGCAGTAGATCATCACACAGAACTTTTTTCTTTTACCTAATTTCATGCGTATCCTTGTCTCACTTTATATTTCCTTGTTTTGGGATTATTCTTTACAGAGAAGCTTTCTGGGTTCAGTCATCCATGGACATAATGAAAATATATTAAGAACACTGTGGGCTCTATATTGATTGAAACAACAGCCATGTAGAACTCTGACTGCTAGTAAAAAAAATGTTGATTTTATTGTCTAATGCCAGCTGAGCAACTCATTATCTTATAATGACAAGTCTGTGCCCTCCCTTCACCAGAGAAATGGATATAGAGCATTAAAAAAAAAAGCATAATGATAATGGAAAGATACTTCTCCAGTACTTGGCCATCAATGAAGAAAGGGAAAACTGAGCAACTATCATGACCATTACACTATTAATAAAGATTATAATGATAATATTAAAACAACTTTAAAGAAAGCAAAACCTACCATTTTATTTTGTGTACAATTCCATGTGATAGGTACCTTGTAAGAATACATACAAGCCAACATTCATCTTGAAAAATAGACTTAAGAATGAGAACTCTATGAATCCATACCGGGCTTTGCTCAATGTTTAGATCATGCTTCCCAAATCCTGACAAGTCTGATTACTTGTGAATTTGGTAAGAAACAAGGTTTGGGGAACTTTCAAGTGGGACATTCATTCACTTCAGAACATAAATATTGGAATTTTATGCCTATTTTAACTAAGCCTTTTATCTGTATTTTTATTAAAATAACTTCAGTGAAATCAAATCAATTACTACCAAACTAATCCATATCAATATTATGATAACAACTGAAAATGGATAGGCATTATAGACAGATATACAGCATTTCCTATGAGGAACATTTTCCACTAAGCCTTGTTCTTCTGTACGGATTTTTCTTCCAGACTACACAATCCCCTTGCATGATTGTTGCTGGACTGTCATTGACTACCTCGGGCCTGCAGTCTTTGTTTGGCAGCACTGTGTGTAGAATTAAAATCCAATCATACTGCTTATTTGGAATGTAAGAAGAATACAAGATTTTCCCCTTCCCTTCCCTTCCCTTCCCTTCCCTTCCCTTCCCTTCCCTTCCCTTCCCTTCCCTTCCCTTCCCTTCCCTTCCCTTCCCTTCCCTTCCCTTCCCTTCCCTTCCCTTCCCTTCCCTTCCCTTCCCTTCCCTTCCCTTCCCTTCCCTTCCCTTCCCTTCCCTTCCCTTCCCTTCCCTTCCCTTCCCTTCCCTTCCCTTCCCTTCCCTTCCCTTCCCTTCCCTTCCCTTCCCCTCACTCACTGTACTTGAAGGTCTAGCCTTAAGCTTTACTATATATGGGCATACACAGAATGTTGAGAATTAAACAAATTGACAATTCTTAACTACACAGAGCTGAATATGCAGATCTTTTAATGCATGTATTCTGAATACACTAAAAAGAGGAATTAAAGAGGGATATATTTGTGACTCCCTCCTGTGTGGACTGTTTTCTCCTATATAGTTATAAACTTATTATGACTGATTGTAAGAATTTATTATCACTCTCTAAATTCTATGACTGGAAGAAGCATGTGTTTCCTGGATCTCATTTACCACTGTCAGGTTGAAAAGGTATGTGAGATTATAATAGATGCATCAGAGACTCCCTATTATGTGAATAAAACCCCAGCAAATTAATATTGGTGAGATGAATTCATGAATATTTACATTCTCCTTGAAATTTATTATGAGAAAAATAGTCATTTGTGTGAAATTTATCAAAGCAGACAGGTGGAAAAAGATGATAAAATATATTTTTATGAATATAGGAATATATTTCAATGCAACTTATATTACAAGATACCACTTTCTTATTCTGACTAGAAGGCCAAACTTTCATTTCAGAATATGCTGATAAACCTGGCAACAGTAAATGTCATGCTGAAATGCAAAGTCAATGGAAACTGTAAATGAAATGTAGGAGCACCCAATATGCAGTTATTCTGACATACAGCAAAGTAAATATGTTTTGAGTGCTGTGAAGTACAACTCCGTTGGTGTTTATTAGATGCAAAATAACACATTTATCAAGTATATAAGTGGCAGCCCTGTATGGAAAAAATAGCTGTAAGGTGCATTTAACAAGTTTTTTTAAAAGTCTGTGTATCTTAAAAAGTCCGAAGTTGAGTATTTGACGGCAAATAAATAAAACAGAAGATTCATGAAGTATGATATGTATTTGCTTCCAAGAATTTGGTAAGCTATAGAATTATGCAATGTGTAAGAAGGTAATTAACATATTGAACATGTGCAAAGAATATATAGTTCATGCTTAGACAAGAATTCAGAGGAACTCAAATTCACTTAGAGTGGTTAGATTACAGAATGAATAAAAGTTGCCTAGTAAAATCAGGAACGCATTAGCCTGGAATTGGCATGTGAAACTGGTCATGTCCTGGAGACCTGGCAAGCCCAGGGCTGAGTCTGTGTAGCAGCAGAACAATTGGATGGGATGTAGTCAGGATGCATAGCTATTGCTGTGGTGAGGATAATTGTCTTTTACAAATACTGTTACGTATCAGGCTTTTTCTTAGGAGGCCTCAATCAGCACACATCTTACCCCTTCGTCACCTATGAATTATTATGTCTTTATTCACATCCATTTTACAAATAATTCTCTTCATATGATGCCTTGTGACCCATACGTTTTATAGATATATATATTTATTTTTTCTGCCTGTTGTACTGATATACATAATATTTTCATATATGTATGAATTTTTTCATATCAGTACAACAGGACAGGAAAAAGGATTTTTTTTTTAATTTTTTTTTAACACGGGTTGGAAGTATCTAACTATGCATTTGTAGCACAAAAGAGGCATAAATATGCTTTTCTTCTTAAAGTATATTTCCATGAAAGAAATAATATTGGCAGAGAAATAAACTGGTATAAACAGGTTGTAACTGAATAGAAATAAAGTTTCAAGCCATCAAAGTGATTGAGTTTCCAGAATAACTTTACATAAGTCATGGAAAGAAACTTTACTACTTTTAAAAGCAACTTCATTGGTCTGTGAAAAGAATTATGTACTCATCTGCAATAGCAGGAAACCAAGTTCAGACCAGAAGGTACTTTCTGATACTGTATTACTTCATAGGAATTTGTTTTTATAGAATGTTTAAGATAGCTGATCACTGAGTAGCCAGTCCAATTGCATGTGGAATGAGAAGATATCTGAAGATTTTGACAATCAATTAGTCTCAAATTAATTTTTTGTAACCCAGCATATCTCTATATCTATGCACACTAGTAAACACTGTTAAAAGGATTCCCAACATAGTAGCCTATCATTTAATGATTCATGCAATGAGCTTTAAGAATATCTTGAGATTAAATGTACTAATCAGCCACTGAAAGACCACTTAATTCTACAGTCAGCTTTTATGTCTAGCTGTGAATGCTGATACTAGATGGATGAAAAAAATGTACAGTTAATTCTACTGTTAATGGTGATTGTCTATCCAGTTAAAAAAATTTCTTTAAAAAAAAATTAAAATTTCAAACAATTTTATGTATTTTTTTTGTATACAGTTTCTCTACATTACTGGTTTTCAAGGGAACATTGGTTAGCGATTAACTCATTTAATGAGAAAATGGAGGCAGTGAAACAAGTTCCCAACTTCATGTTGTGTGTAGGCAAAAATAAAATGGTTTCGAGCAAGATTGTGAAAAATATGTTAATTCTGAAAAATAGATCTATATATGCAATTATCAGGCTCGTGGCTAGTCCAGTTTTAACTTAATCAGTGGCCTGAATTACTCAGCATAATTTTAAGTGAAGCCATAATTGACTTCAGTGTCTGGGATACTTGCAGAGCTCACAGCTACCTTTCTTTGTATTTTCAGGCCTTGACATTTCATTTTTCTCAGAGTTTTTCTTCTCATTATCTCTTATGTCTAGGTTGTTTTTTGAACTCCTGGTTATTTCACAGACTGAATTGGCTGACAGGATAGTCCAACCCATTATTTTTAACTAAGCTTTGTTCAAATTTGACCTTGGCTGAATTAACATCACCAGTTCAACACATGATCTTTGAAAAGCAGTATCTTGTCAGGCTGCTACTACTGTCTGACCCTCAGCCAATAATGTCAATATATTTAGACTAAGTATATTCATTTTTTTTTTAAACAAAATTAGCATGTGTGTATTTAGACAGATCAGGTGTATTTGTAATATTTAAAATGGCTGAATAATAAAGTTCTTGAAAATGAAGGTTAATAATGAAATAATGGAAAGACACTTGAACACAGCAATACTGCATAATGGCTTCTTGATATATAAAAGAAAACTCATATTCTCCTTTAAAGTTCCTAATGATTTTTCATTACTCTTTTGCAGTATCCCTGGACTACAGCTTCATGCCCTATGAAGTGCAGTCTAATAGAGGCTTCATCCTATCACTATTTGTCATCATTTGGACGGTGCCTCAGCAAAGGACACATTAAAACATCTTCAATTCCTCTCACTGGTTCAAACCTTTACAGAAGCTCAATTTTACAGAAATCGTAATTCAAACAATATATATCTGCAGTATTACAGCATGCAAGTACTTTACTTCAGCAGGCAGCAAATCCAAATGACTCATATTTACTTACACAAAGGTTTCACTTCAAAGATAAAATGACAAGGAGTGTTCTTTTATTCTCTTAGCTCCCTTCCAAGGAGCTTAAAAACCCTTCCTCTTTTCCTTTAAAAAAAAAAAAAATAGTATATTTAAATGTAACAGAAGATAACTACTAACAAAAACATATTCCCTGAAGACATATCAGTGCAGGTAGATGAATTCTATATCAGATAGAAAACAACTGTTCCTTAACTCTATCTGGGAAACTCCATGAAACCACTGAGTTTTGTACTAATTGTAAGAAACAGATCCATTATGGAAATAGTGTCAGAAACAGTTCAGAAAGCTTCACAAGAGACTCTGAGTTCATACATTCATATACTAAATGATTCAGAGATGACAGTATTTAAAATAAAGAAGAATAAAAAAATCTGTGTTATGTAGGATCACGCAGAGAAATAAATAATGTATTTTCTTCCAAAATGGTCTAGTGGGCAATAGGGATATGAAACAGCCAGTCTGTTGAACAGTGGAGTAATTTAGGATGGAAGGAAAGGGGTCATCTACGTCAGCCTTTTGATTAAAGCAGGTCTACCTTCAAAGGTAGATGAGGTTGCGAAGGACTATGTCCAGTTACATTTTGAAAATCTCCAAGGACGGAGATTCCACTACCTCCCTGGAAGCTCTATTACAACTTTTGACCATCACCCCCTGCCCTTTTGTTCTACATGTCAGAGAAAAGCCTGCTCCATCTTCTCCATTATCTCCCGTTAGAAGGGAATTAAAACCTCCCCTGCTTGACTTCTCTTCCCTAGGCTAAACAGACAAAGCCCCTGACTGACATCTAATTTATGTATTCCAGCTCTCTTAACTGCCTTAGTCATCCTCTGCTGGATTTGCTTTACTTTATCAATGTATTTCTTGTACTGGGGCCCAGGAAGAGACATATTGCTTTGGATGTGGCCTCCCCAGTGCAATAACGGCTTCCCTCAGCCAGCTGGCAATGATCTTAGTAATACAGCTGTGCTGGGTCCGGCTGGGATGGAGTTAAATTTCTTCATAGCATTGGGTATGGTGCTGGTTTGAATTTCTGAGCAAAGCAGTATTGATAACACACGAGTGTTTTAGCTATTGCTGAGCAGTGCTTTCACATTGTCAAGACCTTTTCTTTTCCCACTCTGCCTGCACAGAGAGTAGGCTGGGCGTGCACAAGAAGCTGGGAGGTGATGCATCTGGGACAGCTGACCCCAACTGACTGAAGGGATATTGGATGAGAGAGTTGGGATTGTTCAGCCTGGAGAAAAGAAGGCTCTAGGGAGATCTGATTGCGGCTTACCAGTACCTGAAGGGGCCTACAGGAAAGATGGTGAGGGACTGTTTATCAGGGAGTCTGGTGACAGGACAAGGGGTAATGGGTTTAAGCTGAAGGAGGGTCGATTTAGATTAGATGTTAGAAAGAAATTCTTTACTGTGAGGGTGGTAAGGCACTGGAACAGGTTGCCCAGAGAGGTTGTGGATGCCCCATCCCTAGAAGTGTTCAAGGCCAGGTTGGATGGGGCTTTGGGCAACGTGATCTAGTGGAGGGTGTCCCTGCCCATGGCAGGGGGGTTGGAACTAGATGATTTTTGAGGTCCCTTCCAATCCAAACCATTCCATGATTCTATGATTCTATGATATTCCATGCCATATGAATTGTGCTCAGCAATGAAAACTCAGGAAAAGAAGAAGGAAGGGGGGGTGGGGATGTTTATGGTCATGGTGTTTGTCTTCCCAATTGACTGTTACATGTGCTGAGGCCTTGGTCTCCTGCAAGTGGATAAATGTCTGCCTGCTGATGGGATATAGTGAACGAATTCCTTATTTTGCTTTGCTTGCACAAAACAAATTTTTCTCACTTTCGCCCTTCTAATTCTCTCCCCTATCCTCCTGCAGGGGAGTGAGCCAGCACATGTGTGGGGACCTATCTTGCCAGCTGGGGTCAAGCCACCACAGCAGCCTTCTGTGTGTTTAGCCTTTATCACCACAAGAGTGCAGTCCTGGCTCATGTTAATTTGTTCATCGAGACGCCCACTCAGGACCTTTGCTGCAGTGGTCTTCCCCAGCACATCAGTCCCAGCACTGATGTACGAGGTTGTTCTGTCCCAGCGTCTGAACTTGTCTTTGTTTAACTTCATGAAGCTCCATTGGCTCATTTCTCCAGCTTGGTTAGCTCACCCTGACTGGTAACCCTTCCCTCCAGCTTATTAGCTGTTTTCCCCAATTTGTTGTCATCCATAAACTTGCTGATGGAGGGAGGTGCAGCATTGATCCCTGAGTTACTGGGCAGGTCACTCAGAGAGGCTGTGGCATGTCTGTCAGTGGAGATTTTCAGATCTTGACTGGACAAGCCCCTCAGCAACCTGATCTAACTTTCAAGTTAGATGTGCTTTGAACAGAAGGCTGACATAGATGACTTCTTGAGGTCCTTCCAACCTAAATTATTAGTACAAACAGAAAATACAGGAGGAAGCCTACATTTTCTCAATTTATTAAGTCATATCAGAGCACTACTTACAGAAGGTATAATTAACTATTTCCAGAAAGAATAATCAACTCTTCCCATTCTGACAATGCTTTGATTGTACCTCAGATTGCTTGTATTCATATACAAGTGATTTAAAAGAGGTAAGATTTGGCAAATCCCTGCTTTTCCACAAGAAAAAAATGTAAGTAAGTGCTTTACAATAGGAAGATAGAAGTAAGACTCCATAACCATTTGAGAAACACCAGATACTCCAAATGCTACTGAAATCCCATCATATGGTAATGATGAACACCAAACAGTAAACCAAATTATGTTATTTACACATTGCTGCCAGCAAATTCCTGTATTTTCTTCCTTAGTAGATCTTATAGATCAATATATATACTGGATATAACTGTCACCAGTATACCAGAAGTTTTTAAGACTCTCTATGTGTTCTCATTGTGAAACAACCTTTTCAATTCAAACTTTCCGTTACAGGATAGTTTAAAATCATACCCAAAGGCATGTGTATAAATTCTTATTCCTCTACCACAACTCAGAGATGTTATGATTGTATTCATGAAGGAAGGGTACTTATAGCTCAAAGAATATCCTCTGAAACGCCTTAGAATAGCCATTCTCAATCCCAGTAACTCTGAATTAATTGGCTAAATTGCACACTCTCTTATCTTTGCAGTCCTGTTCCAGTGCACTAGAAATCCAGAGCAGTCCAAGTTGAAGTATAACTTCACATATATGTACACACACACAAACACACACAAAACCTTAAGAGAGAGTTCAGATCGATACAGGTAGATAAAATTATTTGCTTGCAGATATCTACATTTTCTGAGAGGAACCTGTTTGGGAAGTTTTTGAATGTGATTGATTTCATTCAAAATAGACATCTAAAAATGATGAAATGAAACATTCACTAAAAGTATCTCTTTTCCCCTGCTTACTGTGCAGCTATGTCATTTATCCATGACTATTTCAGAGAAAGATAGCTCATGCTGAATGAAATTAATACCATCTCTTGCTAAAGACTTCATATTGGGAACTGACAAGATTGCTATTAGCACATTTCCATGTGCTTCCAGTTTCTGAAATTTTATCCACAAGGTCTGGTGTTTGGGATATTACTGAGGTGACAGCTTCAGTGTGGGATTCACCTTATCTTACTGAAGGTGTCTGCAATATTATCATTACCATGGCATGTAATTCTGGTGGCAGCTAAAACTTCTGTTGTTTCTTGAGTGAATCTGGAATATAAACAATTTCATTTCCAGTACACTGTAAGGCAAAAAAGACGTTATGGAGCCTGATATTCACAGTTCTCACTGTCGCTTAAACACATGCTTCCCCAGAATCTGATTAAAAAAAACAAACAAAAAACCAAACCCAACAAAAACCTTTTAACTCTTATTGTGAAAAAAACCCCTAAAACTAAAAAAACAAGAGAATTCCTACTTTATATAATGTAAAAACACTGAGTGAAAGAGTACATAATTCATGAAAACATTTAAGTTAATACACTGAAGTTAATATATTCTGGGCTCCCCAGTTCAAGAAAGACAGGGAACTACTGGAGAGTCCAGTGGAGGGCTACAAAGATGATTAGGGGACTGGAGCATCTCTTGTATGAGGAAAGGCTGAGAGAGCTGGGTCTGTTTAGCCTGGAGAAGAGGGGACTGAGAGGGGATCTTATCAATGCTTATAAATATCTAAAGGGCAGGTGTCAAGAGGAAGGGGCCAGACTCTTTTCAGTGATGCCCAGTGACAGGACAAGGGGCAGCGGGCACAAACTGGAAGACAGGAAGTTCCATCTCAATGTGAGGAAAAACTTCTTCACTTTGAGGGTGACGGAGCACTGGAACAGGTTGCCTAGAGAGGCTGTGGACTCTCCTTCTCTGGAGATACCCAATATGTAATATTTACATAGCCAGGTATTTGATCACCTTTTTCTTCAGCGTAGTACTTGAAAAATCTAAGCATCTTTCTCCAACTCAATACAAAAAATTGGTCACAGCTGAGATGTTGGGAGTGTAGAGATGACTGGGAGTGCATACTGGCCTGGCTAAACCAGAACTGTTACTTGCACAGAGAATTCCTTGCAAGTGTACAATGGCTTTCTGCTGAGCAACAGGCCTGGGGCAGAGGTCGCAGTATAAATAGCAATAACAGATGTAGCCTGTCTGGTAAACTACTATAAAAGCCAATCTTGTACATTGAACAAATACCTACTTTTTTTTTCCAGACCAGTTATAGCATTCCCTTCTGTTTTCCTTCGTTTATTATTAAAAAAAAAACCAAACAACAAAAAAACCACCAACCCTAAAATCAACTTCAGCATAACTATTACACCTACTTTGCTTTGCCTTTTCAACTGAGGACTTATCACCTTCCTTTATTAGCACTTTGGAAAAGGAGGGCTGGGAAACAGAGAAGGGGGAAAAATGTCTCACTTTCAGGAAGATTAAAAAAGAGAAAACCTTCTACAACTCAACCAATTATTTTAATACAGAATGTATTTCCCGGCTAATGCAATGGAAAATATTGCTGCTCTATTAGCTTATATGTTGGATATATTTCTTCGTTCATACTTGTATGAAATGTGCATACTCACATACTTTATAAGATGTACTAGTCAGATCACCAGATCCTCACTAGGAAATGTCTTGGTGTAGAATGATTTATTCACTTTGGTGATGCTTATCCTTTATGACTGGTCCTACTCCTCCATCCTTTATTTGTAGTATCAAATTATTGCATAATATTTGTACATATTAACAATGAGCTTAACTTGCTCACTATTGAAAAATCAATGAACTTAAATAAAATCAATTTTCAAATATAGCCTGCAGGGTATTCTGTGAGAAACTACACCTTGTCTTTAGATATTTTTCATACTGCTTGGCTTGGCAAAATGTTTGGAATTTTATTTTAAATAAAAGAATGTTTTAGTTAATAGATTGAATTTCAATAGCTGGCTTCTAAAAATATCTGTTCTCCCTGTTATCTTCTGCAAACAAAGAAAGATTTCTTTCAAACAGAGAATGAAACTGAACAATGGGGTTGAGAGTTTCATTATCCCTATTATGAGATGAAATCTTATGTTTTCAACTTAGGTTTGTTCTGGCAGACTTTAAATACAATATCATATGATAAAGCCATGGAATTATTATTTTTAGGTAATGCATAATGATTGACCAAATTATAAAATTTATAGGTGTACATATGCAAGATGATAGTGCTATCAAACTAACCAAATATTGTAATGACTCTCTTCACAAAATACTCAATATTATACTTAAAAGGTCAAGATAACACCTTCCATCTGTCTATATACAAGTATCGCTGCAAAAAGAGGACATTTTTACAGTCAGATTGCCTGGAGGCCAGAGTAATTGATTCTGTATGGTGAAGTGAGGTAAATTAATAAAATATTTTTTTATTTTTAGGCATCAGTGAGACAATAAGCCAGCCCATGTATTCTAAAATATGTAATAATTATAATTAGATGATCAGAGCAGCAAACAATATATTGCCAATTGATTTGTTATCCAGCTCTATTAAAAATTCACAGGAAATAATTTCTTGTATTTCTAGATAGTATTCTGTAAATCTATAATAACTTTCTAGAATTTTTTTGCAATCATTACAGTGCACTGGAAAAAAATGATTTTTATGTATTGTATAAGTTTTGAGTGTATACATGATTCTGCAAAATGACTTCATCATTTTGTTAAAGTTTTCATGAAAAGGGAGTCCTAGGTATGTTAATTATGTTAAAATGTAGTTAAGTGCATTGTAGGAAGCACTATGAAGTATGCCGCTGCAGATATTGCAAGGTCTTTTGTCCTCTTGCAAGTAATATCTCTTTCATTATGTTTATACAGTAAATTGTTTTGTATAATGTTTTGAATAATGAACTCTATCCAGGGATATATTTTAGAAAACAACTGGATATAGTGGTATCTGCATATGTTGATATGCTCAGACAAAACATCTTTTAAGAACTAACATAGGAGAAGCTGTGCATACCAGTGTCAGTCCACCTCTCTATGAGCTCTGACTTCTCAGAGGATATTCAGAAAGTACTCAGACTGCAGGACTGGTTATGAATAATGAATGGTACTGCAGCTCCAGGAAATAAAGGGTCATATTTAAAAGGATAACTGGTATTCAATTCATTCTGAACAACTGTATTTGGAAAGAAACAACCTCCAAACCTGTTGGTGAAATATTAGTAAACAACCATCTGCTTTGTGAAATACTATTCATAAAAATATTATTTGTAAATACTCCTGTCATTTTGACCAAAGCTAAGCAAGTTGCCAGTTTTGTGCAATTCCAGCACTCCCTTGTGTCTATTCTGCTTCTATTCTGACATGACAAAAACCTGCTATTAATTTCAGAAACAATAAACTCAGTAATGTCATATCAGACACATCAAGTTAGATGAAAGGTACAAAGTAAGTCCATATGACTTAATAAACTTGAAAAGATATAGAGTACCACAGATGTCAGAACCAATGTGCTGTATTACATTACTTTCACATCAGATAACAGCTACCAGAGCTGATGAAGAATGCTATGTCTCCCTTTGAGGATTTCCTCACCCAATTAGTCTTGAAAGAAAGTCCTTATTTACACAGTTAATGATACTGAAATAATCTGATATGTCTGTGCTACTTCATAAAATCAAGTTATAGGGAAGTTGGAATTAATGCGAACTCACTTTTGTGAGGCCTTGATATGCAGAAGTAGCCCACATCCCACATGTAAGCAACCTACAACCAGCATGTCCAGATGCAACTAGTGGTATAGAATAATATAAAAGTCTAGGTCAGAAAAGACCTCTGAAGACTGTCTGGTCCAACTTTCTTTTGAAAGCAGTGCCTTAAATTAGGTTATCCAGGGCTCTGATAAGCCAAGTCTTGAATATTTTCACCATGTTTCTGGACAATTCATTCCAATGTTGAATTGTTCTCATGGTGGAAGACTTCTTTTCTTGAATCCAGACAGAATTTGCCCTGAAGCTACTTATGCCCATGGCCTCTTCTGTCAATGGGCATCCTTGTGAAGAGAGTACCTTGATGTTGTCTGTAACTACCTTTTAAGTATTGGAAAACTGTGACTAGATCCTCCTTGAGATGTCTCTTCTCTAAGGTGAACGGACCCAATTCCTTCAGCCTTTCTTCATATGCCTAGTTCTCCAACCCTCTGATCATTTTGGGGCCCTCTGTGGGACGCTCTCCAACTTTCCTGTGTCTCTCTTCAGCTGGGTGGAACGTAATTAGACACGGTATTCCCAGTGTTGCCTAAAAAGTGCCAACTAGAGCTGACTAACCACCTCCCTTGATCTGCTCACTATATGCTAGACGTTGCACCCTTGTGGTTTGCCTTTCTTGTGGCTGAAGTACATACCACTGACTCAAGTTCAGCTTGCTATCGACCATGACCCCAGGGCCTTACTGGCAGAGATACACCCCTACCGATTTGTAGGGGTAAAGACCCCAACTTGTGTTGCTCTGCAGGGTTATTCCAGTTACAGAACTTTACATTTATCCTTGTTGAACTTTATGTGATTCTTGTTGGCCCAGTTTTCTAGCCTGTTGATGTGTCTCTGTATGGGTGCTCTTCCTTCTCACTTATCTACTTCACCACTCACTTTGATGCCATCCACAAACTTGATGATGATGCATTCAGTCTCATCATTCATATTATCTAGAGAGATATTAAACAGTATTGAACCCTGAACAAACCCACTCATGAATGGGTGCCAGTTTGACTTCAAGACATCATCCACCTTTGAGCTCAGTAATATAGGTTGTTTCCCACCAATTATGGTCCATCTGTCCAGTCTATTTCTTAACCAGCTTGTCAACAAGGATGCTGTGAGAGACTCAAATGCTTTACTGAAATCAAGGTAGATAACATTCACAGCTCTCCCCTCATTCAGTGAGCAAACTCCTTCATCACTGAAAGAAATCACATTGTTTAAAGCCAATTTACCTTTGGTAAATCTGTATCAGCTTTTGCCAATGAATCTGGCACACAAGAATGCAAAACCATACTGCCCAGTAGTCAGCCTGTCTACAAACAGCAGTGATGCTTCCAGCAAGGTGAGAGGCTGTGGTTCTCGGTCTGTATGGACAAGAAATATAATGAAAGTATTGAAAGTGGCCTCAAGGATTCTTTCAAAACACCATATAATCATACACACAGTATGACTTTTTTTTTAAACTCTAAATGACAGCTCTCCACTTTCACTGTAGTGGTGAAATAATTTAGGTCTATCCTGTACCTCAAGTTCTCTCATACTTCTCAGAATCATATTGAGCCTCTACAGAAGTTTCTTACCTTGTGATATTAACACTCTTTTTTGAGGCAGAAATCAAGCTTTCACTTTCCTTTCCAAATATGGCTGAACACTATGAACATTATCTGGTCTTAACTGAATGTTAGTTGCAGTTACTATAAACTTAAAAGTTTAAATAAAGAGAGCAAAGAAAGGATTCACTTAGATATAAAGTGGCTATTTAAGCAACATCATTCTATGTTTTGCATAGTATTTTAGTATATTCCTATATCACTCCATGTCCAAGCATGAATCTTCCGTAGGAATTCAGCTCTTTGTTCTGATGCATGTGTCCTTAGATCTATAATTTCATTGAAATATAATTAATCGTGTTCAAATAAAGGTATCTTACATAATAATTAAGGGTCAAAGTATTGATCCTACAGTCTCTATCTGTGTGGCAGGCAACCAAATCTTGAGGTTACTTTCCATATTTTCAAATAGCAGTTGAATTCTGTGAATACTAATATCATTCATGAGTGATGACTACTAAACAGGCTGGTAATTATACACTGTGATTAAGTAATCATTGAAATTCAACTAAGAGAACAAAATTCAGTAACAGCATAAAATCCATTTTGATGAATGCTATTAGCATTAAGAATACATGAAATATCCTTTCAAAAATGTATGTAGCACCCAATTTTAAGGACATACTGGAGCACTAGGTTATTTTAGCTCTTTCATCATGACTAGTTAACAGGTTGATTCATTTGTTCGTGTGCAGGACACCATAAATCAGAATGGAAATAAATTTATTTTAAACTGGTCTTAATAATTATAAGCACCAAAATACACAACTAAAAAAATACAAAAAATAGGATTTGTGGGCAGTTTCATGGCTTTCCTCATTGTATTTCTATTTTCAGGTATTTTATTTTTGCAGGCAGCATGCACTTATATTATAGCTCATTATAAAGATGTTTGTTATGTTTATTAGCTATATTTATTAAAAGAAAGTGCACGGAATTGATATAGATACGAGGAACGATCACTGGAATGACAATAAAGCTTTTATAGTCAACGTCTTCTGTCTGCCATTTAGACAAAAAGAAACAACCTCCAGTATATTTACCAGTAAAACTGAATGACAAGACAGAACCTTCTGAGGAAATGAGAGAGGGTGTTCTAGGGCAACAAGACAAAAGAAAAAGGAACAGTTCTATCTGCAAGCTGCAAACAGTATAGAAGTCAACTGATTTTAAATGTTATAAGGTGAGTTGATCTTTCCTGTCAATACATGGAAACTTCTGACCTGCATCCAGTTGGTATATTCATCCTCCAAGCCTGTTACATTCCCCCTAATGAAGAGAATCCTAGTACAGCAACATTATCTGGCTCAGCGTCTTATATTTCTTTATAAAAATATTTTGCACTCATTTGTTATTAATACTTTGAATTTTAAAAATAAGGTAAAAAATTTAAAATAATAATGAAGAAAATAGAGTGGCAGAAACTAATCAAAGATGATTAGGAGACTGGAGAATCTCTCGTATGAGGAAAGGCTGAGAGAGCTGGGTCTGTTTAGCCTGGAGAAGAGAAGACTGAGAGGGGATCTGATCAATGCTTATAAATATAAGGGTGGATGTCTAGAGGAAGGGGCCAGTCTCGTCTCAGTGGTGACAGGACACAGGGCAATGGGCACAAACTGGAAGACAGGAAGTTCCATCTGAACATGAGGAAAAACTTCTTCACTTTGAGAGTGAGCGAGCACTGGAACAGGTTGCCTAGAGAGGTTGTGGATTCTCCTTCTCTGGAGATATTCAGAGATCACATCGCCTGGTTGCAATCCTGTGCAACCTGCTCTAGGTGATCCTGCTTTAGCAGGGGGTTGAACTAGATGATCTCCACAGGTCCCTTCCAACCCCTACCAGTCTGTGATTCTCTGAATCTGTAAACTTGAGTGACGTATAGAGCTAGTGAGATAACATATTGCAAGTGTTTAGAGATGTCCTAAATAATGAACTTTGAGTGTTTTTAAATGGTAATAATTTCCCAATTAAAAAAAAAAATAGTTTAAACATTTAAACTAAAGACATTGCTGGCTGAGAGGGGGGGGAAAGGACCTCAGTTATAGGGATCTGATTAGAAGTGTTGGACTGATTGAGATAAAAACTCTAACCAAACTGTCACACCCATAGGTGGCTACTAAGACAACGTATTTTACACATTGCTATTTTCCATAGTTTCAGAACTCTGTGCACCTAATTTGTTGTCAGAGATTGTCAGAATATCATATTTCTTCTCGTTTGTTACTGAGGAGGAAAGTTATTGTATTGGTTCCCTGGTTCTAGTAATTTTTCCAGTTGAATGTGTTTCCAGTGTTAGCATGCTTCAGCTACGCCACATCTGTCTCTATACGGCTGCACACTCTCCTATCCGTTCCCTGACTCGGCTCTCTGCTGTCTGTAGAGCTAACTCAACATCACTTCAGTCAGCTCTGCACCCCACGCTTTACAGGTAGTATTCATGCTCTCTTCACTTTTCCCAGACCGCTTTTCTTAATTGTTCTGTATTGTTTGTGCAGACCAGTGCTCATTCTTCTATGATACATGGTTCCCATTTACTTCTGTCATTTTTTCAGGGCTAGCATTTAAATTTTAACTTTTAATCATTTTATCAAAACAGCCTACACTGCTGAGAAAGCTTGAGTTCAACTTCCAAGATGTAGCTATAAGACTATGATTTATCACAGAAATATGATCAGGGATTGTAGTTTATTGTGTTGGTTTTGCATGGCAAGGTTTTGGTAGCGGGGGGGCTACAGGGGTGGCTTCTGTGAGAAGCTGCTAGAAGCTTCCCCTGTGTCTGATAGAGCCAATGCCAGCCGGCTCCAAGACGGACCCGCTGCTGGCCAAGGCCAAGCCAATCAGCGCCTCTGTTATAACATATTTAAGAAAGAGAAAAAGAGTTAGAGAGCGCTTTTGCAGCCAGAGAGAGGAGTGAGAAGATGTAAGAACATCTGCAGACACCAAGGTCAGTGCAGAGGGAGGGGGAGGAGGTGCTCCAGGCGCCGGAGCAAGATTCCCCTGCAGCCCGTGGTGAAGACCATGGTGAAGCAGGCTGTCCCCCTGCAGCCCATGGAGGAAGGATGAGGGGGTGTAGAGATTCCACCTGCAGCCCGTGGAGGACCCCACACCGGAGCAGGTGGAGACACCTGAAGGAGGCTGTGACCCCGTGGGAAGCCCATGCTGGAGCAAGCTCCTGGCAGGACCTGTGGCCCCGTGGAGAGAGGAGCCCACGCCAGAGCAGGTTTGCTGACAGGACTTGTGACCCCGTGGGGGACCCACGCTGGAGCAGTCTGCTCCTGAAGGTCTGCACCCCGTGGAGGAGACTCACGTTGGAGAAGGTCGTGAAGGACTGTCTCCCGTGAGAGGGACCCCACGCTGGAGCAGGGGAATGATGAGAGGAGTCCTCCCCCTGAGGATGAAGAAGCGGCAGAAACACCGCGTGAGGAACTGACCGTAACCCCCACTCCCCGTCCCCCTGTGCCGCTGGGGGGGCGGAGGTTGAAGCCGGGAGTGAAGTTGAGCCCGGGAAGATGGGAGGGGTGGGGGGAGGTGTTTTTAAGATTTGGTTTTATTTCTCATTCCTCTACTCTGTTTTGCTTAGTAATAAATAAGATGAATTCCCTCTCTAAGTTCGGTCTGTTTTGCTCATGATGATAATCAGAGAATGATCTCTCCCTGTCCTTATCTCGACCCACAAGCATTTCGTTATACCTTTTCTCCCCTGTCTAATGAAAGAGGGGAGTGATAGAGCGGCTCTGGTGGGCACCTGGCCCTCAGCCAGGGTCAACCCACCACATTTATGAAATAAACAAAATAAAGCATATTGGAAACATTATTGTTTGTTTGGTTTAGTTTTGGCTAAAAGGCATTTTTTTTCCAAACCAAAGTTTTCTATTAAAATGTTTGGGTTTTTCCCCAGAAAAAGAAATATATGGAAATTGAATGCAGTTTGACAGCCAAGGCAACATTTCAGCATTCTGATATTTTTCCAGTGCTTCCAAAGCTAGCAGTTCGTAAAGTATGCTCTTTTTCAAAGCTATACTCACCTTGGAAAATACATGATTCACCATAAGCAACCAACAAAGTCCGTATCATTTCAACAGAGTCAAGATTTTACCTTGGCTTTCTGAAGTCTTTCTAATAAGATCCCACTTCTGTAGCTATACCCAGTTGTTGTACATTGTTATTCTATTTTTTTTCCCCATGTAAATACATAGTGCAGTAAAACTAGTTACCTACAATACAAAAAAAAAAAAAAAAAATCCCATCACTTCGGAGCACTACTGTGTTACTTGGTCTTTTGTGAGAGAGCAACCTCCCTATAATATTACTAGGGCTGGTGGCATTTTGTGGGGGCTGGAAGGAGGAGGGAAGCATGTATTGCAGCACAGTGATAGTCTCCATCATTTTCTATGGGCTATTCTTTAGAAGCAATACTTTGAGAAAAACAGACTTTTAAATAGGTTTCAAGTGTCTCAGAGTATAGAAGTGAAAAGATGGTAAGACCTTTCTGACTTTTGTCATATTAATTTGAAAATCAGCTAAACCATGTGGTATTTTAGATGTAAAGTATAAAAATTCGAAATACCAGTTTCAACATGACAGCATGTACTTCCTCAAGAAGCCTAATTAACTCACTCATAATATTCCTTCCACTGCTTTTAGAATTGTTCTTCTGGAGGCATCTCACATGCATTTCACAGAGTAATCAAATTTAGTTGGTAATGACTGGTCTTTTGATGATTTTAAATACATTAATTCTTCCACAGAAAATGAATAGTTAGAAGACATTTAGTATAACTAATGATTTCCGTGGATTTCATTAGTAGAATAAAAAATTATTTGATTCATCACATACACAGCTAGCAACTGTATTATCTGATCAACACACTTTCATAAATGACAGCAAGATTATAGACATTGGCAATTTTGTTGATATTCCTTCAGATGTCCTGAAAACTTGCTACCTTTATAAAAGGCAACAAGATAGCTAGTGTATCCAACTTAATACATGTCCTGATAGCCTATCTTTTGTATTAGGTATAAATCTTCCTGAAATGTAAGATTATTCTATTTTCTTGTCTGAATTCTAATAAAGCTCTTTATGAAATGTCAAGTCTCATTATTTCTTGAAAATCTTGGCTGTTAATT
Organism: Balearica regulorum gibbericeps; assembly: GCF_011004875.1. Classification (NCBI taxonomy): domain Eukaryota; kingdom Metazoa; phylum Chordata; class Aves; order Gruiformes; family Gruidae; genus Balearica; species Balearica regulorum. The sequence continues at coordinate 30,344,200 of NC_046186.1, forward strand.
TCTCCTTCCAAAGCCAGATAGTATTTTGTATGCTAGAACGTGTACAAAAATCTCTTCTTTTTAACTTGATAAAAAGTTCTCTTTGTTTTAAATTTGTCAGATAATTAAAATTAGAAAATGGAGACTACAAAATAATGTCTTAAGCATTTAAATAGCTTATTATATTTATCCTGATATCTTTATAAAATGAACTTTATGTGATGATGCTATTTATGAAGAAAATTTTAATTAGTGATGGTTTTTGCATGTATGCATGAAAAAAGCCCATTAAATTTACTAATTTCAAATTCCATCAAGTCTAAAGTCTAAAAGTGTTATTTGTATATATTGCATGAATCTAAAAGTTGAGTTCTGATGCTTCTAATGACTGAAAAGCTTTACCATTAACTCTCCTAACACAGCAGAGAATTCGTGAGGGATTTCAGCCTCCATGTGGCTAAAATATTACCTTAAATGTCAAAAAAATTACAGTCTTTGATAAGGAAGTCATAATACCCAAATATTCAAATAGTGCTATCAGTCTTTCAGCTCTCAGTGATACAGGATGTTATTTGACCCATGCTTCTCTATAAGTTGTTTAATTCCAGGCAAAAAGAGTGGGAAGATAAAGCTGCTTCATGAATACACCTTTCCAAGATATGTTCTTAAAAAAAAAAAAAAAGAAAAAAAAAGACAGAGATGTGAGAGAGAAGAGCGAAATTTGGATAATTAACAACCAAGAATGGGATTTGTGTAACTAACCATAAAACAGTGCAAATTTACAACATACAGCTGATCTAGTCTTCCTAATGACTTTTACATCAGTGGTGAAAAAACAAAGGCATTTCTGGATTGCGAAACATCACTTGGTAGACATTTAAAACACTATGTGAAACGAGTTCTAAAAGTCTTAATTTCTCTCCATTGGCATGATAAGATTTTACGATGTGCTGTAAATACATAGATTGGACTCTTTAATCTTTCTCTATCCCAAGTAAAACAGTCAAATCAGTGGCTGGCAAGTGTCTTTCTTCTCATGCTGAATGTAGAGCTAGAAATTGCAAGACTAGCTCAAAAGCACTGCATGACTAAATTTTTGGTGGAAGTTATGGCATGAAGGATTAAACTTCTGCCTTAGTCCTCAAGTCACATCTTTAATCCTTTGACTACAATAGCTAAGAATGTAGATACTGTATTGTAAAAGGTTTGACCCAGAGTGGAAAGGAGGGAGGAGGGAATAAGCAGGATTTTTTTGTTTGAGATTTATTTTCTGATTGGGCTATATATAAGCCAAAGGAAATTGCTTATGAAATCTAAGCATGGTTTTTTCCACAAAGAAGAATTTCTAAAATACAAGAACTGCTTTTGGTAACAGCTTACTAATGCATGTGGCAGACTAAGATAACTGAGTATGCAATGGCAAAAGATTAGCATGCTTTTGAAGAAGGAATTGAAAATCTCTTGGAATGAAATAAAGTATAACATAAGCATAAGGATAAGAAATAACTGATATATTTTGAAGACTTAAGCCTCCACTAATGGGGAATTCTAAATGATATAATATACAAGGAGGAGAAGCATTAAAGATTTTCTAAATAATACCTTCCCCAAATAATGTGCCAGTTACAACAAGGACAGTTTAAACTACTGTATTTTGCCAAGATAAATAAATCCTAGCACTAACTATGAATGCACTATCTAATTAAAGAGACTAGAATAGAATTTTACTTTCAGGCAGACATCTTCAGTTCTGGGGTGACTTCAGTAATGTCTGTGTGTAAAGAACTAAGCTCTCAGGATGAAGATCACAAATTGCAAATGGCCAATGAAAAGTCCCCCCTCCCCGCAAAATCCCAATTCTCCTTTTATTCTGGTAGATAAAGGGTTGTAGATGAATTTATGCCTTTTTATTTCTTTTTTTTTTTCTTAAAACCATTATTTTAGATCCTAGAAAGGAGCTGTTGGTAATGAGCATTAGGAGGAAAAAACAAACCAAACCAAAACATTAAAAGAAGCCATCACTAATGTACATGTCTAGTAGCTGGGTGAACATGATTATAGTCATGTGTTGCTACCATATTTTTTGTGGTAACTCCATTGGAAGCATTCATATTGATGCTTTGGACATTACTGAGGGGTTTGCTACTCCTAGAATTAACCTAGCAAGGGAAAGTGGATATAATTATTTTTTTTGCTTTTCTATCCCTCCTGAGCTGTGTTCCAGTACTGTATAAAAGAACTGGCACTGGTTGAGAAGGTGGCTTTTAGTGTATCTAGAGATGTTAAAAAAAAAAAAAAAAAAAAAAAGTTGAAGTTAATTTAGTTAAAGTAATGCTGCTCTGGATTTGATAGATTATTAAAACCTGTGAAAAATGATGAGGAAGTGAAAGAGATGCTATGTTTAATCTGATCAAAATTCAAGAAGATTTGGAGAAAATCTTACATAAATCCTAGAGAGTAAAATTAAGGCATATAAAGGCTTGAGATTAAAGAAGAGCTATATATTTTGAAGTATTCCTTAAGGCTCAATTTGCCTAAGCTAGGCCATCCTTAAATTTACTTTTTTTTAAATCTCAAAGACATAGTAATAAATGTAACTCATAAATTACAACTCATTTACTAGGAAAAAGCCACAATAGGTTTTGAACTGAATGCCATTGAAAAACAGAGGGAGATTTGCCACTATGCTAAATATGAACTCCTCTCTCCCCAGCCCCCAAAAGAAGGGTCATATTGGATCAATACTGCAAATTAAAAGATTAAAAAAAAAAAAAATTCTTTTGAATATAAAGGCCAGAGAACCAATGTAACCCACTTTCATTGTTGTCAGCTGGAATTATGTGAATGTGTAAGACCCTACATAATTTTGGCTTATTGAACAGAAAAACTTGTTAAAATCATGTTTTCATATATATTGTGTTTCACGTCTGACAGAAAAGGAAAGTAAAATATTAGGTAAGAATGCTTAATATTAAAAATAAACAGATTTTCAACCTGTTTACATTAGTCCCCTAATTGGAACTGTTTTGCTTCAAACCTGCAACTTTATACATTCACCACTGAAGTTAACAGGCAGGATTTTCCCCCCCTAGACACTTAAAGAATTTAGGTAAACACAGGGATATTTGGGGCAAAGGTGTACACTCAGTCATCCCATGGCAAAGTCTGGGCCAGAGTGAACACCTAGTAAGGTCACAATTATAATATATAAATAGCTATTTTTGGATTATTATTCACAAATAATTTGCAAAATATAAAATTATGAGGAAAAAGTACAAAAGGAAAATACATTAAAATCTCATTTAGTTAAAGCCCTAGTATCAGATTATACAGCTATTGCCTTAAATTCTACATGTCCTGAAGGAAGAAGCTCTTATTCACAGGACTTCAGAGCTATTCTACAGATTATAGATTATAGACAGAAAATTCTTGCAGATTCCAGTACTGCATTAAAAGAATGCAAATAAGTCTAAGATGTTTTGTGCAGTTTTCTCAGTTAAATGAGAATAAGGGGAAACAAAGTTTCCAAAAAAACTAACTGTAGCTACTGATTCTAACCTCTCAGTGTACAGTTCATAGTTAATACGATTAGAAAACACTCCAGAGAATTATTCAGAGCAATGAAATTTAATTCTTGATCTGAACGGCCCACTGCAAAAGCCTCTCACTCTTTCCATCCCTACAAAGGAAGGCAGGAATTATAACATTTACACTAAACTGCCAGTCTTTGTGAATCCAGATTTGATACGTCACAGATCTTACTAGCAAGACTTTGGCAAAACAGGTGCAATAAATCAAAATCATTAGGTCCTTCAGAAACAAACAAACAAACAAACCCCAAACAAAACCTTCCAGCACTTGATACTAGAAGAAAAATCCATATTCAGTATGAATCACATTGACCATGTTTTTCTTTGGTTTGTGGTTTTTTATAGCTTTGGTTTGAAACAGGTTCTTTACATTCTAACTGAGATATTCTGTGACATAATATCGACATAACAATTGTACTTTAAAGTATTATTCCTACCTTATTTTTATCCTAGACTAATTTTATTTCTGAAGACAAAGTACAGTTCTATCATGAGCTTTTTATTCTGGAAAAACCAAACAAACCTTTTAATGATCTTATTTAATTCATTTGTTTCCTTCAGTCTTCCTCAGAAGCTATGGTTACATCCCTTTAGCACAGCACTGGATAAAGGTAATCCTCCTTTCACTCTGAAGAGTACTTAGGGTCCTTGTATTACAGCAATGGTCCACAGGAATGAAATGAGCATAAAATCTTGCAAATAGGCGAAACTTCAAGACACAGACTTTCTCTCAGTGGAGACGGTGGGTGACCATGGGTGGCAAATTAGATGTGAGTTTGCAGTGTAGTAAGACAGAAGAAAGGTCAATGCAATTCAACAAAGGTAAGAAGTGATGGAGGATGAGACAGTTGTCATTCTGCACAGCTCATGTGGTATCACACCCAAACATGCCATTCTATGGCATGTACCTTGGCATCAGAAAAGTTGTTGATGTAAAGGCTTGATAAGATAATTTGTGTTGAAAGATTGAATATTTGAAGTAAAAAAAAAGCTAACTAGAGAGACGTAGGTGGGTGAAGGAATTATTCACTGATAACTTCCTAAATGTACCTGATGAATGGAAATGACTGGTGGGATTAACTATTTGTTGTGCTATTGGAGCTAGGCAACAGCCAAGCTAATTTTCTTAAAGCGTACAAGAATAGGTAACAAATGTGTTTAACTAAAATGTGCACTGATCGATGATAATATATGAATGCTTTTAGTAATCTTTAGTATATCATTGCATGTCATTTTAAGGAAAAAAAATAGGAAGGAAAAGATATGGTAACGCTGGTTAACCCCAGTGGGCAGCTAAGTCCCACACAGCTGCTCGCTGACTGCCTCACAGTGGGTGGGATGAGGGAGAGAATCAGAAGGACAAAAGTGAAAAAACTCATGAATCGAGATAAAGACAGTTTAATAGGTAAAACAAAGCTGCACGTGCAAGCAAAGCTAAATAAGGAATTAATTCACTACTTCCCATTAGCAGGCAGGTGTTCTGCCATCTCCAGGAAAGCAGGGCTCCATCACATGTAACAGTTATTTGGGAAGACAAAGTACGTAACTCCAAATATCTCCCCACTTCCTCCTTCTTCCCCACAGCTCTTCTTGATGAGTCCAATGTCATATGTTATGGGATATCCCTTTGGTCAGTTGGGGCCAGCTGTCCCAGCTGTGTCCCCTGCCTACTTGCCAGCAGACCAGTGTAAGAAACAGAAAAGGTCTTGATACTGTGCAAGCACTGCTTAGCAATAACTAAACCACTGATATGTTATTAACACTGGTTTGGTCACAAACCCAAAACACTGCACCATATGAGGTGCTATGAAGAACATCATTACCTCCGTCCCCGCCAAAACCAATACAGCTAAAATACAATGTAAAGGTTTGTTTTGGGTGAGAGGGAAGTTAATTCCATGAGAAGGAAGTTAATGGACTTGCTTGAAAAAAGAAACTTGAACTGGACCAAGAAGTCCAAAGAACAGTACTTTTTAAGTAAATCCCAGTTAGCAAAGCTGAATGATTCTCTTGGGATTATATGTGATCTGTATTGTGCTCTGTTTCCTGTTGGTCGATGCACAGCCTCCCCATCTGTCAGAAGCATGCTTTTTATTCTCTGGAAGTCCAGCTGACACAGCTGGCACAGGCTGAGTTACAAGCTTGAGGAAGCAAGTTGCCGAGTTGTCTCAGGGACTACTTGCAGATGGGTTGTGCACTGGATTCCTGCCTGGTAAGTAGAAAGAATAACCAGATAGCCAATTTCCTGTCTAACCACAGTTTATCCAAAACAGGCTGGAGAGGATAACCGTGCCTAGGGATCATAAGAAATCTACAAACCCCAAGCTGAAACTATACACATGACCAAGAATGTTTTAAGGCTATATTGAACCTTATTTAGGAAAAAACATCAGTAAGATACTATGTCTTTAAAATAGTCAGTCTGCAACCAAAGAGAAATATACTCAGGTAAATGGTGCATAAATGAACAGGTTGTCTAAGACGTACATGCTATTTAAGAAAATACATAATGAAGGGTAGTTGACATAACTCATTCTCAAATTAAAGTTAAACCTTTTGTGGAAAATATCAATTAACCTTGTAAAGGGATCCAAATTTAATCATGTAGACAATCACTAACCTTGAGCATAACTAGTAGCACAGGTAGAGCTGTCCCTAGTTTAAGTACATAATGCTGTAGTAATTCCCAGTGAGTCATGCAGGTGCTCTTTTCTTAAGAAACAACTATGCCAAATTGATCACTGAAAGCCTTTATTTTATTGCTAATTACATCAGCATTGCTTTATTGTCACTATAGTGAACTGTGTGAATCTGGTCTAAGGACTTTGTGGTTGTGTTTGGCCTGGGTACCTGACTTGAGGACTGCCTATTAAGCCTGGATGCAACAACCGATGAATAATGTGGGCAGCCTAGACTGCAATTTGGCTGCAGCAAAACCATAATATTAATTAGTTTAAATTTTTATTTTCAATTGTGGGAGGCATAACATACGCAAATATTGTTCAGTTTGCCTCAAACATTGTCCATGTACTTCAACAATTCAGGGCAGTAGCTTTACTATTTCAGTCCAGAGTTATTCTTTTTTTAAAATGACTGTCAATTATGTTAAACTTAATAAAATTGTGTGGTAGCTTTTGTGAGGTTTCATTTTATTGAACTTTTTAATGGTGCCTTATTACAGCTTATTTTCATTGTCATATAGGGACTGCAATTCTGCCCTTACTGTCCTGCTGCACATAACTTCCCTCATGTTATTTCTTTGATGATTCACATTTAGTTATAATACATACACATTTTCCACTTGTCCTTTTCAGATCCAGTCAGTGGATTAAAGCAAAAAATTGTGCTTTATTAAAGTAGATGAACCCTTTTTGGAACCTTAAAGTTATAATGAGAATAACAGAGAAGAAAACTGTGTGAATAAAAAAAAAAAAAATCCCAAAAATTCAGTTGCAAAAATGGAAGAAAGGCATCAGAATAAGGCTAAGGAAACCTCTGTCCAATTTTACTGCAGTGTGTCTAGTCACAATCACTTCAGCTGGGATTCATCTCATCTACCTTCAGCTGTCTAAAAGTTAGTTTTCTAAATCTAAGCTCTCCCAATTTAAGCTCTGGTACAAGAGACTGGTACCTCTAGCAAAATGTTCAACCCACCTGTATTCATGTTGTCTCTCCAACTACAAAATAGGAAAAGCAATACTTAATATATCCAACCATTTCCTATTTTGTTCACAACAATGATGATTGCACTTAAACAAACAAACAAACAAAACCTATTGAACTTTCTGGATCAGATTAATGCTTATGCTACTGTAAAATGAAAACAAATGCACAAAGCATATTGTATAATTGTCCTTAATATAAATCAGGCATCACAGACACTATTATATCACAAATAAAGAAATACCTTCTTTCATGTATTTCACCTGATTTTTTTATATGGATAAAATAGAAATATCTATCCATTGAAATAACATACAATGAAAGTGATGAGTAGCACAGGAGTAATGCAGAAATGTTTTTTGAAACTCTGAGAAGAGTGGTTGTCATGGAAACAGCTGGGTTAGAAATTTTTCTGTTGCTACAATTTTATTTAGCTGCTGCGTAGTCTTTATGTTATTTTAATAAATTAATCTTCCTCAAGTCATTCATGATTTTATTTATCTCAAAACAAGATGCTATGTTAAGAACTTTTCAGATGCAAGGCAATGACTAATGGCATATTCATCTATACTGAAACATTAACAAATGAAAACTTCCATTTTACTCCTATACTCATCTAGCTGAAAGATTAAAAGAGAAAGGTGAGAAAAGAGTTAGTTACTCTCTCCATAAAAGGCTATCATGGCATTCTAGACAATGTTTTACCTAGAGTGAACTAAAGGAAGAAGAAAACATGTATAAATAGTCCTCCAAAATATGAAAACCTTAAATTATTTATCCCATATTAATGTAACATATACACTGAAAAGATGAACTAACAAAGCTCATCTATAAAAGTAAAAAAAAAAAGGTTTCGAATTAAAACAAGTAAACAAAAAAAACAAAGTACCAGGTTAATCAGAAAAGCAACACTGATATTCAGGGGACCAAGCGAAAAAAAAAAAAAGTTTGCTAACTAGCTTGCCTGCAAGAAACAGAAGTACAGTTAGTCTGTATGAGCATACCAGCAACGCGTAAGAGTTTCTAAGTATTCGCTATCTCAAACAAAAGAAGCGTTAAATACCATTGGCAGAAGAATGGAAAGGGAAACATGGCACATCTTCAGAAAACAAGCTGAAGCAAAAAATATAAAACAAACTTAAAAGAAAAAAAAAGAGTGTTTCAATGAGCAACATAAATTGCCAAAATAACAAAAAACATGAGGGACAAATAAAAACAATCTGAAGATTGAGCCATATAAAAGAAAGAGAATGTAAAATGAAGCTACAAGGCAGTAAAATATATGGGCAATGAATCCATGGGTTTTGAAAGCGTGCATGTTATTTTTTGGAACAAGATCAGATCTAACAGTCTCCACTGACAGGTTTTTTTCCTGCTAAAAATGCTGATTCACTGATAGCTAAAACGTTTTGTGGACACATTAATCTTAACAAATCTTGGAGCACAACATAGGCTCATACTGTCCTTTAGGGCTTCCTGGTCAGTTACATGCCCTTCAGTTTTCTTGACAGACTGTGTGAAGGATTACATTCACTCTGTATTGAGCCAACACCATGTTAGCTCCAATATCAGATATTAAATTGAATATCATATACTAGCAACATACATAATCACTAAATTTTCCTCTGCCATTCCTTCCGTTGATGAAGATGGCATTGTGTTGCGCTTTTATTACACTGAATTCAGAATACAAATTAATCTATACTGATCAGTCCTTATATTTCTGATAAAAAAGATCACATGAGGACAGTGAGCAATGGAAAGAGACATATTGCTAGTACTTACCAATTTTTTCCTTAGTACTTTTAATTCTGGCTGGAGGTTTTCTCTGCTCCAATGAAAGAGGCAGGAGCTTCTTCCTATAGAACTGATGGACAACATCTTCCCAGAAGGTATTATTTAACAATGCAAAACTTGTGTGTTGGAATACAGATTTCAGACTCCTTGGAATTCCTTGCTTTTCGGGTGCCATTTTCCAAGGCATATCTGCCATAGGCGCAGCACTCACCCTCTGTCAAAGTACCGAGCAGAAAGTTTGCCTAGGGTCTTTCCACCCTCCTTATAGGGCTTATTGTTATGGCGCTTTCACCATATTTCAAGAATCTTAAACAGAATTCCTCATGTTAATCATATCACTGGCTAACCTGGATTTAAATATTTTAGAACTTAGTTGCTACAAACTTTGTCCTTAGGTGCAAGAAATCCTTGAGGAGGTTAAAATACTGAAGGTTCCTATTTTTACTTTTATTTTTATTAAATCTGCTGATCCCCAAGACTGATGCTTGCGAGTGTGTGGTTGGTTCACCTTGAATGGCCGCCAGACCCCCCACCCAGCTGCTTTCTCACTCCCTCTCCTCAACAGGACGGCAGGGAGAAAATAAGGTAAAAAATCTCGTGGGTTGAGATAAAAGACAGGGAGATCACGTACCAGTGAGCATTGTGGGCAAAACAGATTCGACTTGGAGAAAATGAATTTAATTTATTGCCAATTTAAAATAGAGTAGGATGGTGAGAAACAAAGACAAATACTAAAACATCTTGCACCAAAACCCCCCGTCCCTCTTTTTCCCAGTCTCAACTTCACTCTTTTATTCCTGACTCGTCTACCTACTCCAATGCCTGCAGCACCTCCTCCCCCTCCTTCTCTGACCGTGGTGTCTGCAGGGCTGTTTCTCACATATTTTTTTGGCAATACTCTCTCTCGCACACTTCTCTGTAGTGTTTTACCGTTTCTTACACACTCTTTCCCCAAGACACCCCCACCTTGGCTGTGGGGCTCAGCTGTGCCCTGCGGTGGGTGGGTTGGAGCCAGCTGGAACCGGCTGTGTCCGGCATGGGGCCTCTCCTCACAGGGGCTGCCCTGCAGCCCCTCTCTGCCAGTCCCAAACATGACTAGTGAATTTGGTATGCCTCAATTTTTTGTTTTAGCTTTTTCAGCATGCATCTAATGATAAGTTTTAAAGTCCCTTCCTCCATGAAGACTGGAAATTTGCCTATGCACTAGAAACTCATGTGCCTGGAGATGCCAGTGTCGTCCTGTCTGTCCACAACGGTCCATATATCAACGGGGAGGCAGAGATCACTTCTCCAGAAACTACTCTTTTAGAAAGGTATAGATATAGAAATAGATACCTTTTAGAAACGTGTATATAGATAAAGATATATAGATAGACAGATGGTGTTCAGATGGTATATTCTATGCCCCTGAAAAGAAAGCCCTATAAAAGGATGCAGTCTTAGCATTATAAAAAAAATTACCTTGATGAAATTCAGTGTTGATAATCATATGCCATAATCAACCAATACTGTTCATCAGCTAAACTGAAATGCTATTATCTAAAATTCTATTATCTAAAGTTCAAATATTATGCTTGTACAATCTCCTGTATAAGGTCATCAGAATATACTGAAAGCCATACTAGCAGTAACTAGTCATCCAAGCCAGATTATTATAAAATTACTTTCCTGTTAAACACTTTTGAAAGATGGTTACAGTGTTGTAAGGCTCTGATAACAAGTGAATGTCACAAATATCCATCCTGACCCAAGCAGGGATAAACTGATAATGAGGGAATGTGGCAGACATCCATCTCAGCAAAGGACAGAACCTGCGGAGGCAGGATACTGTCTTGTGAGCCCCTTCCCCCATTCCTGAAACATGTAGACAAAAGACTGTCTGTGTCCTGTGCATATGTGCCCGTGAAAGGCCATCACTCAGTCAACCCCAAAGTGTTGGGGGGGGGGGGGGGGGGGGGGGGGCAGTGAAAACCCCAAGACCCCTACAACCCACCAACTCATTTCTGAAACGTTCCTGAGCACATACTGTGCCTGCTCAGTGATGACAGCCCCAACCTATGCGGAGCATTTTGGGTTATAAAAAGGGGAAACACAAGTTCTTGGCGCGCGCCCACCACCTGAGAACTACAACTACAAGCAGAGAACATCACTGGATCCAAGGGTGGTGATATCTTTTTTTTCTCTCTCTCTCTCTTTCTCTCTTTCTTTTCCTCTCCATCACTCTCTTTGTCTCTAACTTCAGTTTCAGCACATTAGGATAATATTGTCACAAGTTTTGCTAAGCCATTACCTTTCATATTTCTGCTAAGTTTTAACTATTGTTATGACTTTTGCCAAGCCACTATCTTTTGTAGTTCTGCTAAGTTCTAAGTAAATTTGTGATTCGTTTGAACCTCTAGAGTAGTCATTGTTACTTCTGATTACCGCGCAGAGAATTTAAAAGTTAACCTCACCCTAACTCACCGAGTGGGATGGGACAAGTGTTCACCTTAAAGCCATACATGTCTTCTACATAGAGAGAAAAGGAACTATGTAATGATGTCATACAATATCTAAAGTCATTGTCCAATTCTATTTTATACATTTTATGTTACTCTTTGTCCTGTTTCTTATCTTGAGATGCAAAAAAATTTGCACTTTATCACAAAAGCAGATTCCCACAAAAGTCCATTACTCAAAGTAACCTATAACTTTTGATGGATGGGGTTCTTATGTTGTGATACAAAATTAGACTAAAAAAATTGCAAAAAAAATTCTGATAACAACCTAACCCAAATTCTTAAAAGGCAAGATTTTTCTCTAGTTATATATTTTTAAAAGTAAAGACTCTAGCTATGTCAGGTTTCCAGCAATGCTGAGATATATTTATGTGAATTAACGATCTGTATGATGAGATGACCTCATTTTATCCTATTTAGTGACAATATCTTATGAACAGCAGGATGGAGTACTAGAATAATTTCTAAGAAATATCTCAGCTATACCACAGAGAAATTCAATGAATTATTTTTAAAGCTGCTGAAAGGTGATTTGTCATATGAAAATAATAGTTTTAGTGTTAAAACTGACAACATATTAAGACAACAAGCTTCTTGACAATAACTAAACTAATAAAGCATAATGTGTATTTCCATAAAATTAGCACATACAAGTTAAATGTGTGTATTTTAGATTTGCTAAATACATATAGATCTGATTTCTTAACAAGGAAGAGCAATCTTGCTTCTTGAGGACAGAGGAACTGTATAGCTAAGTTTGAAAACTAAAACTAAAACAGGTCATTTTTTTGGTCATTTTAACTGACTGTGGAGGATACAGAAGCATTTGAGGTAGATCTGGGTAGCTGTCTAGAGAGAGAAGCCAGACGTAAACTGACACCAAGGATCCAGAGTTAGTATTCAGATCTGGATGAGCAGAAGCCAATGATCAGAAACCTCAGCTCAAACCTTTCTGCCATCAACATCATTCTACAGTTCATATTAGTAGAACCAATTCTTTGACTAACTTGTGGTATTAAATGTATTGTGTAAAAATTCACTTTGGAGCAATGTAGAACTTGCAGCAGATTTCCTAAATCAAAGTTCATTGCTTTAGCCCTCAGGCCATCCTTCCTTTCAGTTTTTATAGGTGAAGAATTTCCTTACTGATATTCTCTTAGTTTCTAAAATGTGGGTTTTCTTTCTGGAATTAAAAAAAACAGAGTTTGCTATCATGTTTAATCCTAACAAGTTAGTTGCATTTTTGACACTGGATAGGTGGATGAAAAAGGAATCCAGTATACTCTACCCAAATTTAAAGTTTTCTGTAAGTAAGAATTCAAGTTTTTATCATATCACTCAGTATTGAATTCTTACCCATTATATTTAAATATTTCAGCAGTCTGTGGTCATTGTGTATTTATTCCAGCTACATCCCACTTTAAAAACATATAAATATTCATTACAAATTATTGACGGTCTTGGATTAGGAATGTTTATGCCATGACTTTTTTTTTTTTTCCCCTAAAACTTTGGTTTATTACAGCCTTAAACGTACTCTGAAGATAGAGAAATACAGACATATATATTCAAAAAAGCATACTTTTTATTAAAAAAAATATTATTTTCTTCACTTTTAAAATTGTTCTTAGACCCCGCCAAGGTTCTTCTAAGAATATATTGAGAGTGTTTATAGGATGCTCAGTGGAAAACATTGCATGGTTTTCAACACTATAAATTCCTTAATAAAAATTTCAAATTAATAATACTTGCTGTATTGGCATCATAAATAGCTAAAATGTAACACTAACTGTTTATCATACCATGTTGGGTTTGTGTGGCAAGGTTTTTGGTAGCAGTGGGGGCTATAGGGGTGGCTTCTGTGAGAAGCTGCTAGAAGCTTCCCCTGTGTCTGACAGAGCCAATGCCAGCCGGCTCCAAGACGGACCCGCCGCTGGCCAAGGCCAAGCCAATCAGCACCTCTGTGATAACATATTTAAGAAAGAGAAAAACAGTTAGAGAGCGCTTTTGCAGCCGGAGAGAGGAGTGAGAAGATGTGAGAAACTCTGCAGACACCAAGGCCAGTGCAGAAGGAGGGGCAGGAGGTGCTCCAGGCGCCGGAGCAGAGATCCCCCTGCAGCCCATGGTGAAGACCATGGTGAAGCAGGCTGTCCCCCTGCAGCCCATGGAGGAAGGATGAGGGGGTGTAGAGATTCCACCTGCAGCCCATGGAGGACCCCACGCCAGAGCAGGTGGAGGCAACTGAAGGAGGCTGTGGCCCCGTGGGAAGCCCATGCTGGAGCAAGCTCCTGGCAGGACCTGTGGCCCCGTGGAGAGAGGAGCCCACGCCAGAGCAGGTTTGCTGACAGGACTTGTGACCCCGTGGGAGACCCACACTGGAGCAGTTTGTGAAGGTCTGCACCCCGTGGAGGAGACTCACGTTGGAGAAGTTCGTGAAGGACTGTCTCCCTTGAGAGGGACTCCATGCTGGAGCAGGGGAACGATGAGAGGAGTTCTTCCCCTGAGGATGAAGAAGCGGCAGAAACACCGTGTGATGAACTGACCGTAACCCCCACTCCCCGTCCCCCTGTGCCGCTGAGGGGGAGTCGGAGGTTGAAGCCGGGAGTGAAGTTGAGCCCGGGAAGATGGGAGGGGTGGGGGGAGGTGTTTTAATATTTGATTTTATTTCTCATTCCTCTACTCTGTTTTGCTTAGTAATAAATTAGATGAGTTCCCTCTCTAAGTTCGGTCTGTTTTGCTCGTGACGATAATTAGTGAGTGATCTCTCCCTGTCCTTATCTCGACCCACAAGCTTTTTTTCGTTGTACTTTTTCTCCCCTGTCTAATGAAGGAGGGGAGTGATAGAGCAGCTCTGGTGGGCACCTGGCCCTCAGCCAGGGTCAACCCACCACACATACTTTACTAGTTTATGTTCACATGTGCATAGTTATGATTTTGCCTATTTGCAGTTGAGACAGAACAGATATGAAGACAGATGTGCTAATTTTTCTCTTGTTGTGCACTTTATTATTATTTCTTACATTGAAAGAGTGAGTTCCATTTGTATAGCTGAAGAGAATACATGTCCTACCTTACAAATATTTATCTTTTGAAAAACTTTGTGAATTTCTTTGAAGATTTTTTTTTTTTGAGAAAGAATTAGAGATAAATATGACTTTGTATTTTTGTATGAGACTTAAAACATGATTTGACAAAAGATGCACTACATGACTACCAATGAATAAAAGTAATACTTTGGTATTTTTGTTACTGTAAAACTTTTTAGTGCATCAGTGAATCCATGGTACGTTAATCCCTTGAGCCATCAGAAGGATTAATACTGAGGTCCAGCTAAAAATAGCAAAGTTTTCAGAGGTAATCTAGTTTCA